>NC_058408.1:60616030-60716269 GCF_002201575.2 Neomonachus schauinslandi
TTTCTTTCTTTCTTTCTTTCTTTCTTTCTTTCTTTCTTTCTTTCTTTTCTTTCCAGCCTGTTTGGTAGAGCTTGCCTTTATAGCTTTATATTCAATGGTCAATTTTTCAATATGTCTTGGGTTTTCAGCAGCAGATTTCTGAGATTTGCAGTGTGGTTACCTGAATTTCTATACAGTGGTGACCTGTTTTTCTGGAACTATCATGAGTTAATGTTTGTGTTGCTAAAATTAGAGTGAATTTTGGTCATTTTGTCAGAATACACTACATAGAACTTCACAGTAACTGCTGGATATTACCAAAGGTAGAACACCTGGGCAAAGGTTGGGCCAGGATCTGGATATGCCCCCTGCTTAGATGGTACAGGTAAAACCAGACAGCTGTATTAATAAGATAGTCAAAGAATGACTGAGAAATGTTGGATTTATCCTCAGTGAAAGTACAACAACACAAAATCTCAAAGAAGCTTTGCTAGGAAAGACCATCATCTGAGACCGAACCATTAGCAACTCTAGGCCCGCACTGTCCAAAACACTTGCCGCTAGACACATGGGGCTGTTGAGGACTGGAAATGTAACTAGTCTCAATTGATACATGCTGTAATTATAAATACACACTGGATTTCAAAGATGTAATATATGAAAACAGTGTAAAATAGCTCACTAGCAACTTTTTATATTGGTTACATGTTGAAATTATATTTTAGACATAGCAGGTTCAAAACATATTATTAAAACTGATTCACTCTTGGGATGCCTGGGTGGCTCGTCAGTTAAGCCTCTGTCTTCGGCTCAGGGTCCTGGGATCGAGCCCCACATCGCGCTCCCTGCTCAGCAGGAAGCCTAATTTTCCCTCTGCCTGCCGCTCCCCCTGCTTGTGCTCTCTCTCTTTCTCTGACAAATAAATAAATAAAATCTGTTTAATAAAGAAAATTAAACTAATTCACTCTTTTTACATGTTTAATGTGACTACTAAAAAAATTAAAGTTATATATATGGCTCTCATTATGTTTTTATTGGACAGAAGAGAAAAATGTCAAAATAGACATAGAAGGAATTTGTCCTGATCAGCAAAGACAGATTTTTGCTGACAAACAACTCAAATATGGACAGACCACATCCCTTAGAAAGAGTTCAACTTTGTTTCAGAAAGAATAAGAAGACATTTGGCCTTGTTCTCTAAGAGCACAAGCATAAGAGAGAAAAGTTTAATATAGTGTGTTTAGATATCTGAAGATCAAAGAAAATGATACAATTAGCCCCCATGATCAGGAGAGTTCATTCTGAAGAATGTGATTTCAAATTATTTACTGTCAACTAGTTTTACAGATAAGTCAAATGTGCAAAATGTCCCTTCTTATTCGGGCAAAAGTATAAATAGAGGCCCATATATCAAATATGTAAATGTTTTTAAATTATAAATTCAGCTAATTGTTAAATTGAGTATATTCTATCCTCCAATTTTGACAAATATGCCTTAGTAATGCCCTGGGAATCCAAGTTAGAATTTAAAATTCTCATACCTTGTAGTTTCACGCTGAAACATGGAGACAAGGGGAGAGCTAGCCCCTTCTTTTTGTACTAGTGGCTCCATCCTACATCATGAGGAACCACGCACACACAACACGGACAGGACACCCCAGTCCCTGTGTCTAAGCTCTTTCTCCATGAACACTCGGCCTTGGCCACCCCTCAATCCAAGGGGTGCACCGACCAGTAGTGTGTGGTCCATCCTCTTGAGGATGTACCTGGATGAGAGGCTTCAGGGGCTAGAAGGGGGCTTGGAGCCCCTTAGGCAGGGAATTCTGGGGTCCCAGGATAATGGCCCCTTAGCCTCCTGAACTAGAGTGGGACCCTCTAAAGCTGAGCTGACCAACAGTAGCCACTAGCTAGTTACGTCTAATTACGTTTAAATTAAATTAACAGTTCAACTCCTCAACTCAAATTGGACTACATTTCCGAGCTTCAAGATCCAATGAGGCTAGTGACTATCATCTCGGATAGAACAGATTGTAGAAGATTCTTGTCTTTGCAAACAGTTCAGCTGGACAGTGCTGCTCTGTGAGCATAGGCCCCAGGGCATGGACCTGAAAGCAAGACTACAAGTGCAAAGGTGGCTGTTCTGTCTTTTTTGACTCACTGATTGAATAAAATAGAAGACAAATATATATGATATCACATGCATATACATATCAACAAAAGCCCTTAACCATCCAAAGATTAAAAGAGTTTAAGAAATCAAATGAACAATAAGACAGTAATTTTGTAGGAATACGGAAATGGCTTTTTCCTAAATGTTGTAAGTGTACAAAATATACATATTTTTTCAAGGATCTGGGCTCAATCACACTGTGTACATCCTTTGGATATTGTCCCATCTACTGATAACTTGAATTCTCTGTCACTAAACTTGGAGTAGCATTAATTTTGAGAATCACATATCCTCACTGTTCTCAAATTTTTAATGACTATTTCTCACATGCTCAATGGTTCATGTGCTTGAATTTCTAATGCAATATTTTTGGATCACTAAAAATATGAAAATGAGTGTATAACAAGTGATTCATGTCAACATCAAATAATTTATGCATTTCAAGAAATAACAGAAGTCTGTTGATATTATATTACAGACTTGGATTCAGAAAAATAATGCTCAAAAAATGTCCCATGGTGCGAACAAATGAGACACGGTCAATCCACTTACCTGGAGTTCTACGCCATTAACTGAGAATTGGTCTCTGTGTATTTTATAGGGTTCTCTGTTTTAAAGAGAGAGAATTATGTCACAAATGTTTTGTTGTAAGTCAACAAGACACTTCTTTGTCCTTGAAATAAATGGATGAAGGAATGAGTAAAGAAGATCCAGATTGTTTCATTGTGTGGGTGAGGAAATAGAGCCCCGTTCTTTTCCACATCTACTCCCTCTTTCTCCTTCTCCTTCCCTTTCCAGTTAGAACATCATAATTATATTACATTTTTTTTTCAGACACCTCCTATGTTCTCATCTAATCTCCACAACAGCCCCCCACCCCCCGCCACCATGTAGATTGTGGAGGGGAATGTTTTGCAATAATAAAGATGAGGGAAATGAAACACAGAAAGGTTAATTGACTTACCGAAAGCCACAGAGAAAATTGGTTTTGGTCCTGGAGCTGAGACTTTCTCCTTCTCTCTGCAGGAATTTCATATGACATTATTCTGTTATATCACTTGTGTTCCTCATAAGCCACACGCAAGTTTAATAGAAACTCTTGGGAGCAGCCTCCGCACACTGTATGTACACGAAGAAAAACGAGGTTTGAGAAAATATTGCAGGAAGCTTCTCCTTCTATTGTTCTGTCATTTTCCTCACAAACTATCTGTGCCAATGCTCCTAAGAGGCATTTCTATTCCAGGCGGTGTGACCTAACCTTTCTAGGCTTCAGATCCATCATCTGTAAAATGGAAATTCAGCGCTGGGAGACTAACTTTGTTTCAGTGCAGACTACCATTTCTTTTTTATCAGCCAGTGTTAACCTTATCAGGTAAGAAGAACTGGGTTTATTCTTTTAAAGTCAGGCATGAATGTACAAAACTGATTCTCTCTTTTTTTAAAGATTTTATTTATGTATTTGAGAGAGAGAGCTAGCAGGAGTGGGTTGGGGGAGGGGCAGAGGAAGAGGGAGAAGCAGACTCCCCGCTGAGCAGGGAGCCCAATGAGGGACTCGATCCCAGGACCCAGAGATCATGACCTGAGCCTGACTGAGCCACCCAGGTGCCCCAAAACTGATTCTGAATATAAATCTCTTTGCTGTAGCAATGCTGTAAATAGGTGCACTTTCTTTCTCTAGGTTTCTGATTCAAATGCACTTGGAAAAATGGACGTTTATAGAATAATGAAACCTTATAATTCAACTAAAACATCACCTAGACCTGCCTTTTTAATTTATAAGGAGAAAAATTAGATGTAAAGAGATCCAAGGAAATGTGATGGTATTAAACTTATAAAACTAGTCAGTGGTAATTCTGATACAGATACAATCCACTTTCCCTACAATACAACTTTAGTCTACATTTCCAGTGGGCAATTCATAAACACATTTTTTTTTCTAGGAACATACTCAAATTAATTTTTAAAAGGAAGCATGTTACACCATATGGGATGCCTATGACTGTGTTCTCCCCAAAATGATTTTAAGTGAATTATTATAAATCTAAAACTGTATCTGCTAACTTCAAAAGTATTTTTTTTAAGATTTTATTTATTCATTTGAGACAGAGAGAGACAGAGAGAAAGAGAGACCATGAGCAGGGGGGAGAGGCAGAGGGAGAGGGAAAAGCAGGCTCCCTGCTGAGCAGGGAGCCAGATGCAGGACTCGATCCCAAGACCCAGAGATCATGACCTGAACCAAAGGCAGACGCTTAGCCGACTGAGCCACCCAGGTGCTACCAAAAATATTTTTAAAATACTCCAGGGTAGGTTAAAAAATAGGTTGAATACAGGTTTTTATTTTCTTCTATCTGCTTTTTATTTTCTTCGAATGTTCTACATGTTCCTTATGTAATCAGGGGGAAAAAAGTGTAGTTAAATAAATGAATCACTTAAAGCCTGGAGCAAGTCCTTTAAATAACATAGTTAAAGAAAATTAATACTCTAATGCATTATTAATACTAGTTATAAAGTATTCCAGACATGTCACATGCACAATGACTCATCTGAAATTTAAATTGTTGAAAGAGAAATTTAAGATCCTTGAGGCTATAGTTCACCATAGGAAAGATGTTCTCTGCTTTTTAGAAACATTGCTCCACTGAAACATTTCCTTTCAAAATGTAAAGCTTTAGCTGTCCCTTCTGGAGTTTATCTGGTAAAAAGGCTCTCAAATTTTTCCTCAGGAAATTGTAGTTTTTAGCATCCTTTGGAAATTATTTATGGTAAGCAGTGTAATATTGTGTTATTACAAGTCAGAATAGCAAAATTTGTCATTTCCATAAGACCAGATGTCCTACAGGATGGCAAGTACCTATAGATGTGACTACAAATTACAGGTATGACAGACTGCATGGATGATGTGCTGTTTGGACAGGGAGCAGAGGTGCCCAGTGGACTGCTTTGAACTAGCAAAGAGGAAACCTGAGCTCTGCTTCCGTACTGTTTCTTGTAAAACTGAGAATTATATTTACTCTAATGTTGACATCGATTGACTTCCTATCTGGTACTTAGAGCCATCTAGGTACTTTCTTATCTTCCTAATTATTAAGTAATCTAATTATGATTTCCTCATTTGATTCTGACACCAAGGCATAAGGTTGGGTAATTATTTTTTACAGATGGGAAAACTCAGGCACAGAGAAATTAAGGAATGGGCCTGAGGTCATTTGACTAGTAGGCGTAGAATCTGGCTTTGGACCCAATCGCTAGTCGAAAGCACCAATATAGCTTCTCAAAGGACAGTCTCCCACATCTGTTCTCAGACGTTTAACAGATATGCCATCACTGTGTCTGTAAGAATTACCCCCAAATTGCAAATTGAATTAAATAACTATCTGTAAACTGCTTTTAAAATATAGGTATTACAGACATGTAGAACGTTATTTCAAATTAGGTGACAACACGTATGGTGTGCAGTTCTCTGACCCTGAGAAACACTGGAATTCATTAGCCCAGAAATAAGCATCATTTTTTTTTAAGATTTTATTTATTTATTTGAGAGAGAGAGAGAATGAGAGACAGAGAGCACGAGAGGGAAGAGGGTCAGAGGGAGAAGCAGACCCCCTGCTGAGCAGGGAGCCCGATGTGGGACTTGATCCCGGGACTCCGGGATCATGACCTGAGCCGAAGGCAGTTGCTTAACCAATTGAGCCACCCAGGCGCCCAGAAATAAGCATCATTAACATCATCATTTCACATTATTATCTAAAAATTATCTCCCACTATTGTTTGGAGTTAAATTAGTTGCAAGTGTTGGCCACGTTTTTTGTTGTATTTTGCACAAATAATGTAAATCATACTGAACTGCATTTTTAAAATGAGGATATGGGACGCCTGGGTGACTCAGATGGTTAAGCATCTGCCTTCGGCTCAGGTCATGATCCCAGGGTTCTGGGATCGAGCCCTGCATCAGGCTCCCTGCTCAGCAGGGAGCCTCCTTCTCCCTCTCCTTCTCCTGCTCCCCCTGTTTGTGCTCTCTCGCTCTCTCTGTTGAATAAATAAATAAAATCTTTTAAAAAAATAAATTAAAAAAAATAAAATAAAAAAATAAAAATGAGGGTATGATAGGCAGAATTCTAAAGGTGCCCCCTCCGAGACTCCCATGCCCTGGTTATTCAATCACACATTAATTTAGGTGCTGCTACAAAGGAATTTTACAGATGCAATTAATGTTACTAATCAGCTGAATTAAAGTAGGAAGATTATCCTGGATTATCTGCGTGGGCCAGTGTGATATTTGAAGGGCCTCTGCTGGTGTGAGACAGAGGGCCCATGTCCTGGGACTGAAGAGAGGCCTCTGGTCAGAGCTAGCAGGGAAACAGGACCTCAGGCCAACAACCTGAATGAGCTTAGAACAGATTCTTCCCCAAGTCTTCAATAAAGAACACATCTCTGCTGACATCTGGATTTTAGCCCATTGAGACTCATGCTGGCCTTCCATGGAACTGTGAGCTAATATATGGGTGTTGTTTTAAGTCACTATGTTTGCGGTCCTTTGTTTGGTAGCAACAGAGGACTAACATAGAGGGGAAAGTGTCAGAGTTCAAGAAGATAAGAAGAATTCAAATTCGACAGCCGTGGGAGGAGTTACGACACTTGGAATAGGAAGCTTGAGACAGAAGCGCAAGAAAGGGACTAAGGATTATTTTCCATAATTGCCTTTGGCAGGTTTGTTGTATTTTTGATTTGAAGATGTGCAAGATTTTTTTTTTTTAAGTAGGCTCTATGCCCAACATGGGGCTTGAACTCACAACCCCAAGATCAGGAGTCACATGCTCTACCGACTGAGCTAGCCAGGGCCCCCTAAAGATGTGCAAGATTTGAACATGCCAGAAAGAAATCAGAAGAAAGCGAGAGAGATAGGGGTGATAATGAGGGGGAAAGGTGACAAGTTCCCATCAAGGGGATGGGACGCAGAGAACAGGTGGAGAGATTAGGAAAGGAGAAACATATCTTCCTCTGCAAGGGATGGAAGGAAGAAAAGGTGTGTCCAGACCCAGGTTGGTTTTGGAACTAGGGTGGCAAGAAATGCCAAGGAGGCTCTCGTCTGGTGGCTGGCCCTGTCATCTGAAGTGCGAGGTGAGGTCAGCTGTTGAAAGTGACAAGGAGGTGGGCGCATGTGTGGGACAGGAGTGCAGCAGGCTTGACTCTATTGCTGTGCACCACGAAGGGGATCACCTAGGGAAGCGTGGGTGATGGCTGGGGCCACCGAAGCCCCAGGAGGGTGCAGCACCTGAATGATCCAGGGCCCCTCCAATGGGCGATTTTCTCTGAGGCTCCTCAGCCACAGCGGCGTGGGTACAAGGCACACAGGCAGTCATGTTACCCCGCAGTGGGGAGTAAGGGGGTTCTTGCCAGCCCAGTGCAGCAGTGGGAAGGAAGGACCGTTTTGGGGATATGTGACTGAGGTGACACACCCCTGATTCTAAACTGGGTTAAGAAAGGACACACAGGCTGCAGGCACCAGATGGACTAGTAGGGCGAGGAGCTGCGTGCATTTCCCTCCCTGTTCTGTTTGGCTGGGGCAGTCCTACAAACTTCTCCCAGTGACCCTTTCCCACACCATCCACTTATTGCATTGTCTGCCTGATTAGTCTTTTTTATGAGGAGAACCAGTTCCATCCCCAAGTGGACTGACAGGGTTTTTAAAAAAATTTTTTATTGTTATGTTAATCACCATACAGCATTCGTTTTTGATGTAGTGTTCCATGATTCATTGTTTGTGCATAACACCCCATGCTCCATGCAGAACATGCCCTCTTTAATACCCATCACCTCCCACCCCCCTCCCCTCTAGAACCCTCAGTTTGTTTTTCAGAGTCCATCGTCTCTCATGGTTCGTCTCCCCCGCGATTTCCCCCCTTCATTCTTCCCCTCCTGCTATCTTCTTCTTTTTTTTTTTTTTCTTAACATATATTACATTATTTGTTTCAGAGGTACAGATCTGAGATTCAACAGTCTTGCACAATTCACAGCGCTTACCAGAGCACATACCCTCCCCAGTGTCTATTACCAAGTCACCCCATCCCTCCCACCCCAACCCCCATCCCAGCTACCCTCAGTTTGTTTCCTGAGATTAAGAATTCCTCATATCAGTGAGGTCATATGATACATGTCTTTGTCTGTTTGACTTATTTTGCTCAGCATAATACCCTCCAGTTCCATCCACATCATTGCAAATGGCCATTTGCAAGATCTCGTTCCTTTTGATGACTGCATAATATTCCATTGTGTATATATATATATATATATATATATATATATATATATACCACCTCTTCTATATCCATTCATCTGTCGATGGACATCTTGGCTCTTTCCACAGTTTGGCTATTGTGGACATTGCTGCTATAAACATCGGGGTGCATGTACCCCTTCGGATCACTACATTTGTATCTTTGGGGTAAATACCCAGTAGTGCAATTGCTGGATCATATGGTAGCTCTATTTTCAACTTTTTGAGGAACCTCCACACTGTTTTCCAGAGTGGCTGCACCAGCTTGCATTCCCACCAACAGTGTAAGAGGGTTCCCCTTTCTCCGCATCCCCACCAACATCTGTCATTTCCTGACTTGTTAATTTTAGCCATTCTGACTGGTGTGAGGTGGTATCTCATTGAGGTTTTGATTTGGATTTCCCTGATACTGAGCGATGTTGAACACTTTTTCATGTGTCTGTTGACCATTTGGATGTCTTTGGGAAAATGTCTGTTCATGTCTTCTGCCCATTTCTTGATTGGATTCTTTGTTCTTTGGGTGTTGAGTTTGATGAGTTCTTTATAGATTTTGGATACTAGCCCTTTATCTGATATGTCATTTGCAAATATCTTCTCCCATTCTGTCGGTTGTCTTTTGGTTTTGTTGACTGTTTCCTTTGCTTTGCAAAAGCTTTTTATCTTGATGAAGTCCCAATAGTTCATTTTTGCCCTTGCCTCCCTTGTCTTTGGTGATGTTTCTAGGAAGAAGTTGCTGCGGCTGAGGTCGAAGAGGTTGCTGCCTGTGTTCCCCTTTAGGATTTTGATGGACTTCTGTCTCACATTGAGGTCTTTCAACCATTTGGAGTCTATTTTTGCATGTGGTGTAAGGAAATGGTCCAGTTTCATTCTTCTGCATGGGGCTGTCCAATTTTCCCAACACCATTTGTTGAAGAGGCTGTCTTTTTTCCATTGGACATTCTTTCCTGCTTTGTCGAAGATTAGTTGACCATAGAGTTGAGGGTCCATTTCTGAGCTCTCTATTCTGTTCCATTGATCTATGTGTCTGTTTTTGTGCCAGTACCATGCTGTCTTGATGATGACAGCTTTGTAATAGAGCTGAAAGTCCACAATTGTGATGCCGCCAGCTTTGCTTTTCTTTTTCAACATTCCTCTGGCTATTTGGGATCTTTTCTAGTTCCATACAAATTTTAGGATTATTTGTTTCATTTCTTTGAAAAAAGTTGATGGTATTTTGATGGGGATTGCATTGAATGTGTAGATTGCTCTAGGTAGCATTGACATCTTCACAATATTTGTTCTTCCAATCCATGTGCATGGACCGTTTTTCCATTTCTTTGTGTCTTTCTCAATTTCTTTCATGAGTATTTTATAGTTTTCTGAGTACAGATCCTTTGCCTCTTTGGTTAGATTTATTCTTAGGTATCTTAGGTTTTGGGTGCAATTGTAAATGGGATCGACTCTTTAATTTCTCTTTCTTCTGTCTTGGTGGTGGTGTATAGGAATGCCACTGATTTCTGTGCATTGATTTTATATCCTGCCACTTTACTGAATTCCTGTATGAGTTCTAGCAGTTTTGGGGTGGAGTCTTTGGGGTTTTCCACATAAAGTATCATATCATCTGCAAAGAGTGAGAGTTTGATTTCTTCTTTGCCAATTTGGACGCCTTTGATATCTTTTTGTTGTCTGATTGCTGTGGCTAGGATTTCTAATACTACGTTGAATAGCAGTGGTGATAGTGGACATCCCTGCCGTGTTCCTGACCTTAGGGGGAAAGCTCTCAGTTTTTCCCCATTGAGAATGATATTTGCTGTAGGTTTTTCATAGATGGCTTTTATGATATTGAGGTGTGTACCCTCTATCCTTATACTCTGAAGAGTTTTGATCAAGAAAGGATGCTGTACTTTGTCAAATGCTTTCTGCATCTATTGAGAGGATCATATGATTCTTGTTCTTTCTTTTGTTAATGTATTGTATCACGTTGATTGATTTGTGGATGTTGAACTGACCTTGCAGTCCAGGGATAAATCCCACTTGGTTGTGGTGAATAATCCTTTTAATGTACTGTTGGATCCTATTGGCTAGTATTTTGGTGAGAATTTTTGCATCTATGTTCATCAGGGATATTGGTCTGTAATTCTCCTTTTTGATGGGGTCTTTGTCTGATTTTGGGATCAAGGTAATGGTGACCTCATAAAATGAGTTTGGAAGTTTTCCTTCCATTTCTATTTTTTGGAACAGTTTCAGATGAATGGGTATTAATTCTTCTTGAAATGTTTGGTAGAATTCCCCTGGGAAGCCATCTGGCCCTGGGCTTTTGTTTGTTGGGAGATTTTTGATGACTGTTTCAATTGCCTTAGTGGTTATAGGTCTGTTTGGGTTTTCTATTTCTTCCTGGTTCAGTTTTGGTAGTTGATCTATCTCTAGGAAAGCATCCATTTCTTCCAGGTTATTTAATTTGCTGGCATAGAGTTGCTCATAATATGTTCTTATAATTGTTTGTATTTCTTTGGTGTTGGTTGTGATCTCTCCTCTTTCATTCATGATTTTGTTGATTTGGGTCATTTCTCTTTTCTTTTTGATAAATCTGGCCAGGGGTTTATCAATCTTGTTAATTCTTTCCAAGAACCAGCTCCTAGTTTCATTGATCTGTTCTACTGTTCTTTTAGTTTCTATTTCATTGATTTCTGCTCTGATCTTTATTATTTCTCTTCTCCTGCTGGGTTTAGGCTTTATTTGCTGTTCTTTCTCCAGCTCCTTTAGGTGTAGGGTTAGGTTGTGTACTTGAGACCTTTCTTGTTTCTTGAGAAAGGCTTGTATTGCTATATACTTTCCTCTTAGGACTGCCTTTGCTGCATCCCAAAGATTTTGAATAGTTGTGTTTTCATTTTCATTGATTTCCATGAATTTTTTTTTAATTCTTCTTTAATTTCCTGGTTGACCCATTCATTCTTTAGTAGGATGCTCTTTAGCCTCCATGTATTTGAGTTCTTTCTGACTTTCCTCTTGTGATTGAGTTCTAGTTCCAAAGCACTGTGGTCTGAAAATATGCAGGGAATGATCCCAATCTTTTGGTACCGGTTGAGACCTGATTTATGACCTAGGATGTGATCTATTCTGGAGAATGTTCCATGGGCACTAGAGAAGAATGTGTATTCCGTTGCTTTGGGATGGAATGTTCTGAATATGTCTGTGAAGTTCATTTGGTCCAGTGTGTCATTTAAAGTCTTTATTTCCTTGTTGATCTTTTGCTTAGATGATCTGTCCATTTCAGTGAGGGGGTTGTTAAAGTCCCCCACTATTATTGTATTGTTGTCGATGTGTTTCTTTGCTTTTGTTATTAATTGCCTTATATAATTGGCTGCTCCCATGTTAGGGACATAGATATTTATAGTTGTTAGATCTTCTTGTTGGATAGACCCTTTAAGTAGGATATAGTGTCCTTCCTCATCTCTTATTATAGTCTTTGGTTTAAAATCTAATTTGTCTGATAGAAGGATTGCCACCCCAGCTTTCTTTTGGTGTCCATTAGCATGGTAAATGGTTTTCCACCCCCTCACTTTCAATCTGGGAGTGTCTTTGGGTCTAAAATGAGTCTCTTGCAGACAATATATCGATGGGTCTTGTTTTTTAATCCAATCTGATAGCCTGTGTCTTTTGATTGGGGCTTTCAGCCCATGTACATTCAGGGTAACTATTGAAAGATGAATTTAGTGCCATTGTATTGCCTGTAAGGTGACTGTTACTGTATATTGTCTGTGTTCCTTTCTGGTCTATGTTGCTTTTAGGCTCTCTCTTTGCTTAGAGGACCCCTTTCAATATTTCTTGTAGTGCTGGTTTTGTGTTTGCAAATTCCTTTAGTTTTTGTTTGGCCTGGAAGCTTTTTATCGCTCCTTCTATTTTCAATGACAGCCTAGCTGGATATAGTATTCTTGGCTGCATATTTTTCTCATTTAGTGCTCTGAATATATCCTGCCAGTCCTTTCTGACCTGCCAGGTCTCTGTGGATAGGTCTGTTGCCAATCTAATGTTTCTACTCTTGTAGGTTATATATCTCTTCTCCTGAGCTGCTTTCAGGATTTTCTCTTTGTTTCTGAGACTCGTAAGTTTTACTATTAGATGTTGGGGTGTTGACCTATTTTTATTGATTTTGAGAGGGGTTCTCTGTGCTTCTTGGATTTTGATGCCTGTTTCCTTCCCCAAATTAGGGAAGTTCTCTGCTATAATTTGCTCCAATACACCTTCTGCCCCTCTCTCTCTTTCTTCTTCTTCTGGGATCCCAATTATTCTAATGTTGTTTCGTCTTATGATATCGCTTATCTCTCGAATTCTGCCCTTGTGATCCAGTAGTTGTTTATCTCTCTTTTTCTCAGCTTCTTTATTTTCCATCATTTGGTCTTCTATATCACTAATTCTCTCTTCTGCCTCATTTATCTTAGCAGTTAGTGCCCCCATATTTGATTGCACCTCATTAATAGCCTTTTTTATTTCGACTTGATTAAATTTTAGTTCTTTTATTTCTCCAGAAAGGGTTTCTCTAATAACTTCCATGCTTTTTTCAAGCCCAGCTAGTATCTTTAAGGTGATGATTCTGAACTCTAGATCCAACATCATACTAATGTCCGTATTGAGTAGGTCCCCGGGAGTCGGTAATAGCTCTTGTTCTTTTTTGAGGTGATTTTTTCCGTCTTGTCATTTTGTCCAGAGGAGAATAGATTAATGAGTGAACAAAATGCTAACACGGTAACAACGTCCCTAGAAAATATACTTTAAACAAATCAGAAAAGACCTGAAGCAGGGGGAAAAGAAAAGGAAAGATAGAAAAAAGAAAAGGAAAAAAAAAAAAGAAAAAGATAAAGATAAAAACAACAAAAACAGAACAAAACAACAAAAAAAAAACCAGAATATGATCAAATATGATCAGGCTGGTACATAGATCAGTGCCCCACACTAGATTTTGTGTGTATTTTGGTCTGTTAGAAGAAAGTGCCTCCCAAAATTTTAAAGAAAGAAAAACTTATATATGTACAAAAATAAGGGTTGATATGATGAAGCGATGGAATATGACTGTAAAGATGAAAATTATAAAAAATTTTATAAAAGGAATTGATAAGAAGTTGTTTGAAAAAAGAAAGAAGAGGATTTAAAAAAAAAAGAAAAAATTTTAAAGAGAGAACTTATATATATATGCCAAAAATATAGGTAACTACTAGGAAGGGATAGAATATGACTCTAAAAATGAAAAATAAAAATGTTTTTTAAAAAAGGGATTGATAAGATGTTGGTTGAAAAAGGGAAGAAAAAAAATTCAAAAAAAAAAAGACAGTTAAAAAAAAAAGTTAACTTTGAAAGACTAAAGAATCATGGTAAAAAAGCCATGGATTGTATGTGCAGTATTCCCCTAGTGCTGGAGTTCTGCTGTTCTCATTGTTCGGTAAACTTGGTCTTGGCTGGCTGTTCTCACTGATCTTCTGGGGGAGGAGCCTGTTGCTGTGGTTCCCAAATGTCTTTGCCAGAGGTGGAATTGCCCGCCCTTGCCGGGTCCAGGCTAAGTAATCTGCTCGGGTTTGCTCTCAGGAGCTTTTGTTCCCTGCAAGCTTTCCGTACAGCTTTGGAGGCCGAGACTGGAAATGGCGACCTCCCAATCTCTGCCCCCGAGGAGCCAAGAACTCAGGGCCCCCAGAGAAAAGCAGTGAGTCACTCCTGTCTCCCCGGTCTCCGGCCACACACTGTGCTCACCCGGCCTGTGACCGCGCATTTCTATCTCTGGCACCCGACTTGGTGTGGAGTCTCCAAACCCAGCAGATCCCTGTGGTGCACTCCCACACCACTCCTCCCGGGGGAGGAAGGGGAGTCTCCCTGGATCTGCTGCTTGTTGGGTCCCTGCTGGAGGAGCAGTGGCCCGACTGTGCCCCGGATCACGGTTTATGACAATCCCGAGCTGAGAGCCCGCGCCTCGGCTCCGTCTCTGCAGCCGGCTTCCCTGCTCCGATACCTGGGAGCTCTGCCACAGTCAGGCACCCCCGGTCTTTCTGTGACCCGTGGGTCCTGAGACCACACTGTCCTGCGAGGGTTCCACCCCCCGCTTAGCCACTGGAGCGACGTCCCTCAGCGGAGCAGACTTCTAAAAGTTCCGATTTTGTGTCCCCGGCTCTATCACTTGCCAGAAGTGGCCGACGGAGGCCCCTCCCCCGCCATGGGCGCTTTTCGGTTCAGAGAGTTGCTGCTATTCTTTTCTTCAATCTCCTGTTGAGTTTGTAGGTGTTCAGAATGGTTTGATCCCTATAAGCTGAATTCCTGAGATCAGACGAAATCCAGGTCTCCTACTCCTCCGCCATCTTGCTCCGCCTCATTCCCAGAGCCTTTTGGTGGTTGGTGTTGAAAGTATTTTCTGGAGGTGAATTTAGTTTTGATGGAAACCTCGGGAGGATGAAGCCTGGCCACTCCCTACAAACCCACACAGAGCCTGTGCCCCTGACCAATATGGCAGTGCCCCTGGACTGACAGTTTTAAAGTACTGTCCACAAAGAGAGGTCAGTTTTCTCATGAGTGGGGTGTGGTATTGATATAATTTATTATTTTTTCCTTCTCTTCCAAGCGGCCTTCTTAATCTAGGCTTTCTAATGATAGTTATAGCTAATATTTGTCTTAAACAATTCTTATGTACCAGACACAGTGCAAAATGCTTTACACACATCACCTCATTTAGACATCAGTTAAAAGAAAAAACCTTGTCCTTTTATTTATTCTACTAATGAGGAAACTGAGACATAAGGGGGTGAAGGTGTTTATCCAAGTTCTGAATGCCAAGTAGTTGTAGAGCTGGAACTCAGACACTGGGCTGTCTGATTCCACAGCGCATGCTCTTTGCCAGAGGGCCATATTGTGGGTTCAAATGACACAGTGCTAAGGTGCAGACCAGGGGCACCTGGGTGACTCAGCTGGTTCAGTGTCCAACTCTTGATCTCAGCTCAGGTCTTGATCTCAGGGTCGTGAGTTCAGCCCCGCATTGGGCTCCAGAGAGCCTACTTAAAAAAAATAAATAAATAATAAGTTGCAGACCAATACATGACTGCTAAATGGATATTACACCAATAAGTGAGGATGAAGAAACCACAATGACACAAGATTCCTGTCCATTCCAACATAGGTCTACTGGAAACTGGCTTCTTTCTCTTTTCTCAATCCTTCCCAGGGCCCTAGATGTTAAATCCACAGGTTTTGTACACATAGAAAATGAGCAGTGATTTCTGAAAAGATGAAAAATTATTGGGGCTCTTATTGGATACTGATTTTGCTGGTGGGAAGAAGGGAAAACACAAGAGAGAATGTCTAGATGATCTTGACTTTCCCACAATGAAATCTAATTGTAGGAAATGATTAGGGCAGTCACTGTGCATTGGGAGGTCTGGACATGGGGGAGGGTAAAGGAAGAAGTAGCACCGTTTGTGAAGCAGCTGATGAAGGAACATAGGTTAAGATAAGTTGCTAAACTGTCAACTAGTATCAAAATAAACAAATGTTGTTTAAAAAAGCTAATAGATGGCTGGCTTTGATTATTTTCAAAGGACGCAGTCTCTAGATCTTTTATACCCAAAGTGTGGTCCCTCATGAGGAGCTTATTAGAAATACAGACTCTCTGGCCCCACCCCATACCAACTAAATCAGAATCTGTGCTTTAAAGGGATTCTCAGTGGTTTGTACATACACTAATGCTTCAGACCTTCTACACAGTTCATTCGTTTATTCACTGATAAGCACTAACTAGTCTCAACTGTATTAGAAATAATTGTGTCATTAATTTATGAGAATTTTACTTCTGCTTATCTATAAGACAATTGAAGAACAGCTATCTTATTTTTCAAATTCCTTGGAATTACAGAATTTGACACTTTTTTCACAAAGAATACTTTTCCTCCTTGGGATTCTTTCATAGTAATTTATTTTCATGCAGTGTCTAGAGAGTAGCATTTGGAACAGTTATATAGAGAAACTGTACTATCTCTAAAATGCCAAAAGTCCCCTTAGTAGGGATGAAAAACTTGCCCAGGAAGATTTATGGAAAATGGGTAGGAATGGCCATTTGAGAATGGCCAAATTCAATGTCAAGGTTCTCAGTGGGGATCCCGTCTGATGATGGCTAATTTGATTTCCAAACAAATGTTAGCTCTTAAAAGAACTATCAGTCTGAGCAAAGATACCAGCCTACACCGATTCATCCATCAGAAAGAAGAATCAGCAACTGTGCAAAAATCATGTGCCATCAGCATATGATATGTTGAACATAATTAACTGTCTTCTCTTGCTATGGGCAATACCCTGGCCTTTAGAAAGCAAGGTGTTGACCATTCACCCAAATTAAACTTTAAATTCAACCAACATCAAATATGTTACTTTATAGCTAATTCAAGATATTTTACATGTTTGTGTGTGTTGTTTGGCATTTTAGATCTTTGGATACTTCTCCTCTGAAGAAGATTCTCTTGCTTCCCAGATGGATGAAGAAAATTTGGTTTTTCTTGTTTCCAGAAAACAGCGAGTTGTAATTTCAGGTGATATTTTTAATTTCCTTTCTAAATTAATATGGGCTTTAACATTTTCTCAAAAAAATTTTGGAACTAAAACAGAAATACCTGCAGTTGAGTTTGAAATATGATCATTGCTCTGAGGGACACTAAATAAGGAATATGAGGGGGAAACAATTCACATTTTTCTGGAAATGTTCAGATCTTGAGTTAAAGCTCTGTACAATGGCATCTCAATACTGCATGTCTAAGCACCAAATGGAATCACATTTATTTTAAAATTTTCTTAAAATGAAATTTTCAAGTTTTTAGTAAGTAGAACTCTTTCCCATTCTTCCCTAGATTATCACATGGAGGTTTTCCTGATATCTATAAAACTGTGAACTTGGGCCAATCACAAAGGGGGGGATCATCTCAGTTCAAGAAGTCTCAAGAACATATGGCATTTCTTATTAAATTTGATCCTCTCCATCCCTTTCCACTGTTGACACTTCCAGTTTTCTTCCCTCTAAGGAAGAAGTCCAGGAGGAGGAAAGGCGAACCCCAGAATCTGCCCTGTCCTCCATTTCATCCCGGATTCTGAGACGAAGCATGTAGTGTAGATCAGATCTGGTGTTCCTTAAAAAAGCACCTAAACTTACTGCAGTCATTTGTGAACCAAGCCCACCCTTGTCTTCCACCCTTCCTCAGCCCAACCGTTAGACCTCACCAGAGCCTATCCTCAAGCCATGGAAATGATCATCAAAGAACAGAAGCTAGGGGACTGTCCCTGCTGCCACCACCCCTTTGTTGGGGAGAGAAGGGCCAGTGGGCAGGGGAGACATGTAGCTGGCATCCTAAGTTAGAACTTTGAAAGCATTTCTCTCAATGGCAGTTGGGTTCTGTAGTTCATTATTCACTCAACCAGTATTTGCTAAGTTCTGCTCTATGACAGGTACGTTTCTAAGTGCTGGGGACACAGCAGTGAACAAAAGATCATAAATCTCTGACCTTGTGGTATTTACATTCTAATGGGGAGTAAAATATATAATGTGTCAGATGGTAATGTGCTATAGAGAAAGAATGAAGTAAGCAGGTTGTGGAGAAGAATAAAGCAGGAATGTGGGGAGAAGTTGGTTTGGAGATGGGAGCATGGTGTTGGAATTTGAAGAGGGCAGTGGGGAGACCATCCTGAGCAGGGGCTGAGAGACCCGGGGGGGTTGGGGAGGAAAGCCCAGGAAGAGAGGGCAAGTGTGGGATTAGGTGTGTGGGCCTGGGGGTGGGGGGGAACGAAGAGGGCAAGAAGCCTGCACAGAGGGGAGGCATGGTCTGAGCTACACTTGGAATGTTCATTATGGCTTCCATGTTGAAAATAGCCCAGGGTGGGGAGAGTGTAAGCAGAGAGAATGGTGGTAGCTTGGAACAGGACAGTGTTCTTAACCTTCCTTTCATTAGCTTTTCATTATATTATTTTCATATTTTTTTCATTATAGGGATCCCTAAGGAGTCTTATAGACATTTTTTACCTGATTGCACCCCCCGTACCCCCCCACCCCATGACATTTTAATATGTCAGATATAATATGTATCTGTTTATGTAAGTTTGTGTATCTGAGATTTATACACAAAAGGAGCAAGACTCATTTACATCTCCCCATGAACCAATCTGCATCCCCTTGAGGACCATATTTTGTCTCTTGAGAATGCATGGATTAGGCTGATAACACTGGAGTATGAGATCCATCCACTTGCTTTTCCTAGGAGTTTACAATTATAAAAACTAATCAGGCTGGAAAGAGGTCCCATATATGTAGTTTTATCAATTCAGTACATAGGCAAAAAAACATGAAGGTGTCCAGTGGTTTTTTTCAAAACACACAAAGAAAAAGCAAAAACAAACCCTTAATAACAATATTAAGGTGGTTTTATTCTTTTATGCCCAAAAGCCTGAGATCATATTAGGTTTTTATTCTGTGTAAATCATGATGGTGACAGCTCAAAGAAAGAATTCCTGAGAGATGTGGAAATCTCAGAATAGAATGATTCCAAAAGATGTTTGGAAAACATGTTCTCTGCAAAATATGTGGCAGGAGGATGGGTGTATATATATTTTCTCTAGGAATTCATGCGCCACATTGAATTGGAAAATGTCATAGATTCAGATTAGTATCTCCGGGGATAATTAAAAAGCAATAAAATGTCCATCAATAGATGAATCGATAAAGATGTGGTTCATATATACAATGGACTATTAATCAGCCATCAGAAATAATGAATACTTACCATTTACATTGACATGGATGGAACTGGAGGGTATTATGATGAGAGAGACAATTATCATATGATTTCACTCATATGTGGAATATAAGGAATAGCACAGAGGATCATAGGGGAAGGGAGAGAAAATGGAGTGGAAAGAAATCAGAGAGGGTGACAAACCATGAGAGACCCAACTCTAGGAAACAAACAGAGGGTTGCTGGAGGGAAGGTAGGTGGGGGATGGGGTAACTGGGTGATGGGCGTGAAGGAGGGCATGTGATGTAATAAGTACTGGGTGTTATATGCAACTGATGAATTATTGAACTCTACATCTGAAACTAATAATGTACTGTATGTTGGCTAATTGAATTTAAATAAAAAAAAATCATTGCTAAAAAAAGCAACAGTTGCTGGTTTTTATGGTTTTATTCTACTCTACTTTTTAAGCAAAAAAGTAAAAAAGTTGTTTGCTTACTCTTTTCTTTTTAAAAACAAACCTAACAAATGAGTTTTAGGATCTTTACTGCTGAGAATTGAATATTATGTTGTTGACAGGTAGTAGAAGACGGGATGTGATTAAATGCATTGTCAAGATCCCTCAGTTGGATTTACTAATAACAGCTTCTCAGAAAGGATTAATAACAGTCTTTAATAGCCAGGTAATTTGACAGCTTTGATTCCCCCCTCTTCCCTCCTCCCTTCCTCCTTTCATTCGTTCATTTGTTCATTTGTTCTTTCCTTCCTTCCTTCTTCTGTCTATGCATTATGCATATTTATCAGGTGCAACAGAAAACATAAACATATTTCAGAGTTATTCCAAAAAATAAAGCCAGATGTTGCTAAAATGAGAGGATTGCTGAGCCCTGGAGCAATTTTTGAGATTTTGGTAACTGCATTTGGCAGTGTTCCTCAGGGAATCTTTTTTTTTTTTTTTTAAGATTTATTTGTTTGTTTTAGAGGGAGACAGAGCACAAGCGGGAGGGGCAGAGGGAGAGGGAGAGAGAATCTCAAGCAGACTCCACGCTGAACACGGAGCCCAATGCAGGGCTCGATCCTACCACCCTGACATCAAGACCTGAGCTGAAAACAAGAGTCAGAAGCTTAACCAACTGAGCCACCCAGGCACTCCTCAGGGAGTCTTACTGAACCATGTGGCATCAGCATAATTAAAGGGTGATCTTGGATAACTTCTTAGATAAAATCAGAAAAACTCACAAGCCAAGTGATTTTGTCATAATCCTAACAAGTATAGAAGGTCCCAACAAGAACCTTGGACTTGGAGTTAAAAGGGGCTCACATTCTGGCTCCTCTATTTTACTAGCTATGCTGTTAAATAGGAAACTTAATAAGCCAACTTACATGTTTTCATGCCTCTTTTCACATTTATGAAATGAGGACACCAGAACTGGTCCTCTTTCCCTCAGAGGGTTGTAATGAATGTAAATGACACAAGGAACATAGAAGCCCTACATGAACGATCAATCCCCATGTCTATGTAGGGCATTACTATTATTGTCTCATAGTTCTAAATTTATAAGTTTTGGGCTTCCACTTACAAACTATGAGAGATTTTATTGGAATGTATAATGATATACCACACAGTATTTCATTATGAAAATAAAAGTGAATATCAAAAAGTAAATATCAAAGCAAATAATTCCAATTATTAGTTCATTTCCAAGAGACAATATCAAAGCAAATAATTCCAATTATTAGTTCATTTCCAAGAGACAAGCTTTATACAAGTAAACTATATTTAAGATAATCATTACATGATTAAAATTTCCAACAGTAATGTTTAGCCCTTCAGGGATCAGAACAGCGGGATTCCGTCAGAGGAGCAGGCTGCCTGGGCCCCGGGGAGGGGCGGTGGAAGGTTGCTGGTGTGGATGTGGAGTCTGGCATCCCTGCCCAGCTCGGACACTTGCCACCTGTGTGTGTTACCCATTCATCTCCATGTCCCGGCTTCTCTTCTCATTCAGAACTGAGGCTGTTTGAATTAATACACACAAAGTGCTGAGTTAGCATCACTGTAAGCGGTCAGGAAATGTTGGTAGTTGCAATTATGGACAAATGGTGCGAAAACAAAACTGGATTGCCTCATATAAACATGAAAACGTTCCTCGTTCTCTTTTCTCCTTGGTGCCTCATTTCCCTTCTCATTTTCTTACCTTTATTTCCTCAAAAATAGAACTAGGATGGAATGTAAAGAACATGAGAAGAAAAATAATGATCTTCATAATGAAATAGTTCGGGATCATGTGACATAAGTGAGGTGGCATTTTCACTTTTCCACAGACATCTCTCTCATGCTCACACACACTCATTCACACGTGTTTAGAGGTGCACACATGTATACTCACAAACACACTAACACATCTGTTTCTTACAAAAACCATGCAATTGGAGAGAAAAAATTGCTTAAAAATTACTTGAAGATTGATACACCAGGAATAAATAGTATTTTGAATGTTGCATGTCTTACAAATAGGATGACACATTCTGTGAAAAAATAATAGGTAAGGTAGGTCACAGGAAAAATTTATTAAAAGGTAGTCATTAATAACACAAAATATCTTATAATAAGTTAATCCATAATTTAGGTTTCCTGTAAAGTAGAATAAACACAGTTAAAGATTTTCAGTGTTCTTGAGAGGGCTTGGTGACAGAGACTGTAAATGTCATTAATAAAAGTTCTTGCAAAAAAGGCTAGATTTTCAAAATTTAGAAGATACCCATAAGGATTATATAACTTTTAAAGATGATAAAAGAAATTTAAACATGTGCTTTCCACTAAGGATGGAAGTAGAGAAATAGGAGAGGAAAACCACAGGAGTTCTATTTTCTGCTCACCAATTTCCTGAGGGCACTTAATTTTTCCTATCAAAAAAAAGTCCGTGGTTGGAAAAGCCTCTTTGAACTCTTCAGATGAAAGACAGTCTGAGATAACAATGATGAACAGTTTCAGTGATCTAATTTACTTTTCCCTCTTTTCACATAATCTATTCCTTCAGCCATTTTCTGTACTTTTCCCAAGACCACATGACCATGCAAAAGAAACTAGGTCGTTAATAGACTTCAAATACTAACCTTGACCTTGGCAGCAATTAGCATGCCCTAAGGGGAGAAGAGGCTGCTCAAGTACATTACAGCTCTGCATGGAATAAATCTATGATTCTCAACCAGCACACTACCCTGGCATGAGATTCATGCAATAAATACTTATCCAGTAAAAGAGGAAGCCCACTGGATAGAGTGTCCTTACCTATCTTAGGAACCTGAGAGATAACTTTCAAATGAAATAGTATTTTTCCCCCCACATCAAGCTGTATTCATATTGACCTAGTTAGCATCTTGGCCCACTCTTGCCATTGTTGTTAGTATTATTTTGCATTCCCAATTTTTGATATCCTATGTTGCTCTGAATAACTAAAGAAGGGGAAGCAGTTTGCAAACAGGGAAAAATCATTCATACAGTGTAAGACTCTAAGAACACAGTCATCAAGCTTAAAGACAAGCCACAGAAGCACCAACCAACCATGTCCAAAGCGAGCGGTGAACACAGAGCCAGGGTTTTGAAGGAAATGAGAAACGGAAGAAACTCACGGAAGGTAGAAATGAGGGGTGAGGGGCGCCTGGGTGGCTCAGTCGTTAAGCGTCTGCCTTCTGCTCAGGTCATGATCCCAGCATCCTGGGATCAAGCCCCACATCGGGATTAAGCCCCGCATGGGGATCAAGCCCCGCATCCGGCTCCCTGCTCAGCGGGAAGCCTGCTTCTCCCTCTCCCACTCCCCCTGCTTGGGTTCCCTCTCTTGCTGTCTCTCGCTCTCTCTGTCAAATAAATAAATAAAAATCGAGAGCCGGAACACAAGCAGGGGGAGTGGGAGAGGGAGAAGCAGACTCCCCACTGAGCAAGGAGCCCGATGCGGGGCTCCATCCCAGGACCCTGAGATCATGACCTGAGCCGAAGGCAGATGCTTAACGATTGAGCCACCCAGGCGCCCCAAATAAATAAATAAAATCTTAAAAAAAAAAAAAGAAAGGAAAAGAAATGACGAGTGAGATTAAACTGTGGAGACAATGTGCTCTTTTAGAGCCAACATTCTCAATTTTAATTATAGTGCCAACTAGCTTTCATTATTCTCCTCCTTTGTTTATAGATGAGAGTCCAGACCAGCACCAATGTCACGGTAAGTACATTTTGTAAACTCCTAATGAAGTCCGATTTGGGACTGTGGTGATGGTTGCTCCATAACTAATCACAGTCTCAATGCAGTGTCCAATAGGCTCTAAGAATGTTTTCATATTATAAGTCTACTGACTAGGATCAAAACTAAACCTTGAGCAACAGCGGACGACCCTCACCTTGCTTGCTGAAGTTAAATTTATTTCAGAGACGCATCTGGAGACATTACTCCCTGGAAGCTTCCATTGAAGTCTCACCAAAGGTTTCCTGAGCGCCCCCTATTGAGGAACGAAAAAAACGGACACAATCCAAGTTGTGAGAACAACAAGGAAAGGGCCAAGAGAAATAATTTGAAAACGTTGTATTGTATACTTGAAATTTGCATAAAATTTTTGAGTCCGATTTTATTGAATCCATATTGCTAATTGGGGACGTGCAGTTGCAGCAGCTGCAAAGCTATGATGAGTTGCTTTCAGAGTCCCACGATGGCTTTGTGAGAGATGGGGACATGCTTGCCTTCTCACCCTGCTGACATGCACTGAATGCCCTGAACTGCACAGGAGGGCACCAGGCCACTGGCAGACGAGCCTGCCTTCTCTCTGAGCCTCTGAGCCTTTGCTTCTAAGGCTGAAACAAATGTTAGAATTCCTAACGTAGGTCTGAAATGCATGCAGCGGGAGTGTCTGACATGGTAGGCACTCCTAAATGGGAACTGTTGTTCTTGCTTCGTCGTGTGTCATTGACATGACAGATCCCACCCATGCCAACTTGGTGACGTTAGGCAACGCAAGACAAACTCATCGGGCTCAACTTGGTTATTGACCAGATGATCACTAAGGTCTTTTCTAGCTAAAAATTTTATGCATGGGGACAGGGCCAGAGAACTGGCTTAATCCAGCCTCCCCACGTCCCCAGGAAGAGGTGTTCTCAGGAAAGTGAGGAGTGCACAAAGACGCCTACTCTGCTGGTGACTCTGTGCCTCCAGGGAGCTGCAACAGGCATGAGTTCATCATTCTCCAGCCGGTGGTGCTGAGAAACTCAAGGTGAGGGTCAAGGTGCGAAAGATGAGAGTGCCTCCTCTAGACATCCAAGAAGAGACATTGCAAGGCTCCCCTGCAAGGAGGGGGGCAAAGTGGGGCTTTTCATGTAACTAACCTACTCTTTAGTAACCATCGCCATGGGACTGACCAAAACATATTAGCCCCCCTCTCCCAATTCTGTATTTTTCCCTCAGGACACCTCCTGGATCACAGGATGTGATTACCTCTCACAGCTGAAAAGAATCGTTGCCACTACAGAAAGGACCATCATTGTCTGGGATTATAAAGCTCAAGGCAGTGGCCAGGTACTGTGCCAACAAAAATGCTCCAAGTACTAAGGTTGTCTTTTCCATCCTGGTAGGATGTGAGCAATCCACTTCCTCTACTGAATGTCAGTTCCTCATATATAAAATGAGGGGGTTTAACTAATAGAGTTCATCATTAATTTTCTGTGAGGCTAATTAAAAAGGAAGATTCTTTCCATTTGGTGCATATTTAATTTGGTGATACTTGTTTTGTTTTTGAGAGAGAAAGAAGATAATTCTTTCCTTCTTTCATACCCTTCTCTTAATCCTAGTATTAGCTTTTTGATTATGCTCATGTTATCAAGTTCAAAGCCTTTCTCTTCAGTTCAGCTTCATTTGGTAAGAAACTTACTAAAAATCAAATGACTAATTCTAGCAAAATATCTAATGGGGCAGATGCCAATGTTATTCCTTCAGTGGCTGAGATGTTACCACTTACATAATTTACAATATTTATCGAGTATTTACAGACATATAGAAGTAATGAACGTGTTCCCTGCACCCAAAGAAAACTCAGTCTTGAAAGATCTCATGAAAAAACATAATATGTAATATAATGGTACAGCAAATTTTACAGTAAAAAACCAAAAACAAAAAAACAAGGGCAATAGGAGTTCAGGGAGAGGCAAGATTGTAAAAAAAATGCCCTCAGGAAGTTGGGCTGACTCTGAAGGATGAGGAGGATTCAGAAATAATTAAACTTCCTCTGTGCCCTACTTGTCCCTAGGCTCAGTGAAAACCCAAACTTCTCATTCCTGTGTCCATTGCTATAACCAGCCAGTGATGCCAGGATGACTTTAAAGAATGCGGATTGTTGCCTCATGTCCTTTATTATGTGATGTGTACTGTCTTATGGTCTGCAGTTTGATTGCAACCTCTTCTCTGTCCAGCTCTCTCCAGTTTTCAGTCTTGCATTTTCAGCCCCATAGAAGCCTCCAGTTCCTTGAGAGCATCCTCGTCCACTCCCAGCCCCCTTCCTCTCCTCTTTTTGCTTTCCTGCCTGCACTGCCTGGGCAGAGATCATCTGGGCTGAAGCCATCCCCACTTTCCATTCTCTTAAATCCTTTGAAACTCTAGTCCTGTTGAGATGTGACAGCCTGTCTCTGCGCCTTCACGGGGGCTCAGCCCTCCTGGAGAAAACACGAAGCCACCGCTCTTCAGCATCACTACAAATTCAGGGTCCTCAGACTCCTCTGAGGATTCACTGGTTTCTGTCAACTTCTTTCTTGTCCTTGCCAAGTTGCTTTCCCATCCCTGGCAATATTCCAAAAGGCCATTACTGTCCTCAGGCTCTCTCCCTCTCAGCCAAGATGGACTTGCCCCTATTTTCCTGAGAAATTTGAGTCTATGAGGCTTGTCCTCTTCCAAATTCCAGCTCTGCCACCTACAGCTTCATTGAGGACACCCTACTTCCTTTCTTCCTTTCTCTCTCTGGAGGCAAAATATCCTTGCATCCGTCACTCCCATTCCCCCCTGCCTCATGCAGGACAGGGCTCTTCCCTTTCTGTCTTTTTGACATTCATCTCTCTTTCTGGGCTCCTCCTTTCAACCGCCTCTGAATCTTTCTCTGGACCAGTTCCTGTGCCAAATCAAAGGTCACCTTCCCAGACCATGGGACCTACAGTGGCTTCTCTGGTCATTCTTTATCATAGCACCTTGCTTATTTCCTCAGTGCACTTCCCAGGATCTGAAATGATCTGCTTTTTTTTTTTTTACTTGTATTCCTGCACTAGAATGGTAGTTCCACAAAGTCAGAAACTTGTCTTGTTCATCACCGTATGGTCCATGCCTAGAATAGTTCTTGGCACATCGTAGGTGCTCAGTAATTATTTGTTGAATGACTGAATGAAGCTCTACATATGTTCAAATCTCACTCTTTCTAGAGGAAACAAAACAAAATAATTTTTTTTTTTTTAAAGATTTTATTTATTTATTTGAGCCAGAGAGAATGAGAGAGAGAGAGAGCACATGAGAGGGGGGAGGGTCAGAGGGAGAAGCAGACTCCCTGCCGAGCAGGGAGCCCGATGCGGGACTCGATCCAGGGACTCCAGGATCATGACCTGAGCCGAAGGCAGTCGCTTAACCAACTGAGCCACCCAGGCGCCCAAAACAAAATAATTTTTAAATATCTTTTTCTTCTATCTTAGGTAGAGACTCAATTCTGGAAGAGCCCTGGCTATATAGCTTAGTGAACCCAGCCCAATAGCCCAGGGTCAGCTTGACAAATGCTTGCTGAATATTTCTGGATAAACTTGGATGTTAGGATATGTTTTTCCTGATAACTTCTTGTGACATAATTGGGGTGTTAATACTTGATTTTCCCTTTCCCATACAGTTTTATGTCAATGGTCTTATAATGCCTGAACCTTTTTATCCTTCCCATTAATATTGCCTTACAAATCCAAGAGAGGGACATTCATAGCAACCAAACAGAAAATCTCATTAATGTATTGAACCAGAGTTCCTCACCTTTTTCCCCACAAAGCACCCAAAAACACAATATTGGGCTCACAGTGACATTAACTTTTACTTGGTTAACTTTTTTTTTCAAGTTTCTTTAACACGGTGGGAATATCTAAAATTAAAAATATCATAAAATAAAACTTTTATCAAATAATAGGATAATATTTAACATTGGATATTTAGAGCAATGTAATAACTTATTAAAAGCATTCTTCTGTTTCTAGGAAAACTATTTTGTCATAAAGCCTATGGATCACTGCCTCCTTTGTGTGTGTGTAGTGTCTCTGCCCGACCAGCTCTGCAGAGATGACATCCTTTTGGGGGATGATGGTGGTTTTGTGAACAAATTCACCATAAATAGTGATGACTTTGGACTAAAGCAGGCAAAATCCAAAAAAACACTACAAAGCCAAGTCTTAGACTCAAAGAACTTTAAAAGGTAAGGGTATTACATGGGCAGTTCCATTTTTCTAATATAGACAGTGTATGGCATGGGCATGTCTTTATAATTGTACTGTCTTTGAAGTTTTTATAGTAATTATATATTACTTTTATTAGCAGAGAAACAAATTTTGTATTAAATATATCCTCTTAATCAAAGAAGTACAACTTAAAATCAGATACAATTTCACATTTCTAACATTGGAAGGGATTGAAAATGGGGTAGATTTGGGGCGCCTGGGTGGCTCAGTCATTAAGCATCTGCCTTCGGCTCAGGTCATGATCCCAGGGTCCTGGGATCGAGCCCCACATCGGGCTCTCTGCTCAGTGGGAAGCCTGCTTCTCCCTCTCCCACCCCCCCTGCTTGTGTTCCCTCTCTCGCTGTGTCTCTCTCTGTCAAATAAATAAATAAAATCTTTAACAAAAAAAAAAAAGAAAGAAAATGGGGTAGATTCTGTAAATGGGCATTCTCACAGACTATCAGTAGTGGAAGTATGAGTTCCATCCCTTTCAGGAGAGCAGTCTGGGAGATGCATCGAGTGTCTTAATAAACCTTTCTACATTGGGACCCAGGGTCCCCATGTGCTTAAAAATAGAAGTATGGTTATCACAGCATTATTTCTCATAGTAAAGTCTCTAGTGTCCAACATTGGAGGAATGATTAATTTAAATGATTAATCATTTAAATAAATAATTCAGGTAGTTTCTACAAATATGTTTACATATTTTGTAAATATGTCCATATAAACATAATACATTTATATATAAAATATATTTTTTGTCAGACAACTTTTTTTTGTTATATATTTAAAGTACCAAGGGGGGGACATCTGGGTGTCCAGTCAGTTAAGCATCTGCCTTCAGCTCAGGTCATGATCCCAGGGTCCTGGAATCGAGTCCCGCATCGGGCTCTCTGCTCAGTGGGGAGCCTGCTTCTCCCTCTGCCTGCCGCTCCCCCTGCTTGTGCTCTCTCTCTCTCTCTGTCAAAAAATTAAAAAAAAAAAAAGCTTTAAAGTACCAAGGGCATTCAGTAAATCATAGTATAACCGTATTAGGGAATGCCATGCACTCCCATTTAATAATGTTTTTGAAATACATTTAATAACATGAAAAATGTTCATGATATAATATTAAGTAAAAAAAATTTAATTTTTCTACGTATCTAGCATACACTATCAAGCACTTCATTCCAGTTACGATAGGCTCTTGGAATAGAAGCTGAGACATGAATTTTCTTTCTGAGATTTATGTCACCCGTCAGAAAAATTCTATGGCCTCTTTTCCATCCCTGTTTCCATTAGCTGGATATGTTTGAAATGAGATTAGGGATCTTAGGAATTTGAGGAATTTGGGTACAGTTAAATGAATGTTAATTTGCATTGGTTCTTTTGGGTCATTATTTACATGTAGATGATTTAATCATGTAGATGATCATCATGTACATGATTTAAATTGTTCAAGACTAAAGTCTATGGATGCGCTGATTGTTGAGGTATGTTCTTACACCAACAGATTCTCAAAACTAACAGAATGAAAAGTATTAAGGCCAAAGGGGTAATTAAAGTCTGGAGCCATCATTAATGTTTTCCTGCAGTTGATATTCACATAATTCATTCATATTAAATGGGTGTGGGTAGGAAATACTGGTATGCAAAATGTTGTACAAATTAAAGAAAGAAATAGCCAGCACCCAGAGTCCAAAATTAAACACAGTCTGACATGGAAAAAGAAATCTCTCTACTCTGTTTAATCCCATATTGTCGAACATTCCTGCTTTGGGTTATAAACATCTCTATTCCTTAACTAGAATCTAAGGAACTTGGGAACAAGAATTTTACCTTAGCCATCCTATGTCCTTTTACCTGGGATACAATATGTGCTCAATAAGTCTTTGTGAATGAAGAAACAAATAACTATAAAATATGAGTAAATATGATAACATGAAGATAGCTTCTTCCAGGTTAAGACAAGAATTTTACCATAAAAGTTTTGGCCCCTAATGCTAAGCCTCTCACTGAAATGTCCTGTGAACTGATGAGCAAGCCTTTGGCGAGAAATACAACAATTGTCCCAGCCTCGACTTTACCAGTGACCTGGGACTACAAATTTCCCAGGTTTCTAGTTCTGAAAGTATTCATGGAAAATATGGAAATGAATTGACTCATCTAAAACAATACGAAACACAGTCCTTTTGGATGACCAGAATTTTTCAGTAAAGTAAGGATAATAGTGCTCCAATTAGACAGGGATTCTTCTAGATTATTCCTTTAATTCTGAATCTACAGCTCAATATTTGATTTGATAAATAAATTTTTATTTTTACATTTTAAATATGCTAGATGATAAATAGTTAAACAGTTAAAAGTGGTAAAATGCATAAGATGGTATTACACATGCAAGCTTGTGTGTATCTAACATAACCCCTCCCTTTTTTCTTTTAATTTCCAGTGTTAAAAGGAAGCTGCATAATGACTGGGTTATGAAAATTAGATATATTACAGCCCTAAGTTGCTTTGGATCCTGCTCCTTAGACAGTGTTCATTCATTGGTTTTGGAATCCTTGAAGAGACTTGAGGATAATTTGTAAGTACAATAGTTTGTATACATGAACATTCTGTGACTTTCAGACTTTTTACAACTAATAAGCCCATGACAGCCTTGGAAATTTCAAACTAGTTTTTAGAAATTTCAGATGTTAATGATTCCATTTATTTGACAAGATGAATTAGATTTTTAGGAGGAAATTGAAGTTAGTCACACAAATCTGAATATAATGCGTCCTCCTAGCAGTAATATTGCACATCTGTTGTTTATTGTCACAATCTATTGGAATAAATCAATGCAGGTGTATCTACAACTATATTTTCCAAATATAGTTCTGCGGGTAAAACTCTATACTTTGAAAATCATTCTTACAGGTCAGTTGGCTAGCCTATGAATGTCTATAGCACAAACATCATCTTCCATGTGTAATAAATACATGAAATGGCTTTCTTATACACATGAAATTAATTTGAAGAATATGTAGTCTTATTTTTTATCTGGTTAAATATTAATAAGTATTAATATGTAATAATTACATAATATAACCATAACTATATATTACTTATGTGTTAATAATTATATTAATATATGGTAACTATAAAACAGATGCTATATTTTAATTTTCAGTTTTAAAAATGCATTAAGTTATATGCTATAACATGGATAGACCTCAAAACATTATGTTAAGTGACAAAAGCCAGACACAAAAGACTGTACATTGAATGATCCCATTTAATTAAATGTCAAGAAAAGGCAAATTTATAGAGATAGACAGTAGATCAGTGGATGCCAGCCAAGAGGTGGTGGTGAGAGCAGGGATCTGAAGTGAGCACAAGGGAACTTTTTGGAGTATTGAAAATGCTCCAAAACTTATTGTGGTGATTATTATACAGCTGTATAAATTTACTAAAAATAATTGAATTGTACACTTGCAAATGAGTTAATTTTATGTTGTATAAGTTATACCTCAGCAAAATTATGTTAAAAAATGCATAGAGACTTCTAGTTTCCAGTCTAGCATGTGGAGTTTGGAAGTCATCACTCAGCCCTAACAACAGGTGAAAAAGACTAAACAAACTAAAAAATCGACAACTCTTCTTATATTCATCAAAGAAGCAAAGTCACAGATCAAACTGCTGCCCTCAAATTTGGAGAGACAGACAGGCATATACTAAGAATCACAACTTACCAGAGCAAAAATCCACAAGGAGATACCTCTGGGAAACCAAAATAGTGTGATAGGAAAGCCTAAACTGTGATTGACAAATCGCTGGGGGCTCAACATAAAAAAGTCTGAGAGTTAAAAGCTCCAGGGACCCAGTTAGAGAGGTCCCCATACTTTTGTGAATTTTACTTCCAGGAGCTCAACCAGTTTCTCATGGTGAATATTGGAAAATCCTCTCCTGCTTCTGACAGGGGAATAGGAAAATGCACCACATTCAAACATACCAAAACATTCTGTTCTTAGAAAAGTCTGTCCTCAAGCAAAACTATCTTACCAGAGCCTAAACTATTGGGGTTTTAAAACAGACTAAATGCCCTGGGAGAAAGGAAATATCCAACTCTAGATTAGTCAAGCTTTCCACATAAGAGAAGGGAAATACCCAAATCCAGCCCACTCTAGCCATCCTGACCCACCTAAGGGGAAGGGAGGCTGCAGAACACTTGTGAAGTTCACAGTTCAGGGGCACAGGCTCACTAAAAGACTGAAATCTAATCAAAGGACTGTAGACCACTTCCCTTTCACCCCACCCACCTTACCACCTCATTACTAAAGGCCAATTTACAGCAGTTCCTTTTACACAATATATTATGTTCTACTATCAAGAAAAAATTACAAGGCATACCAAAATGCAAAAACAGTATGAAGAGATAGAGCAAGCATCAAACTAAACTCAGATATAGCAGGGATATTGGAATCAGCAGACCAGAAAGGTAAAATAACTATGAGTAATATGGTAAGGGCTCTAATGGATAAAATAGACACCATGCAAAAAAAGATAGGTAATGTAAATAGAGAGATAAAAATTTTAATAAAGAATCAAAAAGAAATGCTAGAGATAAAAAAAAGAAATAAAGAATGCCTTTGGATCAAAAGTAGACTGACATAGTTGTGGAAAGAATCTCAGAAATTCAGAATATGTCCATAGACACTTCAAAAATGGAAAAAAAAAAAAAAGGGAAAAAAAAACTAAAAAAAAAAGGAACAAAATATGCAAAAAATGAGGAAAAACTATAAAAGGAAAAGAAGAAATATTTGAAGAAATAATTACTGATAATTTCCCCCAAATTAATGTCAGATACCAAACCACATATCTACTAAGCTCAGAGAACATCATGCAGGATAAAAAAAAAAAATTACACAAGCATATCATATTCAAACTGTAGAAAATTAAAGATGAAGAAAAAATCTTAAAAGAAATCAGAGGGGGGAAAAGCACCTCACCTTTAGAAGAGGAAAGATAAAAATTATATCCAACTTCTCCTCAGAAACCAGGTAAGCAGGACAAAAGTGAAATGTTTAAAGTGGTGTGAGAAAAAATATGCCAAAACAGAATTCTTTTTTTCTGCAAAATTATCCTTTCAAACTGAAGGATAGATAAAGACTTTTTCAGATGAACAAAAATTGAGTGAATTTGTTGCCAGTGGACCTGCCTTCCAAGAAATATTAAAGAAGTTCTTCAGAGAGAAGAAAAATAATGTAGCTAGGAAACTCAGATCCACATAAAGAAAGGAAGAGCATTACAGAAGGAATAAGTGGAGGCAAAATAAAAACATTTATTTTCTTACTCTTAATTGATCTAACAGATAACAGTGTGTTCAAAATAATGGCAACAATGTGTTGAGATACATAGGTATATATGTGACCAAGGAATATATAACAGCACTTACAGGGAAATTTATAGCATTGGCCACATATATAGAAAAAGAAGAAAGATCTGGGGCTCCTGGGTGGCTCAGTTGGTTAAGCATCTGCTTTCGGCTCAGGTCATGATCCCAGCGTCCTGGGATCAAGCCCTGCCTTGGGCTCCCTGCTCAGCTCTCCCTCTGCACCACCCCCCCCAACACTTGGGCAAGCTTGCTCTCTCTCTCAAATAAAAAAAAAAAAAATCTTAAAAAAAAAAGAAAAGAAGAAGGATCTAAAATCAATAATCTAAGCTTCCACGTTTGGGAACTAGAGAAAAATAGAAATTGTCTAAAGTAAGCAGAGAAAAAATAATAAAAATTACAACAGAAATCAATAAAATTAAAAAAGGAAATCAATAGAGAAAATCAATAAAACCAAAAGCTGTTTCTTTGAGAAGATCAATAAAATTGATAAAACTCTAGCCAGGCTAAGGAAAAAAGAGAAGACACAAATTGCTACTATCAAAAATAAAGAAAGTAACATCACTACAGATCCTATAGACATTAAAAAGATAAAGGAATATTATGAGCAACTCTATGTCCACAAATTTTTTAAACATATCATTTATTTTCTCCTCTTACTTTTTTTTTTCTTTTCTTTAAGTAGGTTCCATGCCCAGCGTGGAGCCCAACACAGGACTTGAACTCACAACCCTGAAATCAAGACCCGAGCTGAGATCAAGAGTCAGACACTTAACCAACTGAGCCACCCAGGTGTTCCTATGCCTACAAATTTGACAATCTAGATACAATGAACCAATTCCCTGAAAGATATAATCTGCCAAAACTCACACAAGAAGATAGACAATCTGAATAGGCCTATATTTGTTAATGAACTTGAATTAATAATAAATAACCTTCTAAAACAGAAAGCATCAGGCCCAGTTGGATTTAATGGTGAATTCTACCATACACTTAAGGAAGAAATTATACCAATTTTCTACAGTCTCCTCCAGATGATAGAAGCAGAAGAAAACTTCCTTACCCATTCAATGAGGCCAGTATCACCCTAATACCAAACCAGACAAAGGCACTACAAACAAAGAAAACTACAGACCAATGTCTCTTTTGAGTGCAGATGCAAAAATCCTCAACAAAATAATAGTAAGTTGAATTTAATAAGATATAAAAAGAAGCATACACCATGACCAGGTATGCAAGGCTGGTTCAACATTTGAAAATTATTTAAAGTAATCCATCATATCAACAGGTTAAGAAGAAAAATCACATGATCACATCAATAGATGCATAAAAGCATTTGATAAAATTATCTGTTCATGATAAAAACTCTAAATCAAGACACATATTTTATATTTTTCACACACATACAACTCAAAATGGATCATAGATGTAAATATAAAACACAAAACTATAAAACTTCTAGAATAAAATCTAAATAATCTTGGGTTTGGCAATGACCTTATAGGTATAACACCAAAGGCATAATCCATGAAAGGAATGGTTGATAAGCTGGACTTCATTAAAATTAAAAACTTATGCTCTGCCAAAGATATTGTCAAGAAAACAACAACAACAAAAGCCACAGACTGGGAGAAAATATTTGCAAAAGGCGTATCTGATAAAGGACTCTTATCCAAAATATATCAAGAACTCTTAAAACTCAACAATAAGAAAACAAACAACCTAATTTTAAAAACAGGTCAAAAGATCTAAAGAGACACCTCACCAAAGAAGGTATACAAATGGCAATAAGCACATGAAAAGATATTCTACATCATATGTCATTAAAGAAATGCAAATTGAAGCCACAAGGAATACGGCAAACCCATAGCTAACACCACACTCATTAGAAGCTAAAAGCTGTTCCTCTAGGATCAGGAACAAGACAAAGATGTCCACTTTTACCACTTTTATTTGGCATAGTATTTGAAGTCCTAGCCAGAGCAAGTAAGAAGAAAAAGAAATAAAAGGTATTCAAATTGGAGAGAAAGAAGTAAAACAGTCACTATTTCCAGATGACATGATATTATATATAGAAAGTCCTAAAGACTCCAACAAAAAGCTGTTAAAACTAATAAATTAATTCAATAAGCTGCAGGACACAAAATCAAATATACAAATATACAAAATATATACAAATATACAAAAATTAGTTGTGTTTCTACACAATAATAATGAACTATTGGAAAGAGAAATTAAGAAAATAATCTCATTTACAATTGCATCAAAAACAATACAATAGCTATGAATAAATTTCACCAAGGAGGCGAACGACTGAGTTCTGTAAGAGATTAATGAAAGAAATTGAAGAAGATACATAGAAATGAAAAGATATTCCATGATTATGGATTGGAGGAATTAATATTGTCACAATGTCCATACTACCCAAACCAATGCACAGGTTCAATGAAATCCCTATCAAAATTCCAATGGTATTTTTTCACAGAAATAGAACAAACAATTCTAAAATTTGAATAGAACCACAAACAGCCCCAGATAGGCAAAGCAGTCTTGAGAAAGAGTAACAAAGCTGGAGGCATTATGCTGTCTGATTTCAAACTGTATTGCAAAGCTATGGTAATCAAAATGGTATGGCATAGGTCTAAAAACGGACACATAGATCAATGGAACAGAATAGTAAGCCCAGAAATAAACTCACACATACACGAACAATTAATTATGACAAAGAAGCCAAGAATACACTATAGGGAAAGGACAGTGTCTTCAGTAAATGGTGTTGGGAAAACTGGTTAGCCACATGCAAAAGAATAAAACTGGACCCCTATCTCACACCATTCACAAAAATTAACTCAAAATGAATTAAAGACTTGAATGTAAGAACTAAAGCTATAAGACTCCTAGTGTAAAATATAAGTGGGAAGATCCTTGACATTGATCTTGGCTGTGATGTTTTGAATCTGACACCAAAAGCAAAAACAACAAAGGCAAAAGTAAACAAGTGAGACTACACCAAACTAAAAAGCTCCTGTGTAGCAAAAGAAACCATCAGCAAAGTGGAAAGGCCACCTACTGAATGGGAGAAAATATTTGCAAATCATACATCTGATAAGGGGCTAATATCCAAATATGTGTGTGTGTGTGTATGTGTGTGTGTGTAACTCACACTACTCGAAAGCAAAAAAAAAAAAATTGAATTAAAAAATGGGCAGAAGATCCGAATAGAAATTTTTTTCAAAGAAACCATACAGATGACCAAAAGGTACATGAAAAGGTGCTCAACATCACCAGTCATCAGAGAAATGCAAATCAAAACCACAACGAGATATCACCTCACACCTGTTGGAATGGCTAAAGTCAAACATTCAATGCAATCTCTATCAAAATACCATTAACATTTTTCATGGAGCTGGAACATACAATCCTAAAGTTTGTATGGAACCAGAAAGGACCCCAAGTAGCCAAAGAGGAATGTTGAAAAAGAAAACCAAAGCTGGAGCCATCACGATTCCGGACTTACAGCTCTATTACAAAGCTGTCATCATCAAGACAGTATGGTACTGGCACGAAAACAGACACATAGATTAATGGAAAAGAATAGAGAACCCAGAAATGGACCCTCAACTTTTTGGTCAGCTGGTCTTCAACAAAGTAGGTAAGAATTTATCTAATGGAAAAAAGACAGTCTCTTCAATAAATGGTGTTGGGAAAATTGGACAGTCACATGCAGAAGAATGAAACTGGACCATTTTCTTACACCATACACAAAAATAAACTCAAAATGGATAAAAGATCTATATGTGAGACAGGAATCCATCAAAATCCTAGGGGAGAACACAGGCAGCAACCTCTTTGACCTCGGCCACAGCAACTTCTTGCTACATATGTCTCCAAAGACAAGGGAAACAAAAGCAAAAATGTACTATTGGGGCTTCATCAAGATAAAAAGCTTCTGTACAGTAAACAGTCAACAAAGCTAAAAGGCAACCTATGGAATGGGAGAAGATATTTGCAAACATCTTATCAGTTAAAAGGCTAGTATCCAAAGTCTATAAAGAACTTATCAAACTCAGCATCCATTAAACAAAAAATCCAGTCAAGAAATGGGCAGAAGACCTGATAAGACATTTCTCCAAAGAAGACATACAAATGGCCAACAGACACATGAAAAAACGCTTAACATCACTCAGCATCAGGGAAATACAAATCAAAACTACAATGAGATACCACCTCACACTGGTCAGCATGGCTAAAATTAACAAGTCAGGAAGCAACAAATGTTGGCGAGGATGCTGAGAAAGGGGAACCCTCTTACACTGTTCATGGGAATGCAAACTGGTGCAGCCACTTTGGAAAACAGTATGGGGGTTTCTTAAGAAGTTAATAATAGAGCTACCCTACAGCCCAGTAATTGTACTACTGGGTATTTGTCTAAAGGATACAAACGTAGTGATTCAAAGGGGCACATGCACCCCAAACTTTATAGCAGCAATGTCTACAATAACCAAACTATGGAAAGAGCCCAGATGTCCACTGACAGATAAATGGGAAAGAAGAGGTGGTATACATATACAATGGAATATTACTCAGCCATCAAAAAGAATGAAATCTTGCCATTTGAAATGACATAGATGGAACTAGAGGGTATTATCTAAGCAAAATAAGTCAGTGAGAGAAAGATAAATACCATATGATTTCACTCATATGTAGAATTTAAGACACAGAACAGGTGAACATAGGGGAAGGGAAGGAAAAATAAAACAAGATGAAAATTGAAAGGGAGACAAACCGTAAGAGACACTGCACTAGGAAGGAAATTGAGGGTTGCTGGAGAGGAGGTGGGTGGGTGGAAGGGATAATTGGGTGATGGGCATTAAGGAGGGCACTTGATGTAATGAGTACTGGGTGTTACATGTGACTGATGAATCACTAAATTCTACCTCTGAAACTAAGAAAAAAGAAAAAAGAAAGAAAGAAACACCAAGTGTTGGTGACAATGTGGAGAAAAGGGAACCCTGGTGTATTGTTGGTGGGAATGTAATTTTGTGCAGCTGCTATGAAAAACAGTACAGAAGTTCCTCAAAAAATTAAAAATAGAACTACCATATGATGCAATATTCCATTTCTGGGTATTTATCTGAATAATAGAAAACACGAATTCAGGAAGATATATGCACCCCCAAGTTTATTATTTACAATAGCCAAAATATGGAAACAAAGTAAGTGTTCATTGATGGATGAATGGATAAAGAAAATTGGTATGTATGTAGAATGCAATATTATTTAGCCATAAAAAAAGAATGAAATCTTGCCATTTGTGACAACATGAATGAACCTGAAGGGTTATGTCAAGTGAAATAAGCCAGACACAGAGAGACAAATACTGCATGTTATCACTTACATGAGGGATACAAAAAAAAAAAAGTCAACCTCATAGAAACTAGGAGTAGAGAAGTGGATGCCAGGGGCTTGGGTGTTGGGGGAAATAGGGAAAAGTTGGAAAAATGTATAAACTTTCAGTTATAAATGAGTAAGATCTGAAGATCTAATGTATAACATGGTGACTATAGTAAATAACACTATATTGTATAACTGAAATTTACTGAGAGTAGAACTTAAATGTTCTGAGAAGAAAAAGAAAGAAAAAGAAAGAAAGAAAGAAAGAAAGGAAAGAAAGAAAGAAAGAAGAAAGAAAGAAAGAGAAAGAAAGAAAGAAAGGAACTCAGCTGGAGAGAAGGGAAGAGAAGGAAGGAAGGGAAGGGATACGAAGGGAATGGGAGGGGAGGTGAGGGGAGGGAAGGGAAGGGAAGGGAAGAAAAAAGAAAGAAAGAAAGAGGGGCATCTGGGTGGCTCAATCGGTTAAGCGTTGGACTCTTGATTTTCGCTTAGGTCATGATCTCAGGGTCATACTTGGGATTCTCTCTCTCCCTCTACCCCTCTCCCACTCTCTCTCTCAAAAGAAAAAAAGAAAGAGAGAGAGGGAAGAGAATAAGAAAGAAAGGAAAAGGTAAATATATGAGGTAATGGATATGTTAATTAACTCGATGGGGGCGAATCCTTTCACAATGTATTCATATATCAGATCCAAAAAAAATGAAAAGATAAAATAAAAAACAAAACACTAAGGGTCAAACCTTAAGACTATAAAACTCCTTCTTGATTTAATTCCATTCTTTAAAATACATTTTCTTTTTTTTTTATTAACATATAATGTATTACTTGTTTCAGGGGTATAGGTCTGTGACTCATCAGTCTTACACAATTCACAGTGCTCACCATAGCACATACCCTCCCAATGTCCACCACCCAGCCACCCCATCCCTCCCACCCCCCACCACTCCAGCAACCCTCAGTTTGTTTCCTGAGATTGAGTCTCTTATGGTTTGTCTCCCTCCCTGGTTTCGTCTTGTTTCATTTTTTCCTTTCTTCCTCTATGATCCTCTGTCTTGTTTCTCAAATTCCTCATATCAGTGAGATCATATGATACTTGTCTTTCTCTGATTGACTTATTTCGCTTAGCATAATACCCTCTAGTTCCATCCATGTTGTTGCAAATGGCAAGATGTCTTTTTTTGATGGCTGCATAATATTCCATTGCACATATATACCGCATCTTCTTTATCCATTCATCTGTTGATGGACATCTAGGCTCTTTCCATAGTTTGGCTATTGTGGACATTGCTGCTATAAAATTGCGGTGCATGTACCCCTTCAGATCACTACATTTGTATCTTTGGGGTAAATACCCAGTAATGCATAAAATTCATTTTCTTGATTGTAATAATTTTTTTATGAATTTCAGCTTTTTTATCTAAAGAGTTGGTAAGTTGCAATGACATTGAATCATAGCTGGAGGACTTGGGTTCAACTAAAAGACGGCTAGGCAAAATAGTGAATAGTCTATTTGTCCCACTAACAAAACACAAATGATAACTTCTAGGTCCTTCCAATTGAGGTTTTTTTTTTTTTAGAGAGAGTGTGCAAGCTGGGGGGGGGAGGGGCAGAGGGAGAGAGAGAATTCCAAGCAGCAAGCAGGCTCCACACCCAGTGACCCAGTGTGGAGCCCCACACTGGACTTGATCTCACAACCCTGAAGTCATGACATGAGCCAAAACCAAGAGTCGGTGGCTCAACTGACTGAGCCACCCAGGCACCCCTCTATTGAGTTTTTAATTTTTTTCTCAATGTACTATGAGAGCACATTTTTTTTTCTTTTAAAGATTTTATTTATTTATTTGACAGAGAGAGACATAGTGAGAAAGGGAGCACAAGCAGGGGGAGTGGGAGAGCGAGAAACAGCTTCCCACTGAGCAGGGAGACCGATGCGGGACTCAATCCCAGGACCCTGGGATCATGACCCGAGCCGAAGGCAGACGCTTAATGACTGAGCCACCCAGGAGCCCCTCTATTGAGTTTTTAAATGAAATTCACCAAAAGTGAGAGGAAAAGATAGCCTCCACACATACAGAGCTAGAATTTCTTTAAATTCCAAGATTTTCAATTTAAGAAACGGGCTAACAAAATTAGAAATTTTGGGGAGAAAATATCACATCTCTAAAATGACTGACTACCCTACATTTTCTTGAAAGTTATAGTCTTTTTGAAAGGCGCATATTTTCCCCTCATTTAGAAAAAGATAAAAATGTTTATCTTGATGTATAACATATTGCACTGAGAAATGAATTAAAAACTTTTCACAGCACATTAAAAACAGTTTCATTTCTTAACACCAGATCTGATTCCACAAATATCATTTCTATGGCATAATTAATTTTCACTTAGTTTCTGTAACATAATTAACTGCTAGTGATTACACTCTGGAATTTTAAAGGAGTGCATTTCTGAAACATTTAATTAAGAAATAGATGCAACTTAATTTCTAATTGATTTTGTATAATGTTGGCAATTCATAATACATTCATACCCATAAAGAAGCTTTTGTGAAACCATATAACTATAATATGCCCTGTGTCCCTATGAAAGATACATATTCTACTTCAACATCCAGAGAAAGGATTTTCATCTCCAAGATACACAAATCTACAGACATGATTTTACCCACACAAAGGGAAGTACCAGGGTAGTTCTAACAGTCAATATGGTAACCAGAAAGCTATACATAGATCATGTAGTTCAGCCTTTAATCCAGAATGCATCAGTGATTCAACAAATATTTACTAAGTCACTATGTGTTAAGCACCATGGACAATACAAATATGTTTAAGGCATGACCCCTGCCTTTAAATGCTTGAAATCTAAGAGGGAAGACAAGAAATACAGCCATAAACCCAGTGGCATGCTGGAGTCAGCTCATATCAGCTTCTGAGAGCTGATTGCTAAGATTTCAAGAAATTTGACAAATTTGTTGAACACTACCATCATTTAAAATTTAATTATTTAAGCTCACAATTCCATTACATTAAAAACAAAAGCAATAAATACTCAAAACTCATCACTTTTTATTTTACTACATTTTACTATTATGTATATTCTTGAGGATTTTATGTCCTTAAGGACATAGGAATACTATATAATGGCGTGCAACCGTGTATCTTTTCCCAACCCCAAGTTCAGAGATGTCACATTGCTAGTTTGAAATTAGCCACCATAGGAATATTTATACCATGGAAAACAGCAAATATTATAAACCAACGACCTCCCCCCCCACCACTTCCCTGACCCTTACTGAATATTAAACATTTACCAGCATACAACTGCATAGGATAATTCACACTGCAAGCAGAACATGTTAAATTTCCATTGAATGGTTTATGGTTATAGGCATCATAGGAGCTCAGAAAAAGAAGTGATAAATGATAGTATTCTAGCAAGCCCTAGAGATAAGAACAAGTCTTTTATAGAGGACTATGAAAATAAATTTGGCAGGGATTTTATTAAACAAGAGAGGTTATGGCAGCTAATAATAAGCATGCCAAGTCGGCTTTTGAATGAATTAAGTGGCTTATTTCTTCCTAAAGAGTATCTTTACATTGGTGGGTTTAATTGTGTATTGGCAATCTCACATTGCAAAATAGAAATCAAAACATTGTTCTGAACAATATTGACAAGCATCTAGAAGTTTTGTCTTCAGAACCCCCAGTATCCCTCTCTGGCTGCTGTGTCTTACATTTTTGCCTCTTGAAGGCTCTGACTCCCTCTCTGCCTTCTCAATGACCTCAATGAGGTCTCTGATCCTTCATTTCCCCCACTAGCTCCAATTTCATCAGCTCCCTCCTTGACTTCCTTCTTTCCCTCCCCACCTGGACTCCAGGTTTGTCATCTAAGCTCATATCTCACCAGCATTCTTCTTTGCCATGCATCCCTCCTCTGCCGTGCATCCCCATCCACCGTGCATCCCCTTCTGCCATGCACCAGTCAGCAGAATCCCAACCCTTCTGCTCAACAGAGCCCTTTGCCCAGCCTCCCAGACCTTTATGTCCTCATTTCTCCCTATCTGGTTCCCTCAGACTATTCCCAGCTTCAGGTCTGTTCACTCTCCACAGATGTCCCATCTTACATGATCACAAAACCCTGAGGCCTTTGGAGTAATTCCCAACAGCCCAGGTCATTTGGAATTTTCCAAATCCACACCTATCCTTGATCTTTCCTTTTTGTTTTAGAGGTTGAAAGATCAAACCCTCCATCATTGGCCTCGCATTTTTTAAACTCCTTCTCCAGGATCTTGCTAATCTGTTTCTCCCACTCTCTCATTTCCACCTATAATACTCAAGTCTCTTCTGATGTGACTAATGCTTTTCTTGACATATGATCTCCTTTGAACTATCATACTATACTTCTTCTGGAAAAAGTACTCTGCACTCACTGTCTCCACTACCTTGATATTACTCGTTCCCTCTATAATCCTCTCTCATATAGCCTTTCCCCCTTCTACTCTGTAGAAGAGACTCGCAAATTGGCCAATGTCTGCATTGTAAAACTGACATAACATATCAGATAGCCTCGGGGCATTCAGCATTACTTATCTCACTCACTGAAACTCTGTTCTCTCCTCTCTTGGGAAGCCAGAGTTTTCTCCTGGTATCTTACTATTCCTTTTCCTTGTGACTCCTCTTTTTGTGTCTGCTCCTTAGCCATGTTCTCTAGAGTACTCTCCTTAGCTAACTTTAATTCTCACTTTCTAGGTTCTTCTTGGGTGATGTTCCTCTTCTCTAGCATACTAACACTGATATGCTGATGAAACCCAAACTATTTTGAATTTTGGACTTGGTATACCTGCTCACCATCTCCACTTGGATATCTCATAGCCCCTCAAACTCATATGTGCATAACTGAACTTAACTCCCCCACCTCTTAATCTGTATATTTTATAGGATTTTTAATTTCTCTTGATACATCAAATCATCCTAGGCAGAAATCTGGCAACCCCTCATGACTCCTTCCTTTCCCTCAGTGCCCACAAACCACCAATCAATAAATTCATCTGTATTCTCTTACAATAAACACTTGTTGAATCTGTCTTATCTTCTGTATCTCTATCCCCCTAGGCTATTACCTCCAATTGCTGTCTTACCTTAATTTTATCCTTGCCAAAACTATTGCCCATTAGTCTTCCAGAGTATTCTTATGAAGATGATATCCAACCACCTCAATACCTTTCATGTTTCTCCATCCCCTACCATAGCACTTCCATAGTCTGGTCCCACCAGCCTCTCCACCTTGTTCCTTTCACTGCCTTGTACTTAGGTTCCTATAACTCTGAGCCTGTGGCTGCTCCCTGGATACCCCATGCTGGGATTTTGTACATGTTTGGTACCTGAAATACTCTTCCCACTCTTCCTCTCCTTCTCTTCCTTCAACCTCCATAATCTTTTTTTTATTTTGGAAAGAGGAAAATTTTTTGTTTTTAATTTTTTTCCAATTTTATTGAAGTATAATTGACCCCATAATCCTTCAAGGATCAGTTGATACCAACTCTAGGAAATTTTCCTAACCCTCTCCCAGTACCTCCTTTCTCAGCTGGGTTAGGTATCCTTCTTGTGCCTCAGTCTTTTTATTTATTATCTTTTAATTATGTTTAAGGGTGTGTCTTTACAAGACACCAAGCTTGTTGAGAGTTAGTAATATATCCAACATTGTCTAATTGTCCTATAACTTGAGGAATTTGATGACTCCAGAAGAAGCTCTAGAGTCTGAATTTTCATTTGTTTAGCAAATACTTACTATGAGTTACTGCGTTTGAGACACTGTTCTATGTGCTGGGAATTTAAAGATGAATAAGACTAGGTCCTTTATCTTGTGGCTAATGAGGGAGAAAGCAAAGAGATTACCACAGAGGATGATAAATGTCATGAATAGATATTAGAGAAGTGTAAAGAGGAGCAGAAGAGAGTTCTTAGAACATCTTACATAAGATTTTGAAGGGAGAAAAATTGGAGAAGGCTTCCTGGAGAAGGTGTCATGCATGCTGAGTTTTGAAGACCTGGTAAGAGTTAGCCATGCAAAGCAATTGCATGAGAGTGGAGTGGATAAATAGCCACATTAAAGACCTGCAATTTACAAAGGTATGTAGGTGACAAAGAAAATAGTGAGTTCTAGAAATTCTAAGTGGCTCAATATGATTAGAGCACAGAAAGGGAGAAGGGTTGGGAAAGATGAGGAGGGACAAGGCAAACATGAAAAGGCCTGCATATCAGACTGAAGAGCTGAAATATTAATCTGAGAGCTATATGAGCTATTGAATGCTTGGGCCAGGAGAATGGTCAACGAGGTGTTTTTGACAGACTGCCCTAGCAGCGAGGAGAATGGGTTGGGGAAGGAGGAGGCAGGTTGGAAAGGAGGAGATGACTGGGAAGATAGAGTAATAGTTCAGAAAGGAAATGAGGAGAGCTTGAACTTAACTGGTAGAAGTAAGAATGGAGAGAGAATAGATCCATGTATAATCTATAAGAATTGGTGACCTACCAGATGAGAGGAATAAAGAGAAGAATCTAAGTTTTATTTTTTCATTTGCAACAATATTTATTGCATATGTATTATATACCAAAAACTGTTCCAAGAATTAATAAAATGGTATGCAAAGAAGACCAACTCTCTCCTCTCCTAGAGCACATTGTCTAGTGGGAAAGACATAATCCAATAAATGATACAAATTGAGGAAATGAAGTAAGGTTATAGGATAAAGTGACCGGAGACAGTATTTTTGGTAGGATAGTCAGGAGAGACTGCTCTGGGGAGCTCACATTTGAGCAAAGAGCTAAATGAAGTGAAGAGCAAATCATGCAAAATCCAGAGGAAGTCTTAGAGCAGCAGAAGGCTGCTGGGCTTCTAGCTAGGAGGACTGTTTGCATGGCTGTGCTATTTACTAAGAGAGAATGGGAGTAAAGAAATAAGTTTACAAGGAAGCAAATGAGTTCTAATGTCACTTCTGCCACTTATTTGTTGGCCGAGTGGTCTTGGGCATGTTACTAGTCTGAACCTCAATAACCTTATTAATGAATGGGGATAATACTTTCTTATCTCCCGGACTTTTGTGCTGCTCAAATAAGCTGAGATGAGTGAAGGTCCCTTGAAAACTGTAAAATACTATAACAATTAAAAGTTTTATTATTTGCTTATAGACGTTTATGTTCTTTCATAAAGAATTGATTTTTAAAGAACACTTTGAGTTCTCTGTGCTGTCAAAGTCCATAATAATGACAATACTGGGGGAAAAGAAAGACACTAATCTTTTCCTCAGGGAACAAGTTATGATGAGGCCCATATTCCTTTTTACCAAGCAATAAGATCTGTCAATCAAGTGGTGATTCTTGTGTTAGGTTTTAAATAAGATAGTAATCTTTTTTATCTCATTTAGATTGTATACCTCCTTTTTGTGAGGGAAAATATGTCCTTCAACTAGCAGGATTCTAGGCAAATCTAATTCCCTCCCCCTTCCCCCAGTGGAGTAACCTCAAGAGCAGGACTTAGTTGTTCACACTCTCCTTCTCTTATTTTATTCCTCTTTTTTTTTTTTAAAGATTTTATTTATTTATTTGACAGAGACACAGCGAGAGAGGGAACACAAGCAGGGGGAGTGGGAGAGGGAGAAGGAGGCTTCCCGCCCAGCAGGGAACCTGATGCGGGGCTCGATCCCAGGACCCTGAAATCATGACCTGAGCTGAAGGCAGTTGCTTAACCAACTGAGCCACACAGGTGCCCCTATTTTATTCCTCTTTATGCTGCATCCCAATCCACTTTCCCATGTGTGCACAAACACACACCACACACACATGCACATGCACATATACACATACACACAGGCAACCGTTCTATTGGGTTTAATATATCTTTTTGTTTATACATTTCCTTAAAAATGTATATTTGTATGTATTTTTAATTTATGTAATAGTATTATAGGGAATTTAAATTCCTACTCTGCACAGTGTTCCACAGATTTTGTACTTAGTAGTTGTAAATGCTTAGATTAGCTAGAAGGTTTTATTTTTTCAAACTAGCCAGTACTTTCTGGTCTTTGCTCTGAAAAGTATCTATTTTGCAAGAGTCGGGATTTTGTCTTTGAGCCCAATTCTGAGCTTCCTAGTATTTACCATAATGCCTGGAACATGGCTGATGATCCATTCAGCTTGAGGGAGTCAGGAGACAGAGGTAAAAATACTCAGACAGCCTCAGCAAATGGTGATCATCGATCTATTCAGTCAGATTCTGGCTGAGCTTTTCAACAATTTCCTTGGGCCACTCTTGTAAATCTAGAAGCTAAAGAGATTTCTCAAGTGATACGGTATAATAATGTTTTCCCGAACCGCCGGTGCCATTGGAGAGTCATCTCAATAGAAGGAGAGTCTGGTCCACTTCATCCCTAGATTCAACATATTCCTATTTCTGCAATTTCCTATAATGAGTCTTAAGTTGAGCCAGATGAAACTTCAATTATACTAATACATAATTGGCCAGCTGTTAAAATGGGAGCCAGCACAGTTCCCAAAAAGGCAGGAAAAAACTCCTCTCGAAAAAATTTCCATTTCAAACATGATTACCATTTTGGTTATAATTTTGTATGGTAATTTCACAAATGGAGTTTTGTACCAGCAAGAAAATGAACATCTGCAATTAATTATGCCATATAAAGCAGGTCGGCCTGTTGTAAGACATACATTGAACCTTTAACCCTTTGATAGCTTGGCAATTTCCCAGAGATGAGCAGCTAACTATTCAGCATAGTTACCCAATTTGGTGGCAGGTCATTATATTGGAAAGTGGATAGTACCCCTCAGCTGAATTGCTGTGGAGCCAGATAGAACTGGCTTCTGCCCTAGCACTCACTAGCCACCACTGGACACCATGCACACAATACTATTAGCTCTTCTTCATCTTTAGATGGGAATGAATAGACCTACCTTATAGTCTTATAAAAAGTACCTAAGTTAACTCATGTAAAGTGCCTGGCTTAATGCCTGGCACATAGTTAGTACTCAATAAATGTAGGTTTCTTTTTTGTTCCCTTCATAAAGATAGTGAAATGCATCAGAAAAATGAATTTGAATACTGAGAACAGGTAGAGTGATTGCAGAGCTGTCCTGGTTTGGGCTTTGTGCTCTTGCATCTAGAGTAGGGGTAATAAAACCCCATAGGCCAAATCCAGCAGGCCACCTTTTTTTTTTTTTTTTTTTTTTTTGTAACATCTACAAACCAAAAATGATTTTTATATTTCCAGATTGTTGAACAAATCAAAAGAATAATCATATTTCATGACCCATGCAAGTTATACAAAATTCAAATTTCTTTGCTCATAAAGTTGTATGGAAACATAACCATGCTTGCTCATTTATGTATTATTTATGGTTGTTTTCATGCTACAGTGGCAGAATTGAGTAGCTGGGACAACAGAGCCTATATGGCAAAGTGTAAAATATTTATTATTTGGTTCCTTAAAGAAAAAGATTGCCAACTCCTGATCTAGAGGTTTCTGTTGGACTCTCCCTTGTCCCTTGGGAATGGGCACAGTATGGGTCAATGGTAGGTAATAGTACAGAGTGTGGACCACTTAAAAAAAAAATACCTTAATGTGAGGCACTCTGAAATTTCTTATTTCACATCTTCAAGGAGAAAATAAAAATGCCTTCTTCCTCACTCCCTGCCTTCACTTCCACCAACTACCCCCACCTCCAAGGGGAGAAAAGACCCTTGCTCAATGGCTCTTCTTTATCAATCACACGATCCGCCCCCCTTCCCAGAGTGCCTTCCTGTCTGGGCACCATCTTACATTCAGTAAACAGCCCTCCTCCTGTAACATGCACCTCACCCCAGTCACCCCTTTAATTTCCATCTGACTAACGTCTTCCTTCCCAGGCTTGCATTTGGGTGACAGCAACAGGGAAGCTGAGGTGAAGGACACTATCATTCAGTTAGTGCCTTTTGATAGTAGAGTGGGTTTTTATTGTTTTGAAAGAAATTGTCAGGAAATGTTTCCCTTTCAAAAGTGCTATTGTCTAAGGATGACCAGGGCAAACTTCAGAGGGAACTGCCCAGAATCAGTACATTTCTAATCTGTGACTCTGGAAAGGGGCATTGTCAATCAGGTATTCATTTCTTAAGGATATTCAAACAAATATTTATTGGGAGCCTTCAATGCTCAGAGTACCATGGTATCTACATTTTATTTTCTATGGAATGGACCACGTGGGCCTACCTTGTACATGAGACTGAGCCTGGTGCCATCATGCTAGGGGTGGTGTTTAGGGGGCTCACTGATGCACCCTGGCCAACGAGGCAGCCCTCCCACCCCCTCTCACCCACCACCCCATCCTTGAGGAGGGAACATGGTGTGGAGGACCTGGGCTCAAGTTTAAACACCAAACCAAATATTTCCCTGCATTGTAAGATATGAGTAGAAACACTCTTCACTCTTTAGTTATAAAATGCTATAGAACTACCAGCTGATATTATTATAATAGATTTCTCACAAAGTGTTGGTTTTTTAAAACACTGGTATGTTCCAGTTAGAGTAAGATAAACCTAGTAACAGAATAAAAAAGCAATCTGTTAAAAAATATGCAGTTGAATATGTATATGTCTATTTTTTGAGTTTTTTCATCAATTGACATCAATTATAGGTTTAATAGTTGAAATAGTTTTATTTAAAGGTGCAGTTCATTCATCTGTAATCCATCTAATTATGTGGGCCAGAAAAATAGAGTATAATTCTATTGGACAGCTATTTAAAACAAAAACAACAAAAATTTAAATGCCAAGTATGTATAAGTGCCATTTCACATGCTGAGAAATTAAGAAAATGATAGATTTTTTTTTTTTAAGATCAACTAACAGGATATCAAATAGTTCTTTTCCTGCTATCTTGGGATTTCAGCTAATGCCCCATTCTCAAGAGAAGTATACTGAAACATCCTCAGAATTATTACAAAGTGGTCAGACCAGTCTCATGACCCTTCTGCCATCGTCCATCCCCAGCAAAGAGGGGACAACTAGCAATTCTAAAATAATTGAAAAGAAGGATCAAGGAACACAGCTGTGGGACTAATTGGGAATGTTGGGGTGATTCATCTGCCTTCTCTGGGTGGAAAGTGGAGGTTGGAGAGAGCTCCTCCTACCCCAAGCCAAGTGAGGACAGCTCCAGGAGAACCCACTCCAGGAGAACCTGTTCCAGAAGAGCCAAAGCTGGGGGGAAACATGCACATGACGACCACTACCTGCTTCCCCATGGAGAATTCTGAAGGCCTCAAGCTGGGCCACATTGTGACTTATGTGGCCTTGGGCACTTTGCCTTCATGGGGTCCCTCCCACCATAATACTATCAATATTACATATTATTTTTGATATAACTTTAAATACTTCGATATTTTTTCTGTTTTAGAAAAAAGTCAATAGATTTTCATGGTTTCTGAAAATTAAAACATTTCTCTTGACCTCAAACTTACATTTTTTTCCTTCTGATTTTAAGAAAAATTGGAGCGGGGCGCCTGGATGGCTCAGTTGGTTAAGCGACTGCCTTCGGCTCAGGTCATGATCCTGGAGTCCCGGGATCGAGTCCCACATCGGGCCCCCTGCTCGGCAGGGAGTCTGCTTCTCCCTCTGACCCTCCCCCTCTCATGTTCTCTCTCTATCTCATTCTCTCTCTCAAATAAAAAAAAAAAATCTTTAAAAAAAAAAAAAAAAAAAAAAAAAGAAAAATTGGAGCATTTTTGTAGGACCCTGAAAGTATCGTGAGCCCAAGGCACTGTGCCTTCTGTGCCTAATGGACACATTCCTCCCTTGCTGGAGGGACCCATGACAGTGGGGAGGGACTGCATGCACAAGGACACTGTTCCATGTGGTGAGCCTGTGTGAACTGTGTCCCGTGAGACACAGTAGGTATCTTAACAGAAGCTGTGTTAACGGGAGCTGGCCCGAGAGGCTGAGCTATTGGTGCAAAGTGACAGAGTAAGAGGCCATGTTTGGAGACAAAGGTAGAAGAAAATTGTGCCATTCCTGGTTTGTAGCCCCATCAAGCTCAGCTCAGTCCATCAGCTGGCTACAGTTACAAAGTATGTCATTGGCAAAACTTGAAATGAGTCCCCAGTGAGAACATTCTACTTCTTCTCTAGGACATGCAAACATTTTCACAGTTCTAAATTCTGACTTTAGATTTATGTTACTACATTGAGGCTTCCCCTCATCAACTTTGAAAACAAAAAGAATGGGGAAGTATTTTATGTACTGATTTGGAAAGATCTTCAAGATATAGTATTAAGTGAAAAAACAAGGAACAGAATGATATGTGCTGCCATGTGTGTTTAAAAGGAAAGGAAAGAACACATAGGTATCCAAGGGAAGAGGAGACAAAGGCCAGCTGCTTTCCTTCCCTCCCTTCCCACCCCCCAACCCCCCCGGCTTCAGGGCCTGCTTACCTCCTAGTCTAGGGCTCCTTCTGGGTGCCCCCTTTCATAGCAACATGTCTCCTCCTTCACCCCATCTGGTCAGATGCAGTAATAGCTCTCAACTATTGCTAGTATCTGAGGGCAGTATTATTATTATTATCCCATTTGATAAATTAGGACACTGAGGCACAGTGATGAAGCCAGGATTTCAGTCTACACATTTTCACTTAAGCTCAGGCTCTTTTAAGTCCAGCACAGTGCTACTCATAGATATTAAATTAACACTCAAAACCTATATACTAAAATTATATGATAGATGCCAAATGTTGTAGGGAAAATAACATGGTACCAGGAGAGAGAATAACACAAAAGACACTACTTCATTAGTGGGGGCAGGAGGGTGGAGTCGAGGCAAGGCCTTTGTGAAAAGGTAGCTTTTGAGCTGACACTCACAGGAGGATGGTTGCTAGAGGGGCTGGGATCAGGGAGCAGCACATCTTGGGCCCTGTGCAGAGTCTCCTGAGGAGGGACAGAGCTCAGTGCATCCAGAAGGGAGACTGACTAGAGCAGCACAACTGAAGCACAGCATGAAGGAAAAGAGGAAGGCATGGGGCAAGTCTGGAAAGGTGGTAGGGGCCGCTTAGGGCCGGGGGGTCAAGCAGACCAAATGAAGGAGCTCAGCTCCTCTTGGAGCATCAGGAAGCCCTTGGAGAGAAGTGGTGTGCTCTAACTCAGGTTTTAGGAAGACCACCATGGCTGTAGCATAACAGCGGGATTTGAGGTGGGAATGTGGACAGAAGAATGGACAATGGTGGAAGCTGAGAAGTTAGCAGTTTGTTGCAGAAGGTCTGGTGAGAACGGATGGAGGCTTGAACCTTGACACTGCAGTAAGACTGGGAAGAAGTGGTCAGATTTCAGGTATATTTTAGAGGTCAAATCGACAGGACTGGACAGCAGGTGGGATGTGGGTGGTGGGAGAAGAGGACGTGTCCGAAGGCATTTCTGGTGTTGTGTATACCAAACAGACTCAGTTAGCCATCCAATATCATTTCTGGATTAAGAAGGATCAGTCTCTGGCCGATCACAACCCCAGGGGGGAGGACTGGATTTCCTGTTAAGCAGAAACAGTACAAAGTGCTGTGTTAACATCACCACATTATGGAATAAGTAGACTCTGTTGGTCAGTGAGGATTTCATCATTACTTGTCATATTTTCTGTGGATAAGTAGATTTACAACCAGCTTAGAAATGAGCCTATTGAACATAACCTATATATAAGTTAGAATTAGTTGTAGAAAGAGAAATGTAGAAGCTTTACATCTAATTTGTGTTTCCCAGGCCTGTCAGAGAGTTCTCCATGCCAAGAGGAGCCAACACTTTCTGTTACTGTACAAAAGCAAACGTGATTGTCACTGGAGGTAAGGGATACTGTTCATGTTGTACAGAGATTCTCTACTTTGCCAACCGTGCCCTACTTGATTAATATAGGGATAGAGTGGTTTTCATAAAGTTACAGAGTTTTGCTCCCAGGGAAAACCTTTTAGAGAGTTAAAGATTTCACATAAAGTTAAATTTGTCAGTCTTTTTCTTTGTGCCTTCTGGATCTGATGGCACGCTTAGAAAGTTCTTCCCCGGCACCAGGATATGTGTTATAAATTCTTCCATATCTTACTCTAACTTTTTTTATTGCTTTATATTTTACCTTTAGATCTTTAATCTCTCTAGAAGTTATTTTAACATGTGAGAGCATGAGATCCCAGCCCGGGGCCCCTTGTGTGGGCTTTAGAGGAGTCCTGGAGGCTCCTGCGGCCTATTGACCCTTGTGTGTCTATGTGCATTTTTCTGCAGAGATAGTCCAAAATGTTATCAAATCCTCAATGGGGTCCATGTTCAAAGAGGTCAAGGGCCAATGTTTTAGAGTTAGCAGGAAAGAGGCCAAGGAGAGAGACTTGAAGCATACTAGCATTTAAGGGTTAAAGAGGGTGGAATATAGGACATGAGGTCATCTGTAGAGAGTATGATATAAGAAGCTCAAAGGGGAAGATGGAGGACGGAAATGTTCCTCAAGCCTCAGACTTGTCACCTATAATCCTGGGGTGCTAATACAGCAGGATGGCTTCGAGCCTGGGCTCTGAAGTCAGACTCTCTGGGTACAAATCCTGATTGTCTTTCTAGCAATGACCTTGGGCAGGTCATTTGATCCCTTTAAACTTCAATCTACTCTAAAGTGGGACTGATAATAGTACCGACTCATAAGATTGTTATAAGAATTAAGCAAATTTGAATAAAGTACTTAGCACACAATAAGTGCTCAATACAAATTTGCCAATAATAATACTAACAATAACAAAACCACACATACTTCATATGGTGGTGCTTAAGATTAATTGAGATAATGTATGCCTGGCACATAGTAGATTGTCAATAAATATTAATTCAATCCATCTACGACACGTGTATAGGCAAAGTCATGTTGACAAAAGCGCGGAGGTTTTGTTGGAATAAGATGAAATCGGAGGTTCCAGTCAGGAGGCTGTTCCAGGAGTCACAAGTGAGGTGGTGAGGATCTGCATTATTGTAGGTGAAATGGAAAAAGAAAGGAAAGAGCCAATCCCATGGGAAAGAAATTAGTCATAAAACCTGAAGCCAGAATGAAATTGGGATTAGTAAGAGGGATCAATCAGCTCCGAGTTTGTAGGGGAAAATGGAAGAGTAGCAGCTGTATTGTTACCAGAGATCAGGAAGAAGGTGCTCACGTGGGAAAGAGAGCAAACTCAACTCAAGTGTGAACTTAAATGTCAAGTGTGATTAGGCACCTGAGAGGATGCTCCTTTTGGTGATGACAAAAGACCTAGTTGGATCTAGGGGATGTGAGGGCCCCCAGGCTGGCTGCACGAGTGAGAACTCCCAGGGGCACCCCTAGATCAGAGTCACTTTCAACAAGGAGCATGTAGACTTGAACGATGTAAATGAGCAAGATAGAAACTCAAATAAACATCAAGAAAATGGCCTATACTGGAGATCTGAACTTTAGAAAGGGAAAGAGCAAACAAGATTTTTAAGAAGAAAGCTCTGTCATCCAAAAGATCACCAAATGTACCATTTGGTAAATGCTTCGAGCAAAAATATTTATTAAAAAAGCAAAAATGTTCAATGAGTATGAGCTACTAGTTCCTTGCATGTGAGATTTCTTCAAATTCCTTCCTCTAAAACACACACAGCTGCAATGTTTGGTTTTCTACCAAGAGTATCCTGCCTTGGCCCTGAAATGCCAGTATTGATAAGTACAGTTGACCCTTGAAAAACACAGTGGTTAGGGGCGCCAACCACCCCCCACCACCACCAGCAGTAGAAAATCCACATGTAACTTTGAACTCCCACAAAACTTGACCACTAATAGCCTACTGTTGACTGGAAACCTTACAGATAACATAAACTGTGGATTCACAAATATTTTGTATGTTCTATGTATTATACACTGTATTCTTACAATAAAGTAAGCTAGAGAGAAGAAAATGTTGTTAAGAAAGTCATAAGAGAGAAAAATATGATTTTACAGTTCTGTAGTGTATTTATTAAAAAAAAAAAAAATCTGCATGTAAGTGGGTCCACACAGTTCAAACCCATGTTGTTCAAGGGTCAACTGTGTGAAGATAGCTACACTCTCACTTCACACCTGGGTGATCTCCCCTGAGGACATAGTTAAAATTTTTTTCAGTATATTGTGCATTTGAAGTTCATATTGAAATTTGTGCTCAGGTTTGGGCCTTCGACAACACTTACTTAAAACTAGCTTTGGTTCGAATATTATTTTTTAAAAATTACATAGGAATCTACTGGAAAGTAAAACAAGTAAAAACAATGCACTAGAAGTTAGAAGAGGTGGCTTTAGTCATAGCCTGGCCATTAACCAACTGTATAATTTTCAACTACCACGTAATCTTCTGTTGCTTACTTTCTGTATCTGGTAAAATGAGGAAGTTGGACTACATACATTCCAAGACCCCTTGAGCTTAAAGAATCCCGATCTGTTGTTTAAAGAAATCCCTGTTCATAGGGAGATAAATTAAAATGTCCTTTGGAAAACTTGGAACCCAGTTTGCCAAATAGGGTTACTCAGTATGTAGTCAGAGCTTTGTGTACTCAAAAAAATGAGGCATTAAAGGGCCACAGACTTCTAAATTTCAAGTAAGGACATCAAAGAAAGAAAGCAAAGCATATGGGTAAGAAGTCTGCAGAGTAGTATGTGGGAGTCATGGCTTAGACTGGGAGCAAGTTTCCTGGCACCTGGAATGATGATTCTAAGAACGAACAGGGATCCAAGTCTTTAAGCTGTGCTAACTGAGGTTATCCTTTAAAGAGCTCCGCACTGAAGTCTAGAACACATGAGGCAACAAATACTAAAATTACATGTTTTCAAAAAAAGGAGTGCCATGCTTATATTACAATTTCTTGATCCCCGTTGCCTTTTGCTGAACTGATGACTGTCTTGGCTTCTTCCTTGTGAGGGAAATGGCCCCGAGCACTTGTCAGGAGGAGGTGGGGGTGCTCCAGGGATGAGGGAAAGAGCACAGTGGTCCTCAGAGAGGAAGCAGGGAAACTGCCCCAGAATCGAATTGCAAGGGACGCTGCCCCCAGCAGGGCAGGTCTTCAGTTCCGTGTGGCCTTCTATCCTCCTTCAACTCAAACCCTCCACAGGAAACCCTCTGAGAAAGCAAAACGGCACAGTTAAAGTAAGATCTGATTTCTAAAATCCGATTGTTCTAAAAAGACAAGCTGTCACATTAATCTTAACCAACTCCTTTGAACAGCCCTTTGTTCTCACACAAAATACTTCAAAACATAAGAATTGACCAGCTCTCATATATTTTGTCATCTTAAGTATTTTAATCATTTCTGAGAAAAAATATGTGTTTGGTAATGTTCTGGGACTCAAATCACTTTAGTGTTTATGGATTAAGATGTTTGACCCTCATGAACCTCAACAGTCATTATATTGTAAGATGGCCAGCTACAGCTTTGAAATCTTATTTTTCTGGCTCTCTTACAAAACAAAACATTTAGCAGCATGACAGACAAACAACTAATACTTTTCACCATGCAAAAATTATTAAATTGTCACAGTTACAGAGCCTCTTTTAGTGGAAAATGCAATTCCTCAGTGACTAGAAACACGTTTTCCTCAGGAGAATACTCTTGTTGATTAGTGACTCAGCCAAGCACATTGCTAAATGTACTGTATGTACCAGCTGATGACTCAAAATATACTATGAAAGCAACTTTGTTAGGCATAGTTGAATGTGTGAAATATGCAGGGACATTTGATGAGCTTGAAAAAACAGAAGCTCCTGTTTGGGCGGGGGGGGGGGGGGGGGTGGTGTAACAAAAAGCCAAACCAGGACAAGGTACTTACCAAAACAAAACAAAACAAAACAAAACAAAATAAAATTGCAAACTTCCTGAGCATTTGTTTTTAGCTCATTGCTATCTCTCTTGGCCAATTTAAGAGTTAAACCCCGACTTTGAAAGGTCCAGTGTATACAAACGGTTCTCTGCCATCCAAGATAATTTGGGGGCTCTGCATGCATCTGTTAATGTTTCATTCAACAAATATTTCTTGCACAACTGCTATGGACTAGACCTCCTGAATCATAGAGATCAGGTTACATTTTAACCTTCAAGAATTCAAAATTTAATGGTACAAATAGGACATGTTAATACACAGCTGTAATACAAAATGGAACATGAGTCAACAGATTCATAATTGTAATAATAACAATACAGATTAAACACTGTAGGCATTTAGAGCTTAGTATCATGTCCCTTTCTGATCATTCTGGCTCCAAAAAGCCACCACACAGACTCTGTGAGGATTCCATTGCTATCATCGGAAAGCAGGCAGAGCTGGAAGACCTCTGGTAGCAGGAGCCCTCTGTAAAACGGGGTTTCCTTCATAATGCACACTGGACGAAGCTCTTTGCCACATTTCTCACGTGGCAATCTTCTATTATATCCTTCTTCCTGTGGCATGCAAGTCACCTCATCCAACAGGAGTGATAAAGTCCATTTCAAGGGGGCAGCCCGGCCAACTACCTGGGGGCCCAAGGCTCAGGTTCTGGACATACTGGAGTAAGGTAAGACTTCTCAGCCTTTGCCAGAGAAAAGCAAATGCAAGCAAGATACTGCATTATCAGAATTACTCAGTATGAGCCATGTAACTGATAATCTGGAGTTTTTCTAATGACCTTTACAATTCCAGATTGCTCTCTATTCTCACTGTAGTAACCTCTCCCTCCCCAACACACAATCATAAAACTTTGGAGTGGGAAGAAATCTTGGGAGATCAAAATTTTACAGATAAGGAAATTGAGGCCCTTTCCCTCTATATCTTTCATGCTTGTCTGAGTGCCACCACTAGATTACAAACTCTCCAGAGCAGGGCCCATGTTTCATACATCTGTGTATCAGTTCCTCTCTGTCTCCCTTAACCTTTTTATAAAATGTGTTGCAAATGGCCCAGACTTAGAAGAAAAGGACAGAGTAGTAATAGTCAGCTCATACTCCAAGAACTGCTCAGATTATCCATGGATAATTATCCATTTAGTCTCACAATAAGGTTATTACATAAATTCTGGTCATCCCCATTATATATACAGATAAGGAAACCCAGACACAGAAGGTGAGGTCACTTACTTAAAGCCATAAGGTTAGTGAGTGATAGAGCCAGGTTTCAAATCAAGGTAGACTTTCCCAAAATAAGTATTTTTTAAGCACTTCATGAGTCACTCTATTAGCCAACTCATTTACTTAACAAACATGTATTAAGCACTTGCTATTTGTCAAACACTGCCATAGATGAGAAATATAAGGCTCACCAGAAAATGAGTAAACAGATATTTACACAAACAACTATAATTGAATAGAGCTCATGCTATAAACAAAATCTGAAGAAAACACCCTCAGATGGGAAGAAGAAGACTTAACTCCATCTGAGGCTGGGGACACTGATCGGGGGCAGCCTTAGGAAGGAAATGTTGGAACTAAGTCCAAAAAGGTGTAAGTGTTGGTCTTCTGGAGAAAAAAAAAAAAAAAAGACTTTCAGTAGGGTCAGTGTCTAGATTTTTTTGTATCTTCAACATCTAGCAAAATGCCAAGTGTATAGTAATTTCTCAAGATATTTTTCTTCTTGTTAATAAGGATAACATGGAAGTTTTAAATTTAAGAAAATATCCCACTTAAAAGAAAGAAACAAAGGAATGAAACAAAGAAAGAAAGAAAATATCCCACTTACCCAATGACAACAGTACTTAAAATATCTTGGGTTCTGTCTTGGCCAGCTTAGGTTGCCATAACAAAATATCATAAGCTGGGTGGTTTAAACAACAGAAATTTATTTCTCACAGTTTTAGAGGTTGGAAGTCCAAGATCAAAGTGCCAGCATGGTCAATGTCGAGTGAGAGCTCTCTAGCTGGCCTGCAATGGCTATTTTCTCACTATATCCCCACAGGGAGAGAGAGTAAGGGGGCTCTCTGGTCTTTTCTTATAAGGACACTAATCCCATCATTAGGGCTCAACTCGAATAACTTCATTTAAATCTAATTATCTCCCAAAAGCCCCATTTCCGAATACCATCACATTAGGGGTCAAGGCTTCAACATATGAATTTTGGGGAAAGAATTCTATCCATATCAGTTGCCGGAGAAGTGGAAAGTAAGAGTCAGCTGTGCCCTGAGATTTTTCAGCCTGCCTTTACTAAGACTCCAGGCCCCGAGGACCTCTGGAATGAAAGAACTGGCCTTATTAAAGGAGTCATGCGAACATTCAACAAAGACTTGTTTTTGTTTGGATACGTGTTTTCACAGTCTTGTGCCACTAGATAGTTAAACCTCTGAGCTAGGATTCAGCATCCCAAGATTGAAGTTATAGGAGTTCAATAAAATACCTGAACTCCTACTGTGGGTTACGCTCTTGAGGTAGTATAATAAAAAAGAAGTTCTGCTTTCAAGTGGATGGTACAGAAAATTGAATCATTAACTATAAAAGATGCCAGGGGCAAGGGGCACATAGGCAGGGGCTCTTAGTTTTAAAGAATATGAAGACATTCTGAAATATTCTTGGAGGTACAGTCATGCTACGATTTGAAGATTGGTTTGGAATACTCAAAGGGGAGAAAGAAAAAGGTAAAGAAAATACTCTGTTCCTTTTTTTCATGAAACCAGACAAAATAATCAGAGAATTATGAAAACATCTGTGTCTATCACATTTCCCTGGGTTATGAATATCCAACTGGCAAGTCACCTAATTCTCCTGCATAACTGACTGGCTCTTGCAGTGTGTGTAAGTATATTTCCATAAAAAGTCCAATATATATCAGCAAATTCATCCTGTGGGCCACAAAATATATGCTACCTGATTAACTAACATGGCCTCTTTGAATTTTAGATTTTATTAATACATAAATTGTAACTTTATAACTTAGGTTATATATAAATTATAACTTAGGCTATAATGCTATTATATAATCTTTTTTTCCTGGTGCCCTGAAGATCCTGGGTAATAAATAAGATGCTCAAGAATGCACCATATATTCCTAATGTATACCATTTTCTTATATGTGATTCTGGACAAATCATATTTAAATCATTAAATTAAATTAAAGTAAAGTAAATCATTTAATTAAAAATCACTTAATCTTAGGGGTGCCTGGGTAACTTAGTCGGTTGAGCCTCCAACTCTTGATTTCAGCTCAGGTCATGATCTTGGGGTCCTGAGATTGAGCCCCACGTCGGGCTCCTCGCTCAGTGGGGAGTCTGCTTGAGATTCTCTCTCTCCCTCTCTCTGCCTCTCCCCCCCGCTTACCTGTGTGCCCTCTTCTCTAAATAAATTAATAAATCTTTAAAAAAAATTTTAGGTTTAAGTTGCTTTTTTGAAAAAACAATTAGACTATCTATGACTATCATTAGTTCAGATAACGCTAGCTACTGTAACAAATAAACCTCAAAATGTGTAATGAATCAAACAAAATGGAAATGTATTTCTTCTTAGTCATGTTAAATCTAAATCAATTCTCTTAGTTTACTGGCTAAAAGTCAGTAATCTGACCACATCTAACAGCAAAGGACTCTGGGAAATGTAGTCTAGCTGTGCACCCAGTAAGAGACAATAAGGGTGTGGTGAACAACTAGCCAGTCTTTACCATAAAACTGGATGTGTGTGTGTGTGTGCATATGATAATAAAATTTTATTAAATTTTAATTTTTACTATCACCAGAATTCTAATAGACCATGGGTTAAGGATATGATCAAACAATTCACAGGAGGAGATACAATTAGCAGATATACATGGGAGAAAATACTCAGCAGCATCAGCTGTCATATAAATTAAATAAAAACAAAGTGTCATTTTAGACATTAATATAGGAAATATTTTAAATCATGATAATATCCATGTGCTGGCCAGAATTTGATGAAGCTGGTATAATCATATATAGTTGATGGCCTTGGCATTTGGTACAACCATTTTGGAAAGCAACCTAATAATATGGGAATTTATCCTCAGTGTATATGTCCAAAAGAAGAAAAAAAAAAAACACATGAATAACTATTTATTGCAGTGTTGTTGAATAAAATGAAAAACTAGAATTAGCAGGAACATTTATTGACAGACAAATGGTAGGAAATTTTGATGTAGCAACCAAAATGATAATTATGAAGGTGTGAGCCTGTGACCTTCCATAAATGCAAAAAAAAGATGGGCATGTATACTATTTTATTTTATTATTTTAGTTATATTGGATATATAAAACTTGTATTCTAAAAAATGTACAAATTTCCAGTTAGGAGATGAGTAAATTCTGGGGATGTAATATACACGTGGTGACTACAATTAACAGTATTGTATTTATAATTGAAAGTTATGAAGAGAGCAAATCTTACAAGTTCTCATGATAAGAAAAAAAGGTAACCCTGAGGTGATGCATATGTTAACTAACCTTACTGAAGTAATCACGTTGCAATATATGCTTATCCTTGTGCAGGGGCCATGCTATCTTCTCTGTATCATTCCAATTTTAGTATATGTGCTGCCCAAATGAGCACTATATATATTTTTTAAAGATTTTATTTATTTATTCATGAGAGAGAGAGAGGGAGGCTGAGGGAGAGGGAGAAGCAGGCTCTCCATGGAGCAGGGAACCCAATGCGGCACTTGATCCCAGGACCCTGGGATCATGACCTGAGCCGAAGGCAGATGCTTAACCTACGGAGCCACCCAGGTGCCCCGCGAGCACTATACTTATATGAAATAATCATGTTGCACACCTTAAACTCACACAATCAATTATATCTCGATAAAGCTGGAAAAAACCAAAAGCGACTTGCCCTGCAAACCCCACATATAATAACAAAGTGACAAATCCGTTCTACAAAACTTTGATTTGGTCTGTCTCTCTCTGCTCGAAATAGCATGCTGTGACTTCTCTGTAAAAATACATTTTAAGAAACCTTGATTTTTTTGTATTTTGGCAATATTTATAATATATTTTAATGGGTATATCAAAGATAAGTTAGTGATAGTGTTTTTTTTTTGTTGAGAAATGGTAATCTAAACACCTACTGAAAATAATTCAAAGTATTTAAATATGAATGGAAAAGTGTTTTTCTTAACTCTGAAAAGAAAAAGTTTGTTTGTAAGAAAGAGGGGGAAAAAGTGAACAGTGATTACCTGTAGGGAGTGGAAGTACGGATTCTGAGGGGAAAGAAGACATTTTTGACAAAAATTATACCCTTCCATATTGTTTAAATATTTTACCATGTATCCGTATGATTTTAACAATTAAAAAAATAGTATGTATGCTATGGTAGTAACTACGTGTAAATTATATCTGCTTATGGATATGTGCTCGAAGGGAAGATGGAGACAGTTGATTTGTTATAATGTTAGAGATTATGTGCAACTTTCCTCTTCCTCTGAATGTGAAAACAAAAGAACAGCTGTCTAAAATACTTTGGGAAGTAAATAAAATATAAATAGTACATTAATGTATGAATGAGTGGGAAAGTACTGAAACAAGAAAGGGACTGATAAAATATTTATAAGAATTCACATTTGCGTGTGTAAATACAATTATTTCCAAATAGCCTTGACAGGAGGAAGTGGCTCCAAAGCAAGTCAATCCTAGAGGGCATCCTGGAAGAGGCAGACTGTGATTTGATATTAGAAGGATGATAAGGATATGACTGAGAGGGACTCTTTAAATTTTGACCAGCTGTATCCCTGAGAGAACAAATAACCCCCCCCCCCCCCGTCGTCCCTTTCAGGAGATGACAAGGTGCTGCGGTTGTGGCACCCAAACATCAGCACCAAGCCGGTGGGGAAACTTGTGGGGCACATGTTCAGCATCACGGAGATCGTAACAAATGAGAAAGATCAACACGTCATCAGCCTCTCCTCTGCAAAGGTAACAGAATACAACATAAATGAAACCAACTGCATTTTCCCCTAAGATCAACAGATTTTCCTATTTTCTATTTTCCTATTTCCAATAGGAAAATCTAGAGCACATATACAGTTTTTGACTGAAATAGCTGTTATCACTGAGAAAAATATTGTCAGTGTGAAGAAGGAAATGATGAGCCACTGTTCCTGCTGGGTTTCTGCTGACGAGGGTGCATGGAAGAATACGTTTGAAGACAGGCGTTCAGGAAGGCAGCGCTGGGAAGGAGCCAATGTGGCCCTCCCATGGCAGACGGGACATTTTGGGCAAAGACAGAAAGAGTGAGGCTTCTGTTATAGTGGTTGTCATTAAACAGTGTTTTAAATGTTCTAACCAATATACTCAAAATGAGTTACGAATATTAGATATGAAGAGACTGAATCATTGTATTTGCAAATAATGTGATTGTCTCCTTGAAAAATTCAAAAAGATTTCAATTTTTAAAATTGAAGTACAGTTGACACACAAAATCAGCTTGAAATTTCAAGAGCAGATAAATCAGTAAGGTGGCTCGTGACAATAGCAATTTCTAAAAAAATAAATAAATTCCTACATAAGAGCAGTAACCCCATCGGTTAAAGAGACAGCACTCACAAGAGCAAAAAGTCTGAAATACCTAGAAATAATCTTGATAAGCAATATTCACTATTAATATTAAGATAACTATGAAGTTTTTCTGAGGCACTTTTATTTAAGAGCATGAACAGAGGGATATGCTGTGTTTCTGCATGTGACTATGGTACGGTAAAAGGTATTCTCCATCAAATTAAGCTATTTTTAATGCCATTATTTTTTAATGCTATTCATGATTATTTAAGTATCAGTTTGCCAAGTTTAGTGTTAATGTAAAAATACTGACATACAAGAATATCTTAGAAACTGGAAAATATCATTATAAGCTGGCATTTTTTCTCCCTCTCGGATACTAACACATATCCTAAAACTGCAATAAATAAAACAGAGCAGGAGTCGATGCAGAACTAGTTAAGACACATCCATGAGAAAAGAGAAAAAGCAAGAATGAGTTCATATATGTATGGGAGTTTGCATATAATAAAAGTAGGACTCCAAATCTGTGAGCAATGATGGTTTGTTCATTAAATGTTGGGAAAAGTGATTAACCATATAAGGAAAAAATATGTAATCAGATGATCATTTCATAATAAACCACAAAATACATCCCATATATGTTAAAGATCTTAAATGTAAAACGCAAAAACATAGAAGTTCTGGAATTTTCCATAAGAAAATATAGGTGAATATTCATATAGCCTTTGAATAATTCCTAAGCATCATACCTGTGGCTAAAGGAAAAATAAATATGACTACGTAAACATTCAAACTTTCTGTGAATTATAATAATAATTAACATTTATTGGGGCACCTGTGTGGCTCAGTCTGTTGAACATCTTTCTCTTGGTTTCGGCTCAGGTTATGATCTCAGGGTCCTGGATCCTCACGCTCAGCTGGGTCCCAAGTCAGCTTGGGATTCTCTCCCTCTGCCCCTTCCCCCACTCATGCACACACGTAAGCTCGCTCCCTCTCTAAAATAAATAAAATCTTTAAAAAAAAAAAAATTACCATTTATCAAGTGTTCACCAAGTGCCAGGCACTGTGGCCCATATTTTACATACTCAAACTCACTTGATGCTAATAACAACCCTATAAAATAATTATCACAGTTTTGCATATGTAAAGGCAAATGAGACCTAAGTAACCTGCATAAGGTCACATAGCTACCTGGTGGCTAAATGTAGCATTCATCATCTCAAAGAAAGAAAGAAAGAAAGGGAGGAAGGGAGGGAGGGAAGAAAGAAAGAATGGAAGGGAGGGAGGGAAGAAAGGAGGGAGGGAGGGAGTGAGGAAGGGAGGGAGTGAGGGAGTGAGGGAGGAAGGAAGGAAGGAAGGAAAGAAAAAAAGAAAGAGAAAGAGAGAGAAAGAAAAGAAAGAAAGAAAGAAAAAGAAAAGAAAGAAAAAAGAAAAAAAGAAAAAAAAAGAGTTTCTCCTTGTGATAGGAACCCTTAGGATCTTAGGATCTACTCTCTTCACAACTTCCCTACACACCACACATCAGTGTCAGCTACAGTCACCGTGCTGTATGTGACATCCCCAGTGGTTACTTATCTTGTACCTGGAAGTTTGTATCTTGTGACCCCCTTCCCCCAATTCCCCCTCCCCTCCATTCAGTAAGTTACGATATATCTTTTCACATAATAGAAATATCATACTGACTTTCAACATTATATAGATGAACAATAATGTGAAAATATCTAAACATTATTTGAAATATAGTGAAACAGTATGTAAGAAACTAAACCATTTTATTTTTTTAAAGACTTATTTATTTATTTGAGTGGAGGGAGGGGCAGAGGGAGAGGGAGAGAAAGAATCTCAAGCAGACTCCCTGCTTAGCATGGAGCCCAATGTGGAGCTCGATCTCACAACCTGGAGATCATGACCTGAACCAAAATCAAGATTTGGATGCTTAACCGGCTGAGCCACTTTGACGCCCTGAAATTAACCCATTTTAAAGTATATCTTTGACTAGCCTATATTACCAGAGGAGATTAACAAGATGCTAGTGTTTACCTGGGTGCAAGACTGTGGATGAATTAAAATTTTTTTTCTTTTTTGTGTTTTTTTTCTTTTCTTTCTTTTCTTATCTATTTCTTACAGTAAATAAGCATTGCTTTTGTAATAAGGAAACTATTTTTAATTTTAATTAAGTTACAAAGAAATTTTAATGGTACTGGAAAGACAATGAAGGTTTTGAGGCACTAAAATTAAACCACGTTATGAATTGAGAACTGAGGACCCCTCTAGAGAAATTAAAGAAAACAAAGATATCTTTCTAGCAAACATTTAGGCCACTCATGCCCAGAGGTGAACAGACACAAGACATTAGCTTCCCAATTTCTTGTAAATGTAGCAGGTGTATTAACATGATGCTCATACAACCATCACAGCAACTCCAGTTGGCAAATTATTTATATCTTTCCACACGTTTTCCTCATGTGTCAAATGTAGTTTTGCCTCCAGGGTTGTTATAAAGATTAAATGAGCTCATCATTTATTTCTTGAGCATCTCTTATGTGACAGGTGCTTCTGGGTTCCAGCGGCACTGAATGAGGCACTTGTCACAGGAAGTTTCCATTCTAGAAGAGAGAGACAAACAAAGTAGCAAATAAAGTGGAAGACAGCAGGCTAAGTATTATAATGAACAGAAAACAAGAAAATGTGCTGTGACTGCAAATTGCCTCTGAGGAGGTGAAATGAAAGCGGAAACCTGAATGACCCAAGTCCCCAGCCCTGCAAAGATCCAGGAAACGAGCAACTGAGGCAGAAAGAACAGCAAACTAGGCACATACATTTTTTGGCTGAAGCTATTAATAGTCATCCTTATTAGTATCATTAATTACAGCAAAAATAACAGAGGGTTTTACACATTTAACATTCCTTCAAATTTCTTCATAAACTAGCTTTCATCACTTCAAGCTTTTAATAAATTGTCGGCCAGTCATGTGGCTACTATGCCTTTCATGAAGCCCTTAAAGCAAATTTCATCCTTCCTCCTGGTTCTGCAGACCTTCCACCAGGATATTCCTTACGTCTGCAACTGCTAACCCTGTATTTCCAGTCACAGGGCTCAAGCATTTCACCACAGTACCACACAGCTGCTGTCCCCAAAGAGCTGACCAGCACTGACAGACCCCGGGAGAAAGAAAGACTTCCTTTCCTTTCCTTAATAAAACCGACAGGAACCATGGCTGGCAACTTTCTCAAGCACAAGTCTAGATAGCAAAGGTTATTTTTCTTCTTTCTGCTGAGGAGAGAAATGTAACATGCTTTGATGACTTCTAACAGATTGCAAATGGGTTAACAGTTGCATTTATTTATTTATTTATTTATAATTTAATGTTCACTCTGGAAGTGACACGACGGAACTTGAGAAAGGGCGCAGCTTCACTAGGCTGGGAGTGTGCCCTAGAACAAGAAGCAGTGTCCTGAAACGAGGTGCCAGGTGAATAACGTCAGAGCAAGCCAGAGGGGTTGCCAACCTGGCCTGCAGACTGGCTAAATGTCTTCCTATTGATGACCATGTCTAAGATACTCTCCTAAGTGAAGGTGATGCTATTGTCTTGCTCCCAGGCAGCATGGCTAAGAGAACAACCTCGAAAATTGGGCAAGCCTAAGCTGAAGTCTGACTCTGAGGGTTACAGGTAGTGACCCTGAATGAGTTATTTGAGATCGCTGAGGAGGTTAACAGAGTACCTTCCTCCTAGGGTTGATGTGAAGATGAAAGGAGATTAGCAAGCGAGCACACAACACAGTGCCTGGTATGTAACCAGTCCTCAATAAACGTCAGCAGTTATCAGAAAAGCAGGTGCTCTCCACTCTCCATAGTGGGGACGGGACTTGTGTTGATCTATCTGCGTTGGTACCGAACCTCCTTTGTGGCCACACAAGTGTAGATTATGGGTGTGGTTTGTGGCATGGGATAGGGGGAGGCTTTCCAAAACCCCATGCTTCCGATGCTACTCAGTTATTTATTGATTGATTGATTGATTGATTTTTATTTTTATTTATCTATCTCTATTTTTATTTAAATTCAAGTTAGCTAACATATAGTGTAGTACTGGTTTTAAGGAGTAGAATTTAGTGATTCATCATTTACATATAACACCGAGTGCTCATCCCAACAAGTGCCCTCCTTAATGCCCATCACCCATTTAGCCCACCCCCCACCTCCCCTCCAACAACCCTGTTTGTTCTCTGTATTAAAGAGTCTCTTATAGTTTGCCACTCAGTCATTTAAATTCGTCTTGTGCTGAGTACCTGTCCAGTCTACATGGCAGTTAAACACAATCTCTATTCTCCCTGAGCCCCTGATGCAACTCCGCACCCTCCACAAGCTACCTTGTCTTCTACTGAGCTGAGAATGTTGAGGTAGCTTCATTAACTTCCATATTTTCCACCTCAAAATATTTCTGTGTTTTTCTGTATTTTTTGCTACTCTCTTTTCTTTTCCTCCCTCCCAAGGACAAGCATTTCTATTGCTTCCTAAATCGAATCCCTGCTGTTGTTCTCCTAGTCGAATACTGCCCCATCCAGAATCTTCTTTCATCAACCAGCATCTCTCTTTTTGTTATGTTCAATGTCCCTATCTTCAAGGTTCCTTGAAGGACCATTTGGTTCTTATTTATCCTTTACAAAATTTCTTCTTATCTGCAACTGATTTTCCTCTTCAAATCTCCTTTTCCTGACTTCTGATCTTCCTCCAGCAGTTAATGATATCATTTGTTTCCCACTGAACCATGACTAACTTCAAAGTCACTTTCAAACCTTCTGCTTCCCCAATCCCATTCACTGGCCAGTCTCCAAGTGTCTGAAACATTTCTCATATCTGGCACCTCATTCTTGTTCCCACATTATGATCTTAGTTCAGACCTGTTGACAGGCTCCCAGTTGAAGGAGACACATTAGAAGGCATTCATGGTCCTCCTACTTCAGTCTCTCTCATCTCCCCACCACCCAAATATTACACTGTCATGTTAATCATCCTCTTACCCACTTATAACCTTGTGAGTACCTTCTTACATATCTTCAAAGGCACCCCTAGCCTTATAAATCAAGTTCAAATTCTCTTTTCTAGTGTTTAAAGTTCCCCATGGTCAGGAACCAGATACCTTGTTAGTTTTGTTGCTACTTATTTGTCTTCAGATAGTCTAAACTTCACCCAGCTCTTCCCCAAAGTCTTCATGCTTTTCTGCCTTTGTCTGCAATCACTCTTGTTCCATACCCAACTATTCTAGCCATCCTTTAAATCTCAGTGAAATATCACGTCCTCCATGAAGACTTCACCAAGAAAAAAATGGAGTTCGTCTCTCTTTGGTGAATAAGAAATGTGGGTACTTGAAATAGACCAAGGGATAGGAAGAAAAGCTGACCTTTTAAAATATATTTCCTTTTAGTTGTAAAAATCAGAACCATTTTCTGGCTTTAGCTCTTTATGCTTTCTTTTTGTATGGGATTATTGAAACCAAGTTCCAGTTGTTGTTTTTTTCTTCTTCTTATTTTTTGGATAACTGGAAGCATCCATGATCAAAAGCCTGATTTTACTACTCTCAGGATTTTGCCATCTTCTGTCCTTGCTTCGCTGCTTGAGACATTCCATTTTGGGTAAACTGTGATTTGAAATATCCTCAAGAGTAAGAGTTACTTGTCTCAGATCTTTCCTCAGAATGACTGTCAGAAAATTTTCTGGGGAAGATCAATATATGTTAGGAACCTTCAGCTAACAAAATGTAAGTGACCAACTGTGAAGAAAAAATACACACTAAGAGAAAAGAGGTGAGGGCATATGCTTTGGGATTCACACTCAACTTGAAGAGTCTGAAGCAAAAAAAGTAAGCTTTTTGCTTATGTACAAGCCTTGTTTTCCTTCAGTCTGTAACCCCAGGACAGCCCGCTGACCATCTTCAAAAGAAGACCCTGTTGATGGTTCTGAGCCATGGGAGCTGATGTGCCTACAAAGACATTGGGGAACCAGCCCCTACATGAAGTTTCCTTTTGTTTGTGGCTATCGTTCTCTAGTTATATAATCTAGGACACTTTGCTGTCATTGCACATTTGCTTAGATGAGCGATGATGTTTCTGAGTTTTGCCCTGTGGGACTATTTCCTCTTGTCCCCACCCCCATTCCCATCAGCTTTCAGGATCCTCAAACCCCTTGCACAAATACACACACACACTTGCCTATACACACATACATATCCACTACAGTCTACTTAAAGTAACTATCTGGGTATATTGTTGACATTAACTTTCATGTCTTAGTATATATAATTCTTGAAAAAGCCTGACATGGTTGTTTGGCTAGTTAACTGGTTTATTTCAGAGCTATCCTACTAGGAATCCTGACTTCCTACAGTGTCAGTATGAATCAGTATATGAGCCCCTGCTAAGTGCCTCAAATTGTAAGGCCCAGTGCCTAACCATCTTTTGATGTAATCTCTGCCCAAAAGGAATTAAAAATCTACTTGAGTAAATAAGACAGAATGGCCAGAAATCTTTAATGGCAAAACCTAGTAATGACAAAAACATCAAGTTCAGCTCTCCTAGAGAACTGAAGCTGATTATGAAAGCTGGTTTTGCAACTTGAAATCAAGATGTCATGAAATTGTAATCTCAAAAAGCAAGGTTGGTCTGGCAACCCAACAAAACAAAATTCTCACACCCTTTGACACAAAAATTCCACATTTAAGAATTTATCAAACAGGTATGTTTAGACTACTGTACAAAAATTACATATACAAGGGGTTCAGTATTACTTTGCTAAAAGAAAATAAAAGAAATAAGTCTAACTCTATCAGTTGGAGACTAATTAAATTATGGAGCATTCATACAACAGAATACTATGTAGCCATTAGAAAGAATGAAGTAAATTTAAGTAGTTAAATATGCCCTCACATAGATGTAAGCTCTTTCTATATGTGACCTCATTTAATGTTTGTGACAACTGCATGAGATAGGTTCTGGTATAATTTCCATTACAAATATAGAAACTAAGGCTCAGAGATGTTTAGTGATTTGCCCAAGGTCACAGAGCTAGTAAGTGGTGAAGGAGGATTTAACTGAGCTTCTCTGCCTCCAGAGGCAGAATTATGAACAGTGATTAACCTACAAAGTAGAAGCTGAGAGCCCAGAAGGAGGGGGGAGGTGGGAAAAGGGGACTTTGGTTTTTGTACTGTTTGAAATTATTTACTAGACACATCTAATAACTTGGTAATTAAAAAGTTAATTTTTCAAAGGCCTGCTGGCTGGCTTCATTTCATTTCTGTTTGCCAGTTATCACACAGGAAAAATGTAAGAACCAGATAACAAAATTAACCATTTTAGTTTCACATAGCAAAAATTTTTTTTCTTCTTGTTATTTGTAAGAGCTTAAAAAATGCATTTTTGCATTGAATTCCTACACAAGTAATATTGAATGCCTATCATTTGTACTGTGCTGTTTTTATATGTATCTATTTTAAAATATAATATTTGTCTATAATACTACATCAGCCCTCAAAAGAGTCATAATATTGGATATCTTCAGGCTCTTCCAATGTAAAATCATGTAGCCCTAATTTGATTCATTTGGGGTCAAAAATCTAATTAACTTCTTGTAGTCATTGGGTAAAATTCAGAAGGCTGGCAAAATCCCAGCTTCCCTTGACAAATCAGAAATGCTGAATTCCCCATATCCTTCCTTCTATCTAAATGATACTGCAATTCTTAAGATTCTGCCAATACAAGTTTTAGCACAGTGTTCAAACTTCCGCTCAAATAACTCTTATAATGCATGATAATTATTTGTTGTTGTATCTACTCTCCTGACCACATGAAGGTCTGTTCAAGAACAGCTGTTAGGGCGCCTGGGTGGCTCAGTTGGTTAAGCGACTGCCTTCGGCTCAGGTCATGATCCTGGAGTCCCGGGATCGAGTCCCGCATCGGGCTCTCTGCTCGGCAGGGAGTCTGCTTCTCCCTCTGACCCTCCTCCCTCTCATGCTCTCTGTCTCTCATTCTCTCTCTCTCAAATAAATAAATAAAATCTTTAAAAAAAAAAAAAAGAACAGCTGTTAATGTGCTTCTGCTGAACTTTTGCTTCTGTAGCACCTAGCTCGGAGTTCCAGAATTATTTGCTGTATAAGGAATTATGCATGTCATGTTAGTTTTGCACCTTTTTATAATCCTTTTTTATGCATCTCAGGCCAACTCCTACACATCAGATATTTTGCTCTAGGTCACTCTCTGATAAATACCCATCAAGAAAAAGAAATCCTTTATTTATTCTTTTAAAAAGATTTTATTTAAAAAAAAGATTTTATTTATTTATTTGAGAGAGAGAGAGTATAGGGGCAGTGGAGGGCAGAGGGAGAGGGAGAAGCAGACTCCCCACTGAGCAGGAAGCCCGATGTGGGACTCGATCCCCAGGACCCTGAGATCATGACCTGAGCCAAAGGCAGATGCTTAACCGACTGAGCCACCTAGGTGCTCCCAAAAAAGAGCACTTTATTAATGCATTTGGATAATAGCAATTGGTACTAAGTTTGCAAGAAAAGCCAGGAAACCTGGTTGAATCAAAACAATCCTCACTCCTGGCACATATACATGTAGAGTTTTCAAACTTTTTTACTTCATCATTATTTATTAATTATTCCTTGCAAAAAAAGCTTCAGGGGAGGGCTTTCTATTGTCCTTGTCTTTGATATTTGGGGATTAGTAACTTTATCCTCAAAGCCTTGTAGCCTTGCAGTTGAATTTTTCCCAATGTTAAAAAAAAAACAATCATTCCACCTCACTCCTGCATTCTCAATTTTTTTGGAAATCATTATTTTTCTGCTACTAGGAGGTGAATATTTTTTGTAATTTCAGTGTTACACACATACGTAGTATTTAATTTATAATTTACAAACACTCCATTGTGCAGCCAGAGCTTCCTTAGTGGAAGCCACTTGTCCTCTCAGATTTTCTTTTTCTTTTTTTTTTAATTTTTATTTATTTGACAGAGAGAGAGACAGCGAGAGAGGAAACACAAGCAGGGGGAGTGGGAGAGGGAGAAGCAAGCTTCCTGTGGAGCAGGGACCCCAATGCGGGGCTCGATCCCAGGACTCTGGGATCATGACCTGAGCCGAAGGCAGACACTTAACGACGGAGCCACCCAGGCGCTCCTCAGATTTTCTTTCTATAGCAACTCCGTCTCTCGGAAACGTTGGGCCTTTCCTAATCCCCGCCAGGCCTGACCTGGCTTCACTCTGTCTCTCAGGCTTTGAAGCACTAATACAGACCACAGGAACACTGTCAACCCCTGAAGGAAATGAGTAGGGAAGAGGACTGGAATTAGCACAGCCTAATTAATATCCCTACTCCTCTTTCCTCCAAAGTAGCTAACGTATTAAGACAACCTAAAAACAGAGTCAGTAAATTATGTTTGCTGATGCTCTCCCATTTATTAATTGATTTATCCAGTTACAGTGTGAGTTCTGACTGTCTATGCAGTGCTGCACCTCTAAATTCCTACAAGGTCCTGGACCAAGACAGAGAATAGCAAGCGAGCAGACCCAAACCCAGCTAAATAACCATCCTAACTCAAGAGAACACATAAGACACTGGGGAAACAAATAGCACGTGGTTCCTCTCTCAAGCCAGTTATAGTTTAGTAGAGAAGGCCCCTTAGCAAATCATCATATGACAGTTGCTAATTGCTATTCATGTAGACAGGTATTATGGGCATCTACAGGGGGGGATATCTAAATTAGAAGGGTGACCAATGGAAGTTGTCCAAAGAAGATGAGTTTTTGAATTAAAAATAGAGCTACCCTATGACCCAGCATTTGCCCTACTGGGTATTTACCCCAAAGACACAGATGTAGTGAAAAGAAGGGCCATATGCACCCCAATGTTCATAGCAGCAATGTCCGCAATAGCCAAACTGTGGAAAGAGCCAAGATGTCCTTCAACAGATGAATGGATAAAGAAGATGTGGTCCATATATACAATGGAATATTACTCAGCTATCAGAAAGGATGAATACCCAACTTTCACATCAACATGATTGGGACTGGAGGAGATTATGCTAAGTGAAATAAGTCAAGCAGATAAAGTCAATTATCATATGGTTTCACTTATTTGTGGAACATAAGGAAGAGACTATGGGCTCTGAGAAACAAACTGAGGGTTTTGGGGGGGGGGATGGGTTAGCCCGGTGATGGGTATTAAGGAGGGCACATACTGCGTGGAGCAGTGGGTGTTATATGAAAACAATGAATTGTGGATCACTACATCAAAAATTAATGATGTATTGTATGGTGACTAACATAACATAATAAAATAAAATTAAAAAAATAAAAATAAAAGAATTTTAAAAAAGAAAAAAAGAAGATGAGTTTTTGGATTTTTTCAACTTGGAACAAGTACTATGTTTTTATACCATTAGTACATATATAGGTGTCCTTAAACTGTGTATAGTCTTATTTTGCATGTTTCAATGTTCTCTATGAATAAATCCTACTGAAGTTTCTTCCCCCCCCAAGCACTATATTTTGAGATTTATCCATGTTATTACATATAGCTCTCGTTCATTTATTTTAACTGCTGCACAGGATTCTGTTGTATGTGCATTACATATGTATCCAACTTGACCAATGATCATTGGACTTGTTTCTACCCTTTGTGGCTTTGTGATTCTGGCTTTGGTTGAACAGGGATTTTTAATTCTAATTTAGTTAAATGTATCAATCTTTTATGGCTCATGCTTTTTGTGCTTATTGAAGAAATCTTTTTCAACTCAAGTTCATAAAGATGTCCTCCTCTGAGTTTTTCTAAAAATTATAGTTTATTTCACCACATGTCTCTATGCTTCCTCTTCCATATCCATAACCTTCCCCCACCTGGACCCTTGGGCTGCAGTCTAGAAATAGGTCTAGTTCCTGAGCCAGAAGTGGTTTTGGTTTAGTTCCTGGTCAAAGGCAGTGTCCTCCTCGCTCACTGGTCTCACAACTTTCTAAAGACCGTGCCTCCAGATGAAAGCAAATCTATAGCTGCTCAGTCTCACTGTTCTGAACTAGAAAGCTACTCCAGGCTCTGCCATGGAACGCTAGGTGCCTCTGGTCCCATCTGCTTGGGGCGGCTCTCCAGCTGCCTCTGCCCAGTCAGAGCCTAGGCACACACCTCTGATGCAGCCCCTCCTTCACGTTATGCGTCTCTCTTGCTTGGATCTATAGAGATATGTGTCTTGCTTTGAAGGCTTGCCGTTTCTTTTTGCTTTCTCTTTTTTATATATTCTTTACTATTTCTCTGTGTTTGGAGAAGAAATGGCACATCAAGGCATAAACCTATTGAACGGTGACTCCTTAATTCTCCTTATAACAGATTTGAGGAAAGAGTAGCAGTTAACTGCACAGTGAGGGATGTTGAAAGGAAATTGTAGATGATAGGAAGGGTAGGTGGCATGCACAGAGACCAGAATGAGATGGAGGGTTTTGGAAATAGGGAGCAGTTTGGTATGACAGTGACAGAGATGACACATGGGACCCCAGGACAGGGACAGCAGGATCTGCCAGCCCAATAGTCACCCCTAAAATCACACAAAACACCCAAAGCACTGAACACTGAAGAAGAGAGAAATATGAAAAAAGAAAATAGTACTACTCTACAGAAAACATTACAGATTTAAAAATCTGCTCACATCAATTCAGTGAAGAACAGAGTGCTGGTATTGTATGTATGTCTGCTCTAGAAACAAGAAATCTGAGGTTCCAAGAATTTAAGTGATGTGCTAGAACTGAAACTCAAATCCTCTTCTGTCCCATCCCTTGTTCTTTCCAGCAACCACAATTCAGAGCACATACATACAGCAAAAAGCTTGCCAACCCTGAATGCATCTCAGCCAAAGCAATACAGTCAGAAACAATTTGAATAGAGACAAATTTCTTGGGCACTCCTTGATTCTACTTTCAGGTTCTTCTCCTACTTGTCTCTCATTCTGGACTTTGAACCTAAATTCATAAATAGTCTGTTATACTTGCTTACCCTATGATACAAAAGACTGATAAGGTTCAGTATTCAAGCTACTACCCCAAATTTGCATTTTTACTGAAACTAAGGAAGTAACTTCCAACTGTACAGGTTCTGAGTAATACCAGCCTACCGAGGATCTGCATTTGAGGCCAAACTCCTTACCAGTGTTCCCTAAATCACATGACTTAGACATCTTTATGCTCCTACATATAAGAACATGTGAGGTTTTGAACTCAATTACAAGTGTCTCAAGAAGTCAGTATCTCCCTGTTAACAAAACTACTTAAAGTTTTATATCTAGTTCTACAGTGATCACTCAATTACTCAACAAATATTCCAATTTAATAGGCTAATAATGACAATTATAAAGTGAAAATATTATTTAAGGATGCATGCTAGAAAACGTCACCTTGATCAAATCACACTTCTTTCTGAAATTCAATCACACTACAACTTGCTTACAAAAACAGAATAATGAAGAAGACTAAGATGGACCAGTTATTTCAAATAACAAAGAGTAAATTTGACCTACTTCTGCTGAATTTGTACTTTATTGTTCTTTTTATTCTCTTGTAATAACCCAAGCTCTATTTAGGTAATTACGTAGTTCTTTCCTTTCTCAAAGGAGAACTTAAATAACCTAGTTCCCCACATCTTACCATAGCTAACCCATCCCTAAAAACTGCTTTCTGTAATTCTTACAGACCTGGGCAAGAGGATGGAGAAGCACTTAGAAACCTCATTTAGTAAGATGCTCCATCTTTTTATTTTTTAAAAAAGATTATTTATTTATTTATTTAATTTACAGAAAGAACACAATTGGGGGGAGGGGCAGAGGGAGAGGGAGAGAGAGAATCTCAAGCAGGCTCCACGCTGAACACAGAGCCCGACACAGGGCTTGATCTCACAACCCTGAGATCATGACCTGAGCCGAAATCAAGAGTCGGATGCTCAACCAGTTGAGCCACCCAGTCGCCCCGATGTTCTATCTTCTTAAGTCATAAAAGAACAATCTGAAACCTTCCACATAAAATATGTCTTCTTTTGGGGCGCCTGGGTGGCTCAGTCCTTAAGCGTCTGCCTTCGGCTCAGGTCATGATCCCAGGGTCCTGGGATCGAGCCCCGCATCGGGCTCCCTGCTCCGTGGGAAGCCTGCTTCTCCCTCTCCCTCTCTCTCTCCCACTCCGCCTGCTTGTGTTCCCTCTCTCGCTGTGTCTCTCTCTGTCAAAATAAATAAAATCTTTAAAAAAATATATGTCTTCTTTCTAATTTCCAATCCATAGTGTAGAGAGAAATGTGGCTTCATTTGAACTCTAAGTCATGATCAGTCCTCCAAATTCTTAAAGAATAATAAATACTGTATTTCTCAGTAGTGATAGAAAAATTCAGTTCCTTTAAGCAAATTTGTAATCACTGCTGCTATATTTCTTTGATATTTAACAAACAATAATCGAACCAAGACCAAATCGGAGTCTAGCAAATGTGTGCTCATCACATAAATCATACTTGTTGCAAGTTGTTAAGAGCATACCGTGGACTTTGAAAATGCTTCACCTAAATAACTTTGAGTGGGGAACAGAAGGTATAAAAGTGGTGAACTGTGTCCCTTTTTCTCCCAGGTTTTCAGGGTGTGGGATGTACAGACTCTTTCGCTATTACAAGTCTTCCATGACAGCCATGGAGGACCAGGAGACATGCAGATTTATTCTATGGTTTACGATTCCAATCATGGCATGCTTATTACAGGTAAGTGTACCCAATTAATGGCAGACAAAACTCATATCTTAACTTCTAGCCTTTTTCTTATTATGTTCAATTAGCCAACATACAGTAAATCATTCATTTTGATGTAGTCAGTGATTCATTAGTTACGTACAACATCCAGTGCTCATCCCAACATGTGCCCTCCTTAATACCCATCACCTGGCTACTTCATCCTCCACCCCCTCCATTCTGTAACCCTCAGTTTGTTTCTCGGAGTCCAGACTCTCTCATGGTGTGTCTCCCTCTCTGATTTTTTCCCATTCAGTTTTCCCTCCCTTCCCCTGTGGTCCTCTGCACTATTCCTTATGTTCCATATATGAGTGAAACCATATAATTGTCTTTCTCTGCTTGACTTACTTCACTTAGCATAATCTCCTCCAGTTCCAACCATGTCGATGCAAATGGTGGGTATTTATCCTTTCTGATGGCTGAGTGACATTCCATTGTATATATAAACCACATCTTCTTTATCCATTCATCAGTTGAAGGGCATCTCGGCTCCTTCCACAGTTTGGCTATTGTGGACATTGCTGCTGTGAACATTGGGGTGCACGTGTCCCTTCTTTTCATTACATCTGTATCTCTAGGGTAAATACCTAGTAGTAAAATTGCTGGGTCATAGGGTAGTTCTATTTTTAATGTCTTGAGGAACCTCCATACTGTTTTCCAGAGTGGACTTTTAGCCTTTTTTTAACTAGCACTTGAGCACTAACTAGATGAAAAACAGAAGTAGAAGGGGAATGTGTTAACTGTGATTTATCAGAGTAGATATTTAATTCAGTTCCATTCCTTCCTGTCTTTCCATGGCCAGGTCGATAAAATATGTAACTGCACTTCCTTGAAAAAAAAACAGGTCAGTACTCTAAGTTCTTGAGCCTAGAAAGATAGCCTTACCCCTCCCCACCCTGCACCCCTCCACTTCCCCACCCCCTGCTCACATGCTAGATCTCTCTCTCTCTCTCTAATAAAACAACAACAACAACAAAAACCCACCAGGTTAAAAGGTAGAGCTGGGATTCAATCCCAAAGCATCTGGCTTCTGAAACCACATTCTTTCTCTGTAACTGCATTGTTTCCACAGCAGTAGTATAACTCACTGAAAACATAGAGGATTACCACAGGTTCACAAGCATATCTAGCTTTGTTGGTGTCAGTTCTGAATAAAACTGAATAAAGCAAGAAGCGGCATGTGATGTGTTGCTGCATAAAAGGCAAAGCCAGTTCCGTTTTGACTCTTGGGAGCTGGAATATGAACCACCTTCGAGTGACTACACCAGCATCAATGCCCCCGTTCCTCAGAGAGGCAATTTGGCCCCATGCATTCTGGTACTGAGACAGAAGGTGCTGACCTTCCCACCTGCCTCTGCTTCTACACAATAAAGTGGAGAGAGAATAGTGTCCTAAATGACAGATCCGTAGTGCTGATGCCAACAGATGTGTTGCCTCCTTTACTTGTTGCCTCTTAAAAACACGCTTCCTGAAGACACAAAACATTCTGCTAGGCCTTTAGGTTAAACACTGTTCACATGCATGCCTTCAGGCTTTAGAAGAAAAATGAACAACATTAACAATACTTCTTCCTTCTGGAACCCCAACCCAGAATGCATTTCCTAAGCATTTTCCCACTGACCACCTGTTCTGAGTTCCTGTGGGATTAATTAGGCAGGGAAATAGTTGGTGCTATCTGAGCTGGTGGAGAATATAATTATTTTTAACTCTGGGTTTTGTTTTGTTTTTTTTTTACTGGATTTGGAGTGAACTAGCACTTCATGCTTGATAAGACGATTTTACATCTTGTAAAACAGAACTTAATTCTAAGTGTAAGCACTCCTCTTCTATATTAGCTCCTCCAAAAATAACATGTTAATAACTGCAAGCGTATTTTCTCCTAGTACCCCCACTTGCATGTTTGATTATGGGCTCAGCATTTACAACCCATTTATCACCAGAGTAACTAAGGACTCAAGTATCAAGACAAAAGAAGAAGAGGAAAAGGAGGAGGAGGAAAATCAAGATTCTTCCCAATTTTGTGTAATTCTGATAGTACTTTGCTTACAAAAATATACAGCTCTGTGTATTGCTTACATTGACAGCAGCCATCAATTTGACATCAGAATTACATGAAGCTTATCTCCCAGACTTTATTTCATGCTTTGATTCCAAAGAAGCCACCATAGTAATCTTCTAAACCCTGATAACAGCAGCATCACATTCTGGAAATGTTTTGTAGAATATACTGTTGTTACTGTCACCATTGTTCATATTATTCCTCTATTATGACAACTCGTTTTTGTAAAGTTCTTTTACAAAGTGCTTTCATGCACTTTATTTCATTTGACCTGCACAACCACCACAGGAGGTAGGAATTATTACTTATCCTATTTTATAAATGACACACTAAATATTAAACAGTTCAACTGACTAGGAGGAAAACACCAGGTTGGGGTACCTGGGGGGCTCAGTCAATTAAACATCCAACTCTTGATTTTGGCTCAAGTCATGATCTCAGGGTCATGAGATCAAGCCCCAGGTTGAGCTCTGTGTGCTCCCCACCCCCCCACCCCTCCACTTCCCCACACCCTGCTCACATGCTTGATCTCTCTCTCTCTCTCTCTAATAAAACAACAACAACAAAAACCCACCAGGTTAAAAGTAGAGCTGGGATTCAATCCCAAAGCATCTGACTTTTGAAACCACATTCTTTCTCTGTAACTGCATTGTTTCCACAGCAGTAGTATAACTCACTGAAAACATAGAGGATTACCACAGGTTCACAAGCATATCTAGCTTTGTTGGTGTCAGTTCTGAATAAAGCTAGTCACAATATAATGTTAAAGGATCTACCAGGAAGTTCCAAGTGTTGGCTATCTGGCTACCATATTCCTGTCATATTTCTATATTAGATTATTTGAACAGAGAAACTTTTTAAAAATTTTATTATGTTATGTTAGTCATCATACATTACCTCATTAGTTTTTGATGTAGTGTTCCATGATTCATTGTTTGCATATAACACCCAGTGCTCCATTCAATATATGCCCTCCTTAATACCCATCACTGAGCTAACCCATCCCCCCACCCCCTCCCCTCTAAAACACTCAGTTTGTTTCTCAGAGTCCATAGTCTCTCATGGTTTGTCTCCCCCTCCAATTCCCTCCTTTCATTTTTCCCTTCCTACTATCTTCTTCTTCTTCTTCTTTTTTTTTTTTTTTTACATATAACGTATTATTTGTTTCAGAGGTACAGGTCTGTGATTCATCAGTCTTAACACAATTCACAGTGCTCACCGTAGCACGTACCCTCCCCAATGTCTATCACCCAGCCGCCCTATCCCTCCCACCCCCCACCACTCCAGCAACCCTCAGTTTGTTTCCTATGATTAAGAGTCTCTTATGGTTTGTCTCCCTCTCTGGTTTCATCTTGTTTCATTTTTTCCTCCCTTCCCCTATGATTCTCTGTCTTGTTTCTCAAATTCCTCATATCAGTGAGATCATATGATACTTGTCTTTCTCTGATTGACTTATTTCACTTAGCATAATACCCTCTAGTTCCATCCACATTATTGCAAATGGCAAGATTTCATTTTTTGGATGGCTGCATAATATTCCATTATATATATATACCACATCTTCTTTATCCATTCATCTGTCGATGGACATCTGGGCTCTTTCCATAGTTTGGCTATTGTGGACATTGCTGCTATAAACACTGGGGTGCACGTATCCCTTCGGATCATTACATTTGTATCGTTGGGGTAAATACCCAGTAGTGCAATTGCTGGGTCATAGGGTAGCTCTATTTTCAACTTTTTGAGGAACCTCCATACTGTTTTCCAGAGTGGCTGCACCAGTTTGCATTCCCACCAACAGTGTAGGAGGTGAACTGAGAAATATTACCAGAAAAACCTTTTAAATCCTTCTTTACACAAGAACAGATTTTATCTTAAAATTTAAGCAGCTTAGGAAAGGGCTTCGTTAAATCCTGGGGCACCGTTTCCTAACAGGTGAGATTGGAAAGTCGTGAGAAACTCAATACAAAGTGTTGACCTTTGATAATTTAATCTCCAAAACAATAAGAGAAGCTTCATTTTGTTTGATCTTTGAAATGCTTTGAGATTCTTATCTGTATTTCTAGACATTACACCAAAACAGAATACGTAGTTAATTTTGACAGTTAAATCACATTTGCCATTTGTAGTATCCCTGTAAAACCAAACCAGCACCCTTAGGAAAATGCAAATAAGGTATACCTGCTCTTCAACTACTTCCCCAAGTTGATTTGGAAATTAATCTTATTTAATATTGATGTTGCAAGCCCTGGCTTGTAACCGTTCTCATTCATTACATTTAATAAGACCATGTATCCAGAGTGCTTTATCATTTGTTGGTCAGAAAAGGCTCTCTAACAATAAATTCCAATCACTAAATGGAAGCTTACCTTCAGCAGAAAGCTGCCCATCACTGTGATTACTATACACCAGATGGAGAGGCATGGGGCAGGCACTCTCAAGAATGAAAAATGTAGACAATAAAAAAACAGAAAAATAGGGATCACTGAAAAGAGAATATCAATGAATCCAAATAGCTTGTATTTGAAAATTAATGACGCCCTCAATGAATGCTTTTCTCTTGCTGAATAACATTTGCTTTATTTGTCAAAAATGTTTTAGAGAAAATAAGCATATCTTCACCACATCAGATATCCTAGAAATTGATATTACTAATCTCACTGATGGGTTGTTTCCAAACACAACCGACTGGGTAAAGTTCTTTGTGATTCAAAACTTCTAATGTTGGGTATTTGTGAGATTCTTATTTCTGTTCCAGGATCTAGTGTCATGGACATGTACCCTCTGACCAGAATGGTACAAGATACAAAACAGATTCCTCACACTCATGAACGAGAAATAAATGTCATGCTTTACAACAGATATTTTCACCAAGTACTTACTATCTGTTCTGAATCCATCATTAAGGTAAGTATATATTGGCTCTTCAGAAAGAAAAAGGCAAAATAGAATGTTCTCTTTTTACAGGTAAGTCTTTCAGTGATTAAGTAAATGTAGTGGCACGTGTGATGAGACTTGGCAGTAGAGCTATTTTTAAGCACTCATGAACCCATGAAAAACAAGTATTTTAAGCCAGGTCAGACTGCTTGCTATTAAGCTGCATCCTCAATTAAATAAATAAAGCTAGTTTTACTATCAGAATAGGAACTTTAAAGGAAATATACCAAGGAAAGAGTACTAAGATGGATGGATGGATGGATGGATGGATGGATGGATGGATGGATAGGTAGATAGATGATAGATACATACATACATACATACATACATACATACATACATACATTTTTAATCTGAGCTATGGGTAGAGGATATGGTAAGAAGGAAGGGAGAGGAATTTATAAGGTTTACTATAACCCCTATAGGTGCAGGATATGTGCCAAGTGCCTTAAATCCATGATCTTATTTAATCTTCACACCGGTTCCATGTGGACAGATAAAGGGTTCCATTTTAAAGATGAGGAAACTAGGAGCCCTGGCGTTCAAGCAACTTGCCCCAGATCACATAATTAGTAAGCATCATAACTGGGATGTGTACCCAGGTTGGTCTATTCCTCTGCATTCCACTGCCTTGACACTACCATGCTCCCCAGAGGCCAGGGTATGCAGCCATCCTAAGTGCATCATCTAGCAGTGATGGCTGGCAGGGTTTGCTTCAGAGGGCCATCCTTTTATTTCATGCATGCTCTCCAAAAGGAGACATCTGGAGCAGTAGAGAGCATCCTCTGGAGACCCTTTAAGTCCCCTCTCAATCTCTGACTTTCTATGTTGATCTGCTGGAGATTTTCTCAGGCCAAAATCTCAGGAGTTCAGTTAATTATCACCTACTTCTTATAATGCCTACAGAATAAGTAGAGGAAAACTAAAACTAAAACCTACTCCGTTTTCACGAACTACGGACTTCTAGGGGGGAAATGGCTTCCCTGTAAGGGGAGAAGGGGGCAAGGAATGCATCTAGGTGCGTTTTTATACCTGATTGATTGGTTGAAGAGGGAGCATACTTCAGGCCAGAACATGGGTGACCTCTGAGACCCGTTCATGCCATGGCACGCATTTCTCTTCTCCTTTAAGGACCTCGTCTGTACTGGGGGCACTCAGAGGTTGAGAATGTGGGCTCTCAGTCCAGACTGGCCTCATTCAGGTCAGTCAGTGGCCCTTGGTCGGCCTCTAGACGATTCCACGAGTCCCCTCTGGTCCTGCTCTCCCTCCTTGATTCTAGCTACGATGGCTGTCTTCAGCTCCCTGGAGGGACAATGCGCCTTCCCATCTCTGGCCCTTTGCTCATACTGCCTCTGCCCCACAGACCTTGAGGGCGACCATCTGTCCTGCCAGTGCAGTTTCATTACTCACTGACAGTCTAGTTTACATGTGAACATGGCAGATCCATGAAGAAGGAGAGATTTAGACCAAAAGGCTGAAGGTCTAGAGCTTCAAATGTGTTCCAAAGAGAAGGAATGTTGTGTCTTGACATGTTTCTGGATTTTCTGATTACACCCAACCTGATTACACAGACAGCCTTCTCTGAAATCTCTCTCTCCCTCCCTCTAAGAGTGAGGCCCGTGTCCCTAATCAGAACACTTCTTGGAAAGGTCAATGAGCTCCTTCCTCAGGGTTCTCTTATTCTGTCCTGTGACTCCTGGCTGATTTGGATGAGTGCCAACAGGCAATAAACCCAGTTTGATTTTTTTGTCAGCTGTACTTGTAATGGTTACATTGCTATCTGGCTGCTAATCTGGTTTCGTGCTCACAGTAGTAAAATTGCTACTTCCTCCACAGCCAAGGCTGCCGGGAACAGTCACTGCCTGTCTCGGCTGCCTAGGTATACAGCCGACACACTCCAGGATCCCACAAGAACTACTAGACAGCACAGCATCTGTTAGAACGTTCTTTGATCAAACCAACATTCAGGGCAGGATGTTGGAAAAGATTTTAGAAGGGCAGAGTACCAATTTTGAGGATGTTTTGAATATTACAAAATTTTTGTAAAAGCTGAAAGGTATATGGATGATTTGATTTTTTTGTTCTTTCCTACAGGTTTGGGAACTCGAGACTGGCCTCCAAATATACCAGATTTTAGACCCTCATGGCTTCAGTGTTGAACTGACTTCTGCAGCTATTGATGAAACTGGATTTCTTTTTGCCACAGGAGCATATAATGGTCAGATTCATATCCAGAATAGGGCCTCCCTGCTTTAGTGCCCTGAGAATTTGTGCTAGGAACTCATCCATTGTGTGGGCTAGAGAGAGAGCATGAAGCAGGCTGGAATGTGTCAGCATGCAGGACAGACTGCTCTGCCAGACTGAACATCAGCAGACTCTTCTGTAATGGGCATCAGAGTCCTGGTATCAATACCTCACATCACATTTATATTATTGCTTTAACGTTTGCAAAAGTCTTTCACGTGTATCTCATTCTATCTTTGGCAGGACTTGTGTTGCACTGACTCCTTTTGTCCTTTTACTTTGGGGTACCATCAGCTAAGAGGTGGACATTTAGATTTAGTACTTGCCGATAATATTTTTACTGACAGTAGATTTGGGGACCAGACAAAAATCCAGCCAACTCTGTTATACAACACCCAGAATTCTATATTGGACTTGTTTATGAGTCTCAGCTCCTTGGGGACATGTGCCATGTCAAACTTGAGAAGATGTCAAGCTTAGGTGGTGTTATGTTGCTTGCTGCTCCTTATGCTATGGAACACTGTGTAAAACTTTCTAGAACTAAGCATTCCAGCCTGCCTCACCTTTCACCTCACCTTGCTCTGACCTCCCACGAAAGAACTACTTTATCTAGACAGTATGACCGACTTGTATGCACTACTCATAGTTTATTTATTCTAGAGATATACTTACTAAAGAAATTCTTGCTTGGAAGCCAGTTGGTGGGATGAGTGAACATCCTGATGTGAAAGTCTGATTTTTCACCTTGTGACAGATAACGTCCACATGAAATGAAATCATGAATGCTAAGTTGATGGGGTGTGAATAAATGCAACTGCTCTGCATGTGGGACAATTCTTAAGAAAGCAGTCTTAACTGCTCTAGAAGCACTCTCTACACACATGAAAATCAGTTATAATAGAACTTCTGAGCAGTGGACACAACTGTTATCAGGCATAAGCGTCAGCAATTCATACAGATGACTAAGATAGTTTTGTTTTCATGCAAGCAAGTCCATTTCATTGTTAGTGCTAGGGTCTAGAATTTCTTTAAACATGGACAGTTTGTTCTCCTCAGAGGTCACTGACAAAGATGCTGCAACATCCTAGGACACCCTGGAAAGTAGGATTCTCTGACTCTCAGAGCAGCTCTGCTCACAAGCCAGCAGTTCCCCTCATTCCCACCCACCCACCCACCACCTAAGCCAAGCAAAACTTCTCCCCAGCTTCTGCCCCATTTAATTTGGCTGCTAAAGTCTCAAGGTAGCAGGAAATCTGGGCTGTGACACTGTGGCCCACATATGCAGGACTGAATGAGAGCATTCCTTCTTTTCATTGTTTGTATGACTGTGTTCCTCCACAACCATAAAGTGCTTGAGGGCAGGAACCATGCCTGTTCGCTTTGCATTCGCAGCTCCTTGCATAATGCTGAGTATATAGGGAGAATTTAGTTAGTGTTTAATGATGTTGTGAACAAACAAATGGTAGGAGTTGTGAGTATTGCTGAAAGAGAAAACCTGGCAGAAGGAAATAAAAACAACACAGTGAGAACATTATGGATGTCCAACAGGAATAGAGCTAGGGGATGTGAAGTGGGGGAGGGGGTGGGATTAGGGTCAAGCAAAGGGAAGAAAGTGCTGTGAGGAGCAGTCCACTAGATACTAAACCACTAGAAATGCCCATGTGAAGAGAATTCCTACACAGTGATGATCTAGAAATAGCCATTCAACAACCACACTGTTTATCACACCTCCTGGCCCCTTGATCAAGCTCCCCTAAATCAAATGACCCAAGTTAATTGTAAAGAAAGTATGATTTCAAATGTAAGAAGAAACTCAATGCCTTTGTTGCATTTCCTTCCCATGTAACTGATAAAACAACTCAAAGCTTGATAGATTCCTACCTGCTGGAATTCTTTTAAATGTTTTATTACCCAAAAAAAGCAAAAGTCTTCGAACACGTCAGCACCTTAGGAAATGTGATGTCATTGGATTGATCTTTTACTGTGAATGACAATTGTGGCATGATACTAATGAATGGGAAAATATCGGGGAGTATTTAGCAAACTGGAGGGTTTGGGAGAATAAGGGCAGAAAAGAGCCACTTCAGCCAGAAAGCTCAGCTAGGAGAGTCTGAGTGTTTCAAGAAAACTGTCACAAATTTCAAGACCTTGCCTAGTCGTGTTAATTTTTATCAGCCTGTGACAAACAAAGGCATACAGAAATGTATTTTGTGCACAGCAAGGCTGAAATTCACTCGTCAGTCTTAGTAGAAAATAAATATAGGATAAATTGGCAGAACGCTTTCAATTAGATCAATTTTGTCTGAGATAAAAGCCAAGCTTTCTCTAAGTTATTTGTATCTACATAGTCTTCTTCCTGTGTGCTTAGGAACAATTAAAATCTGGGATTTCAGCAGTGGGCAGGAGATGAAAGTGTTGCCGGAAGGGAAAGACCGGAAGGAGGAAGAACATTGGCTTCGGCGCCTGATTTTCCTGAAAGCCCAGGAAAAACACCAGCATTTGGTCCTCACCTTGGAGCGCAATGGGAAAATCAAAATGGTCCAGGTGTGTGATCCCAGTTTTATATTTGTACTCTATGTGCTCTTCTTGGGAAAATCGGCGGAGTTATTGGATGAGCCCCATTTCATTCTTCTCCTGCCAGTCAGCCGGGAATAGCATTTCTCCACCAGTCTTCCTAGGAGGTTCTTAATTAAGAGCATCCTTGCCCAGGTCCAAGCCAAGAGCAAAAAAGAATGGCTACTCAGGGACAGCATCTCACCCACCCAGGGTTTGCTGAAGGATTAGTCAGGAACCTCTGGAGCAGGTATCAGCAAGGTGAAACTTACCCACAGCTGCCACCTCTGACATTGTTTATACCCTCATCTGGGGATAATTCACTGACAGAGCTGCTCCCCAGCAGGCTCTGTGAAAGGGAGCAGTGATTCCTCTCTGTCCTGAGAACCCATAATGCATTCAGGGATGCTCAAGTCACTTTTTCAGTTTGTCACCAAAATTGCTTGTTTACTTTAAGGTTAATGATGCAATCTGCTCAGGGCCATTTCGGGAGGATTGAGGTAGTCTAATTTTTTCTGTGAGTCTATTACCACCAAAGAATGCTAATGCCTACTTCATATTTAATGAAGGCTAGATCATTTATCCTGGTTACTGAGTGGATCTCTCTCTGCCTAGAACTCAAGGACTCTTTGACTTTATTTTCCCCTTCTGAAAGCTAAGATCAGAAAAAAAAATCTTAAATTAGTTTAGCAATCATGAAATTTCAGCATTATTAAGGTGACTGATGGCTCTACTGCTGGAAAAAAGGAGTGAAAAACATCCCTGATTCAACATATTCTTCCCACGTTGTCTGAGCAATTCAAATAGCAGCATAGGAAGGAATTTCTTAGTAATACACTCTACAACACAACAATGGATTGATTTCCCTTCTTTAAGGTAGTGCAGTTGACCATCAGTATGCTTTTCCTAACAGACGATGTCAATAACAAACACTCCTTTTTTAAGGATTGCAAAAAACCAGCCTGGTGCTGTTCCCACATCAAAATTGGTTTTGGTTTTACTGCAGCATTTGTCACTTTGATTATTCTCATTCTCCATGTCTCCAAAATCTATAGACTGAGCTTGATGAAGATTGAAAATCTCTCTTATTTGTACTTGTATTCTTGCTGTGCCCTGAGCAGGTGCTCATCAAGGATTGAGAAAATGAAAAAGTACAGGAAATGTTTTATAAAATATACAATAGTAAATGTTTGGGAAGGTTTGGGGGGGTTAAAATATTTTATTTATTTATTTGAGAGAGAGAGAGCTAGAGAGAGCGAGAGAGTACAGAGGGAGAGGGAGAAGCAGGCTTCCTGCTGAGCAGGGAGCCCGACGTGGGGCTCGATCCCAAGACCCTGAGATCATGATCTGAGCCAAAGTCAGACGCTTACCTGACTGAGTCACCCAGGTGCCCCAATGTTTGGGAAATTTTAGGGAATTTTTATTAATGTTTAATAATGTTGGAGGGAAGAGCTTTAAGCTCTAAGCATAATGTCGAAAGCACACTTATAATTTATGGTTAATGCCTTGTTACTATTACTCAGTGTTATTTGCCTATTAAAAATAAGATATGGTTTGATTTACATACTTATTTTCTAGAATGACCTTGAACAACATGGGTTTGAACGTGTGGGTCCACATACATGCAGATTTTTTACAGTACAGTATAGTACTATGCTATACAGTACAGTACTATAAATGAATTTTCTCTTCCTTATGATTTTCTTAATAACACTTTCTTTTCTCTGGCCTACTTTATTGTAAGAATACAGCTTATAATACATAAGACATACAAAATATGTGTTAATCATCTATTTATGTTATCAGTAAGGCTTCCAGTCAACAGTAGGATATTAATAGTTAAGTTTTGTGGGAGTCAAAAGTTGTATGTGGATTTTCAACTGAGTAAGGCTCATCACTCCTAACCTGCATGTTGTTCAATGAATGTACTTTCATTCATTCATTTTTTTTTTTCCAATGAGCATTTAGTAAGTGTGTCTCATGGACCAGAAAGATATCTTCCCTTTCATCATGGAACTTACAGTTTAATATGAAGGATTGATATTGATCTACCTAGTACAAGTGTTACAAATACTTGCACAAAGTGTTACATGAATTTACTGTAGTGGGCAGTGCCTAGCCAAAATGGAGCCAGGGAAGATTTCATTTTCCACTGATTTCCAGTGAAGTTCAACACATTTCAAGAAACACTTTTTGTGCTCCATACGTGCTAGATGTTCTTCCAAGTCTCAAGATTCTATGGAAGATAAGGTATTTAGGAACTTGATTATTCAGACCCACCCTCCACTGAAAACAATGAAAAGTTCTGAATAAAATATTTACTGAATCTCTCAACTAGCATTAAAGAGCTGACAATATTAGTAACTAAATAGCAGACAAAAATTTAGTGAAACTGGAGGATGAGAAAGGTAAATGAAGAACTAAAACACCCTTGCTATTTTTTGTCTCAAGGGCATTTTCTTTTTTCTTTTTTAGATTTTATTTATTTATTTGACAGAGAGAGACACAGTGAGAAAGGGAACACAAGCGGGGAGTGGGAGAGGGAGAAGCAGGCTTCCCACTGAGCAGGGAGCCCGATGTGGGGCTCGATCTCAGGACCCTGGGATCATGACCTGAGCCGAAGGCAGCTGCTTAACTAACGACTGAGCCACCCAGGTGCCCCTCAAGGGCATTTTCCAAAGCAAATGAAGTTTCAATTTTGGAGACTCACCTGATTAGGAGGGACAAAAAAGTCAAGGCCCAGGGCCTGCCTAAGGCAAAGAATTTAATACCATGTCCATAATATGCTGGGACCCAAAAGTTACACTATCAGCATAAAGGTAAACCAGAAAGAAAGAAACCAGCCTCCCAAGAGCAAGGCAGGAAAAGCTGCCTCACACAGAACCAAGCAGGGAAGAAGGGAGAAGAGTAGGAAAACAAAACAAGATGAGACAAAACCCTGTCCCTCAGAACTGTGGCCACAAGTGTCTCATATGCATTTACAGGCTAGATTGGCAATGCTTAGGGGTCAAGGAAATCTCAGCTATGAACTTGATTTAAAACTGGTAGTTTTGGCAGGCACCTGGCAGAAACAAGTACAAATCCATTCTGGAGAAAGGCACATTCCCTCAGACCAGAGTCAGGATAAATAAGTGCACAAGAAAACTAGACAAGAAGGTTTGGGCACAGATATAAGTAAATAGAGCAAAACCAGGTCCATATACAACAGAAGTGACATAGCAGATTTGTGTGGCAAGAATATATTTTTCAATAAAAGGTTTTGGAGCAACTAGACATCCATATGGAAAAGAAATATAATTTTTTTCTCCTATCTAAGACTGTTCCTTGTGGATTAATGACTTCAAAATATTAATGGAAAGACAAAACAATATAGGGTTTAGCAGTCAATATAGGACAATGTCTTTATGAACTCAAGAGAAAAAGATATCTTAAATAAGACTCAAAAATCACTATTTAAAAAAAGGATATATTTGGTTACACTAAACTAATAACCTTTCTTCATCAGAAGTCATCATGATTAGAGTTAAAAGACAAGAGTAGAGTTAAAGAAGAGATTTGCAACACATAATAACCAACTGAGTTAGTATCCCGAGTTCTTAGATAATAAATAAGGTAATTAGTTCAATAGAAAATGAAAAAAGAGAGGCACTTCATAAAACAGCAAACCCAAATAGCCAATAAACATATACAACATTGCTAAACCTCATTAGTAATCAGGGAAATTCAAATTGGAATTACAGTAGATATAATACACCCAATAGACTGGTTTAAAAAAGTAAATCTGATAATACTAAGTTTCAGCAAGGCTGTGAACCAATAGGAGGGTTCATACGCAGCTAACATTAGTATAAATTGGTACCAACTCTCAGCGAATATTTTGGAATCCTTTAGTTATGGGACTTGATTCAGAAGTCAGTATGTCACTTCACAGTCTTGAAGGAACGATGTTGCCAGTGAGCAGTCCAATGCTGGTCTGATTATTTTTCCTCTGTAACTTTTGCATTCTCTCTGCAAACTTAGATGTTATCTTTGTCCCAGAGGTTTAAGGGCTTTGCTTAGATGCGTATATTTTCTCATCAATTCCACAGGAGACTTTTAAATCTGCAGTCCTAGATATTTCTTCCAGCTTAGGAATTGTTTTTGTATTATTATTTGTTTATTAAGTATCTTTTCTGCATCTGTTTCTTTTTCTAATTCAGGAACCCATACTATTTGCATATTGGGTCTTCTGACTCTATCCTCTCAATTTCTTATATTTTTCTTTATGTTTTCTTTTTCTTTTTAGTCATGCTGACTGTTTTGAAATATTTTTCTCTATTCTTAAGCTATTAGTTCAAGTCTCAAAAAGAAATTAATTCTTTTTCAGTTCACCAACCAAATTCTTACATTTGAAGACCATGTTTTGTTGTTGTTTTGTTTCTGTTTTGAACTTCCTTGAGAACTCTTCAATTTTGCTCAAGTTAACACACTTCCAGCAGTCTAAGTCAAGAATCTGTTCTGCATGTTTTGTCTGTAGTTCTTCTCTCTGGATACTAGCCCCTCTTAGCTACGTTTCTTTTTCTGCTCATTAGGATTTGGCTTCTAGAAAAGCACAAGAGGTGGCAATCCTGAGAGGGTGAGGTGTGCAGTCATGCTTTTCCTGAGGGGTGGTTGTTCAGAGTCCCCACAGCACTCCCCGGTGGAGACCACAGCAGGAAGCCTTCTTGCTTCCCATTCTCTCTCCCAATTTCAGAAATATGGAAGACTCAGGCCAGCTGTTCAGCTACTCCTCAACTCCTTGAGGAAGACTAGGTATATGCCATACTTCACATTGCCCCCTGGGCCCACCTCCTCCTGGGGATTTGAGCATATTTGCGGAATAATCACCATGTTCAACTCTTACCCTTGGACTCTCTCCCACCCTGGTCCCCAGGCTTTTGTTCAGCCCAAAGGGTGACAATGCCATAATAACTTTTTTTCCCCAAACTCCAACCCTCATCCTCTGCTTGCCTCCAGAAACTGTTCCTGGAGTCAGAGCCGGGAGTGGAGTGCAGGAAAGATGTACCAAGCCACTATCTTCTCGGACTCTCAGCTGCATTAAAGAAACAAATAAGCAAAAACTGCTTCAGTAGTCATATTCTATTACTCGGGGAACTCTGCTAATGTGTAATGAGCTAAGGGGAAGCCCCCATATGATTTTTGTATTTCTTCTTAATGTCTTCAGACCAGTCCTTAATGGCTTGAGCTGTAATGTCTCTCTTGCACTTACATTCTTGGTTTTATTTTCCCAAGTCTCAAAAACATGCTTGGGTCACTGCCTGGTCCTGTCACAAATGTCACTGTATGAACTTCTTCAGGCCTGGTCTTCTGGCCATGTCATGGGAAGGCAGATTATGAACTGACTAGCCTGTCAATGCAACGTCCTGACCACAAGAAAAGGGAATAATAATCGTTTCACAATCTGTTTTAAGGAGACAGAATTACATCTTGCTTGTATAAAAAATTTTATAAATTTGGGATAAATTTGCCCCCAAACCATTGTTGATAAAAACCATAGATTGGGGTTTATTGGGGCTCTGTCAGTTGAGCATTGGACTCATGATTTCAGCTCAGGTCATGATCTTGGGGTGGTGAGATCAAGCCCCTGAATGGGCTCTGCATTCAGCGGGGAGTCTGCTTGAGATTCTCTCTGCCCCTCCCCCATTGTGAGCACACTCTCTCTAAAATAAATAAAATCTTTAAAAAAAACATAGATTGATAAGATATTACTGTTATAACATCATGAACAGAGTGGTGTGGGAGTTCAGAGATTTTGAGTAATTAACCCAAAAATAGTTCACTCACTATATAAGAAATTGAGAGGATAGAGTCAGAAGACCCAATATGCAAATAATATGGGTTCCTGAATTAGAAAAGAAACAGATGTGGAAAAGATACTAACACTTCAAATACTGAATACTGAAGACCCACTTACTTCCCTTTATCTGTCCTTCCATCCATGTAACTTTATGTTTAGTCCTATAGCCCTATATGTGAATCCCTTCAGGCATAAAATCTCCCAGGCATTTAATGTAATACATGTTCATAGAATCATGTGAACTGCTATTTTCCAGGAGCACGAATTCCTGAAGGCCTATCTGCCAATACCAACCTGAGATAAAAAGTTTTACCACTTAGGTGTGAAATGAAAAAAATAGGGCAATTCTTCATAAGGCTAATTTTACTTTTTATATTTAAAGGTTGTATCTTTCCTACTTGTTGGTATTAAACTATAGCCTTTCTTTTCATAAAATAATGATAGCAGAGTTTCCAGTCCCCTTCTTCCCCACATCCTCTCTTGGTGAAATTAAATGTTAGTAACTCTAAGTCAATATTCCAAAGTTTTTTTTTTTTTTTTAATTTTACTGCTCAATGGTTTCAGAAAGATTGAGAGCCACCATGTCCATCAGGGAGGCACATGAACTTAACTAAGCTATTATTCAATATGTCAATGTCTGACCCCACTTCCTGGACATTGCTGAACTTCCTTCTGCTCCCAAAGTGGCACAAACTCTAACCAAAGACCCACCTAGCAGGTAGGAGGACCACTGGCCAGTACTTTTAAATTAACATAGATATGAGATAACAGAGACCTTAGATCACCTAGAAACATAATGCTTTTGAAACATGAAAGAACTTTTATCCATCCACTCACTGAAGTCCTCACTTTACAAACAAGGAAAATACGGCCCAAAGGAAGAGAGATACTTTGCCCAGGCTCTCGCTAAAACGGAGACTGGAAATGTGTTGTCTTCATGTCTAGACCAATATTCTCTCCACTTTACCATAGCTGCTCTCAACCTAAAAGATCTGTGCTTTACTAGCAAAATCACCAACCTTAAAATTTTGAATTTTATTCCCATACAAAAATTAAAACTTCAAAAATTAAGAGCATCTCAACAATAATAACCAGTTAGAAACAGAATGATCACATTATAAGAGCAAACAAAAATATAAGATGACTAAATAAATTTAACAAAAATATGCAAAAATTTTGTGGAGAAAATTCCTAAAGAACATAAACAATCATCTGAAAATATGGAGAGCTACACCATATTCACAAGATGAGATATCACAAAGATCTCTTTATTACATTCAATAAAAATAAACATGTCTTTAAAAAACAATGAAAAAATAAGTCACACACTGTGGAAAGAAGTAACATACTGTGTCCCAGGTAAACAAGAAAGTATTAGGGAACAGAATTGTTAAATAAATCCCACAAATCCAGAAGAAAAACAGCCCAAGAGGAAAATGGACAAAGGACAGGTAAGAAAACCCAAATGGCTCACAAACACATGAAAAATGTTCAACTCACTAAATTAGGAAAATGTGACTAATATAATCAATACATTTAAAATTTTACTTTTTAATATCCCATTTTATACCCATCATAAGAAAAAAAATAATAATAATCAATTTAAACCAAGTGTTGGCAAGAATGTGAAGAAAGGAAAACATCTAATTCTCATGGGGGTGAAAAAGGATAACACTACTTGGAAGAACCACTGGTAGCATCTAGTCAAGTCAACAATTGCATATCTTTACAATTTAATAGTTCTACTCCAGGCATATGCTGTAGAAACCATGGCACCTGTCCATAAAAACAAGCAGGGAAAAATTGGCAGCAACCTCAACACCCTAGCAGTAGAAGACTGGATAAAGAAATTGTACAATAAATTCTTACAATCCTATAAAGGAGTTAAAAATAAATGAACTAGAGTTCCATGTAATAATTTATATAAATCTCCAAAATATAGTGTTAAGTGAACAAGAAAGTTAAAGAAGAATTCATACAGTTTGATAATATTTATAAAAAGGGAAAAAGCCTAAAATCAGGGTGCCTGGGTGGCTCAGTCAGTTAAGCATCCGACTGTTGATTATGGCTCAGGTCATGATCTCAGGGTTGTGGGATCGAGCCCCGTGTCAGGCTCTGTGCTGCGCATGGAACCTGCTTGAGATTCTTTCTTTCCCTCTCCTCCACCCCTCCCCTCCTTAAAAAAAGCCTGAAAGCAATATTGTTACATATGTACGATGTACATGTATATACGTATAACAATATATGATATATGCATATGTAGAATACATGTATAAATTTATGTAGAAATATTAGGATTTTCATAACTAACACCATATTTAGGTTAATAATGGTCTCTGGGAAGGAATAAGAAACAGGAACTATATTAAAGAGGGCTAGACAGGGCTTAAGATTTGATCATGGTAATGATAATTTGATAATGATGTATCCACCACCTTGATACCCAGGTGGTCAGTACATCTTTTTATGTTCTATTTTTCTCTGTATCTTTAAAACAGCTCAAAATAAAATAGCTAATTGAATTTTTTCATGTACTCACTGTATTTCTATTGAAGGGTAAGGAAGAGGATGCGTATCTTGTGGTGATATGGGAGCTGCCCAATGTCATGCCTTTCCTACAAGACGTGAATCACACTGTGCATCTGAGGACATCTCCTAAACACAGGAGCATGCGTATTCCTTTCCCAGATGTTGAGCTAGTAGAGAAAAACTTTTCTCAACATGTTAATGTAAGTTTCATTTCTTGTTTTTTTTTTTCCTTTTTATTATGGAAAATTCTACAGAAGTAGAGAAAATAATGTGTTGAACTTATACATACTAGCACGCAGCTTCAGAAATTGTGTGTGCATGGCCAAACTTACTCCTTTTTATTCCTACCACTTCCCACGACCACCAGAAAAGAATTATTTTGAAGCAAATCCCAGATGTTGTGCCATTTCATCCCTAAATATTTCAGTATGTATCCCTACATGATAATGACTCAAAAAAATGGCATGACACCATTATTTTTAAAGATCTTTTCTAAAATAACTTTTAAGAAGTCCTTAATGTCATCACACAGTGTTCAAATTTCCTAGATTGCCTCATATTTTTTTATAGTTTGCAAGGATCCAAAAAAGGTCCATTTGTGCATTTAGTGAAGTCTTAAATCTCTATTAATCTCTAAATATCTTTCCATTTCTCTCTCCTTCCCTTGCTATTTATTTATTGAAGATACTGGAGAGTTGGTGCCATAGTTTTACATTTTCTATATTTTGCTGATTGCATCCTTCTGGTGTAATTTTAGTTCTGTGTGTACTTCCTCTAAACTGGCTTCACTGCATGAGCTTTGGTTTTATTTTAATAAGACTCCATAGATGCTGTCATATACTTCCACCAGGATTCACAAAATGACTGGTTGTCTCTCTTTCAAAAAATAGATAAATTAATTTAAAATCTGTAAGATTTCTTGTGAGACGCTTATATCTACTCAGTGTGGCTGGAGGTTGTGTTCACACCTAAGGGGTGAAGTGTGTGGCATGTTTCAGTCTGAAGAACAGAGAAATAAGGAAGCTCTCCTCTTTGTTCCGGTGAAAATTTAGGTCGATCGATTTTTTTTGAGACTTTATCCACCTTATTTGCTTACTCTAATATTAGCTCAAACCATTCTTACTTTTCAGTTTTTACAAAGAGAAGTGGTCAGAAACTAAAGAATGCAAGAAACCACAAATTACAGAGGAAGCAATTTTAAAAAGTCTTGTTTTTCACCCCTGTCATTACTGAAACAAATGTAATTTAAGAGAGAATAGTATAGCTTGTTTCAAAGAATTTGGAAACTATTTTTTTTAAGATTTATATATTTATTTTAGAGAGAGAGAGAGAGAGCAGGAGTGAGGGGAAGGGAGAGGGAAAGAATCTTAAGCAGATTCCCTACTGAGCGCAGAGCCCACATAGGGCTTGATGTCACAACCCTGAGATCATGACCTGAGCCGAAACCAAGAGTCAGTCACTTAACCTCCTGAGCCACCCAGGCGACCCTGGAAACTATTATTTTATCATAGTATGGAGAGAGATTGTAATTTCCTCAAATTTAAATGTTAATTTAGCACTGCAATTCCAAGTCCATTCATAGTTTAAATCATAAGTAGGTTTCATTGTTTGCTAAAGGATTTGAAATCAAAATATACAGTGACTACGTCATGATAACATCATCACATAATGTGTGCCAAAGCTAAAAGAACAGAATGCATCTCCTTAAACAGTCATTCTAGTCCATTTCTTCCAACTCCCCACAACTGGAAACACTCGGTTTGGTTCTATGTTCCCTGCTAGGAGCTAATAAAAACAGGACGATGATTAATGCACAGTGAGCCAGATCTGATGAATTTGGCAAGTTATTATATGGGTAATGAATAACGCTTGCTTTGGAAAAAAAAAAAAAAAGAAAAACTGTTGTAATAAATTATTGAAGTAATAAATGAAAGCGCCTTTTAGGATTATAATAAAAATGTATATTATCTTTGAATTTTGAGCCCTTATGTTTTGTATGTATCATAATGAGCATTTATAGCACTTCTTTTTTGCAACATATTTTAAAGTTACTCTATAGATGGAAAGTCTGCGAAAGTCACTTGGGGGAACAAATTGGGTTGTGCATGGAAATTCTGTTTCTCTAAAACTCTTCCATTTAGGAAGCACTGTTTATTGAATACCTGCTATGCAGCATGCATTGTTCTTAGCCCCGGGAATGCTAAGATTACTGAGGTGTGGTACTTGTTCTACTGCACGATGGCAACCCAGCAGAGAGCTTGGAGGGTTAGGCCAGACGAGGGTCCTAAAAATTGTTGATGATTAGGTCGGAAAGAATTACCAAGACTTAGCTCGGCCCAGATAGGAAGTTTCTAGGGGGAGTCCAGAAGACAAAGTGAATGCCAAGTGAAGGAGATAAAATGAAAAATGTCACAAAGGTGACTGTGGCTGAAGGAAGACAGGGAGTGAGGGAAGATGGAGATGGACAGATAGCTAGGAGTTGGATCGTGCTCACGGTGTTAAGGCACTTGAATCTCGTATAAGAAATGGAAAACCAGTGAAGGGCTTCAAATGAGATATGGCATAATCAGATTGGTGTTGTGGGTGGCATCTATGATGCTGCTTCCATGACAGGTTTTTGGGTTTTTTTTAAAGATTTTATTTGTGTATTTATTTGACAGCGAAAGAGGAAATAACAAGCAGGGGGAGTGGTAGAGGGAGAAGCAGGCTTCCTACTGAGCAGGGAGCGCGATGTGGGGCTCGAGCCCAGGACCCTGGGACCATGACCCGAGCCGAAGGCGGACGCTTAACGACTGAGCCACCCAGGCGCCCCTCGATGAGTTTTGAATGGGACAAGATTGCAGGCAGAAGATTCATGCAGTGATCCACTGTTTTAGTTGAGGGACATAAGGCCATGACAGTGAGGATGGCGGAAGGAGAGGTTTCAAACAATATTTTGGTGGCAAAAGTAGCAGCACTTGGGCTTTGCTAATTAGGGCTTGATGTCATGCAGTTGAGAGAGGAGGATCCTAAGAGAAAGGAGAGCCTCAAGGACAGTGTGGAGCTAACTTGAATGATGGACTGGGACATGGTGCTACCAGTGAGCTATAGAATAGAATGAAATAACATGCTGGAAGGAGGCAAGAAGTTATACATATTAACTTTGAGATACCTGTAAAAAAAAATTCTTAGTAATTAAATATACAACCCTGAAACTTATGGGAGGGGACTGACTAGATTATTAGGGCATTGAGATTGAGATGATTATTAAAACACAGGGAACAAGATTGCCCAAAAGGAGTTGGAAAAAAGAAAAAGCAAATGGGATAGAGGTAAACCCTCAGTATATTAATATCTAACAGATCGGCAGAGTAAGAGGGTATCAAGTAGGAAACAGAAAAGAGAAGGTCACATGGACACAGGCAAAATTAGGAGTCTGGTAAGAAGTAGAGTAAGAAGTTTCAGGAAGGAGAGAGCAATTGAGAGTGACAAGAATTGTAATCATTTTTTAAAATTTGAGTATAGCTGACACAAAATGTTACATTCATTTCAGGTGTACACTTAGTGATTTCAGAAGTTTATACATTATGTTATGTTCACTGCAAGTGTAGTTAGCATCTGTCCCGATACATTGCTATCACAGTATCATTGACTCTATTCCTTATGCTGTGCCTTTTATTCCCATGACTTACTCATTCCATAACTAGAAGCCTGTGTCTCCCTCTCCCCATCACCCATTTTGCCCAACCTCTCACTTCCTTCCCCTCTGGCAACCATCAGTTTGTTCTTTGTATTTATAGGTTCAATTCCGCTTTTTGTTTGTTTTTTTAGATTCCGCTTCTGCGTGGGATCATATAGTATTTGTCTTTCTCAATCTGACTTAATTTCACTTAGCATAATATCCTCTAGGTCCATGCATGTTTTCTCAAATGGCATGATCCCATCCTTTTTAAAATTTTAATTCCAGTAGAGTTAACATCCAGTGTTATATTAGTTTCAGTTGTACAATATAGTGATTCAACACTTCCCTACATCACCCAGTGCTCCTCACGACAAGTACACTCTTTAATCCCCACCACCTGTTTCATCCATCCCTCCACAACCTCCTCTCCCCAGCAGTTTGTTCTCTATAGTTAAGAGTTTGTTGGGGCGCCTGGGTGGCTCAGTCAGTTAAGCGTCTGCCTTCGGCTCCGGTCATGATCCCGGGATCCTGGGATCGAGCTCCGCATCGCATCCCTACTCGGTGGGGAACCTGCTTCTCCCGCTCTCCCTGATAATGCTCTCTCTCTCTATCAAATAAATACATAAAATCTTAAAAAAAAAAAAAAGAGTTTCTTTAGTGGTTTGTCTCTCTTTTTTCCTTTGCTCATTCATTTTGTTTCTTAAATTCTACATATGTGTGAAATCATATGGTATTTGTCTTTCTCTGACTGACTTATTTCCCTTAGCATAATACTGTGTAGTTCTATCCATGTCATTGTAAATGGCAAGTTTCATGCTTTTTACGGCTGTGTAATATTCCTGTGTATATTTTGTGTGTGTGTGAGTGTACACCACATCCTTATCCACTTGTCTATTGATGGACACTTAGGTAGCTTTCATATCTTGGCTATTGTAAATAATGCTGCAGTAAACGTATGAGATGCATATATCTTTTCAAATTAATGTTTTTGTTTTCTTTGTGTAAATACCCAGTAGTTGGATTATTGGATCATATGGTAGTTCTATTTAAAAATTTTTGAGGAGCCTCCATACTATTTCCCACAGTGGCTACACCACTTTACATTCCTACCAACAATGCACAAAGATCCCTTTTCTCTACATACTCACCAACACTTGTTATTTCTTGTCATTTGATTTTAGCCATTCTAACTGGTGTGGGGTGATATCTCATTGTGGTTTTTGCATTTCCCTGATGATTAGTGATGTTGAGCATCTTTTCATGTGCCTGTTGGCCATCTGTATAACAGACCTTTAATCTTATTTAGATGTCACTCTTCTATGTTCCTATAAAGTCTTGACTCTGCCTCCAATATAGCACTTTCAAATTGTACGGTACTTTATCTTAATACTTTCATTATATTATAAGTTTCTCCAGGTCACAGACATTCTATTTGACTTTGTATTTCAGGAACCTAACAGCAGGTGCCCAACAAATACTTGAAGCAAGACGATTAAAAACTGCCAAATAGCACTAGCAATAGAAAGTGCTTAGGGATGGGGTGCCTGGGTGGCTCACTCAGTTGGGCATCTGCCTTCAGCTTGGGTCATGATCCTGGGTCCTGGGGTTGGGCTCCCTGCTCAGTGGGGAGTCTGCTTCTCCCTCTCCCTACCCCTCTGTGCTCTCTCTCTCTCAAATAAATGAATAGGAGAAAGGAAGAAAGGAAGAAAGGAAGAAAGAAAGAAAGAAAAAAAGAAAGAAAGAAAGAAAGAAAGAAAGAAAGAAAGAAAGAAAGAAAGAAAGAAAGA
>NC_058408.1:60716279-60919375 GCF_002201575.2 Neomonachus schauinslandi
AGAAAGAAAGAAAGAAAGAAAGAAAGAAAGAAAGAAAGAAAGAAAGAGAGAAAGAGAAAGAAAGAAAAGGAAAGGAAAGGAAGGGAGGAAGGAAAGGAAGGAAGAAAGTGCTTAGTGATAAATAGAAAAAGTTTTCACAGGGGCACCTGGGTGGTTGGGTGTCGGACTCTTGATTTCAGCTCAGGATCCTGGGATCAAGCCCAGCCTCAGGCTTTGCACTCAGCAGGAGTCTGCTTGAGATTCTCTCTCTCCCTCTCCCTCTGCCCCTCCCTCTGCTCGTGTGCTCTCACTCTCTCTCTCTCTCAAATAAATGAATCTTAAAGAAAGGGTTTTCATTGTGTACTATGGAGCAGAAGCCAAATGGTGAGTGAAAAGGAGGTCAATAAGGAGAATCAGCCAATGCAGAAGATTTTCAAGAATTTTAAATGGAATAGAAGGATGGCAAGGTGATCTCACGGTTGGTTGGTCAAGAAAGAATAAGTCAAGGCTGAGAGGAAGGAGCCAAGTAGATGGAAGAGTATATTTTGTTATTTTAATGAATTCAACAAGTTAAAAATCTTTAATGCAAAACTAACTCTATTTTACTAAATTTCATAGTAATTAGTAATAGTAATTTTAAGTAACAAAAAAATCATAATATGACATTTGGTTTTAATGATAGACTAATAAAGTATACACAATAACATTTGTCCTATGGTTAGATACTGTGTTCATGATGGTCCATGAGTCTGTTTCCTTCCTTCTTCAGAGTTCTGCCATCAGTATGGAAGTGAACTGCATTGATTTATTGCAAGTAGAAGGATATAATTTGATAGCTGCTGGAACCTTAAATGGTGTGATTATCTTATGGAATTTTGTAAACTCTACTGTCAAAGAACTGTAAGTCACATCTTTTTCTTAAACAATTTAAAAGTTGTACTACAATAGAGCCAAAGTAATATTCAATACTTTTTTTAAAAAGCAATAAATAACAGTGACATACCAGTGGTGATAACTCTCAAGAGAGACTTTTCTGGAAGTTGCATTCATGAGATTTGTTCTGCATGTCCAAATCCCAGGATAATATGAATAAGATAAACCTTAAGTATTCATATTCCCAAGTGCTTGGACTTTCACTCTTCTCACTCTAGCACATGCTTTCATGTGGGATCTTGTCCAAATGTATACCCTCAACAAAAAGTTAAAATACATGCTTTAAAAACTAATCTCCCTAGAGCTTTAAATACACATATCTGGCAGTTACCATCTGGGTCACCAATAACACCCTTAAAGCCCAAAACTTTGTCCCAGTCTACCCCTCCCCCATGTATCTCCTCTTCCTGTATTCCCAATGACACCACCATCTATTCAGTCACCAAAGTCAAATGGTAAGTGGCATTCTAGGTGGGTTTTACTTTTTATTCACCACCGCAACATGTTCAGTGCATATGCAATTAAATAAATCAATATCAACCAATTAAATTTGCCCTGTACCCATGGCCAAAAGCTTTACCCATTCTCTGATATCCCTTTTTTTCTTTCTTTTTTTTTTTTTTAGAGAGAGAGAGAGAGTGCACGCACACATGAAGTGGGGGAGGGGCAGAGAGAGAGGGGAGAGAGAATCTCAAGCAGACTCCCCACTGAGCTTGGAACCGGACTTGGGGCTCGGTCTCACAATCCTGAGATCATGATCTGAGATGAAATCAAGGGTCTAATGCTTAACTGACTGAGTCGCCCAAGTGCCCCCCTGCTAACCATTTCTAAATGTTCTTACTATTGGTTGTAAAGGAAATAATATAGCATTGTATTTTTTGCTATGGATGGGTCATAAATAATAAGCTCTCTGCAATTGTCTAATTGGGTTATAAGCAAGGACCTTTTATGAACATCCTATGTCAAGGGGAATTTGTAATATTGTACTTTGAGGTACAAGATGGTCAAGAACTTTAATGAATGAATAAAAATAAAATCAAGTCTATCTAAGCATTCAGAGAAAGGAAAGAGGTATAAAAAGGGAGAAGAGAGTCAGAAAGGACAAGGGAAAAGAGGAAAATGCAGAAGACATCTCTGCCTCTTGACTTACAGTGCCTTATGTACTCCTGGTCCACCTGGACTCCACGCCCCTTCCCAGTCTAAGTCTGAGTCATTACTTTTAACCAACTTTTGAGAGGACATACTCCTTTCTTCTTCGGACTCTGGATTGATTCTCCTTTGGACCTTTAGTTGAATTAGCTTTTTCTGCAGACCCCTCCTTCTGTGCCTCAGCCCCATGTTCTCTTCGGAACTCCCCCTAGAATTCTTGTCCTCCTTCCATTCGTCCCTTTCAACACTTGCCCTTGGGCTTTCTTATGACGGTATACTTGTCACTTGATCAATATCAATATGCACTTATCAGTTCTTTACCCTCTTATTAAAGCAGTCATGCTGCCACAGCATAAAGAGGGAAGCTCCCCTGAGGATGTTCCCAACTTGAAGGAAGAGATGCTCCTTGTTGAAGGGCTAGGCATTTTGCCAAGAGATGCATGCAAACCCAACACCCAGTCAGAGAAAAATAACAGTATAGTGAGCCATACATTGTATTCCCTTCCCATGCGAAGATGATTATACAAATCTCCTTAGCATTTTGCAAAATATACAATTTAGTACAGAACTGTCTAATGTAATTTGGGCCCAGCTTGAATAGGCTCTAAAGTTGAAGGTGGTTTCCATATTGATGGTGGAAGCCATCCCTACCTCTACCTCAAATTTGCCTAAGATCCCTTCACCAGTCAGGAGAAATAGCTTTTCTCTTCCTGTTCAAAGCCTCATGCATTTTTTGGGTCCAAACTGGAAATTTGTTCTTGCTGATTACTAACCATGTGGCTCATCCACACAACAGAAGTATCCAAAAAGTTTGAGCTCCACACGTCCTCAAGCTCACAGGCCCTTCTTCAGAGCTTGCTTCACTCCCCAGGAGCTTCCTCCATCACTTATCAGTCCAAATTAGCAGACGCAATTTCCACTAAAGAAAAGGAACGTTCTGCTACAAGATCTATTTTCAGTAAAAAATGTTAAGTGTGACTTTAGGAGCCAACATGAAGTACCAGTCTAGGTGGTTTAGGGACTATCACTGTGCTCCCAGGAACCAGCCCAGAACGGTGTATGGTTCGTTGGAAGCTGGGTCAATGGGAGATGAGCAACTAGAATTGTATAATCACTGACTTACCAGCTTGTCTTCTTCACTCAATTTTAAGCTCCTTGAGGTTAGTAGCCCTGTTTTATTCAAATTTGTCACTTGACTTACTCAAAGAGTAAAATTCTATTCTTTAAACTTTCTGAAACTTTGAGGAGGCTATATATAAGCCCATTCTGACCTATAATTAGGCTGACTAGACCAGCTAATTGGACAAAAAGCATTTATTTATTTATTTATTTATTTATTTTTATTTTATTTCATTTTGGATTAAAAGACTTTTAAACACTGAATGGTCATGTTGTTACACAGGGCTTCATCAGGAAGATAGGTTCCAACTCTATACCTTTGGGTTTTCTCTTCATGTTTGATAGTATCAATGTTGCAGGAGTTGATTAGCTCTGCATGGGATGTATGATATAAGTAATGTAAGTTGCCTACCTTGTGTTTATTATGTGAATGTGTGTTTACTTCCAGGTACAGACCTGAAGATTGCTTCACTGTGGATCCTGATTTGGATCCCAAACGCTTTAGAATTAACAACATACTGTTCCTCTTTCGATCCCCTGAATGTGCAAGGTAACTCAGTACTTACTGATCAAGAAATACTGTCTGGGATGTATGTGGGCGATGTAAAAAGAGTTCTATTTATCCCAGAACTAAGGAAGGTACAACTGAGGGAAGACATAAGTTGGGTGCACTACTTGGCTTAAGCTTTCTTCCCTGTTGTTGTCTTTTGTAAGTGGGTGGTCCCCAGGGATCTGATTTGCTGTGGGGTGTCCTAATTTCCCTTACCACCTCAGCCTCACAACAATTTCTACACCAGCAGAAGAGATAGAAAATGCTCACTTGACCACACTGTGGCCAAAATCTAATTCTATGAGCACTGACATGAAGCAGAAGGAAGAACTTGCTGGGCAAATGTGAAAGATCCACTGCAGCAGGTGTCATATGACATCTACTGAAACTGAGCTGTCTCCATCCCTTTCTGAGGCAGCAGGGCGTTGTTTATTAAATATTTAGGAAAAGTTATTTTTCCTCTTTAGATATGTTTGAAAACTCTGATTTTCAGGCAACACGTTATAGTAAACATATCTCTGGGAAGAAATCAAAAGCAGCAGTGAGCCAGCATATAGCACCTTCCCTACCACTTGACTTGAAATTGCCTTATTGAGACTATTTTTGAACACTTGTTCCATATCGACACCTGCACCAGAACCTAAGCCACTTTCCAGCCCGTTCTAGCAGAGCACTGCCGAGACGGACCAGGCCAGGACTGGATACCATAAGAGCAGAAGTTAGCCAGGCTTCCCACGTGCCCGCCTCCAACCCGCTTCCTGCCATTTAAATGTCAGCTTCCAGGATTAAATCTAGCCTGAGCTTTGGGACTGGGCAGAATGTTATTTCCCAGACCCAGGCAACAATAAATCTTAATTACCAAGGCTCCCCAACAGTATCTACCAATACCGGACAGATGAACATTGTAACATGAGACATAAGGTGTGATTTGTGTCTTAAAGAAGTGGCTCAGTATGCACAGATGTTGAAAGAAACAACCTACTGAAATTAAAGCAGAGAAGAGCACACTTCGGGTGTGATGGAATATCTTAACTTTCCTTCCTTGGGCTTCCTCCCTCTTCTTGTAGGAGATCGAGTCAGGATTCCGTGTGCTCTTCGTCTCAATGTGATTCTAGTAAAGGTCCACAGAGTAACAAGGTAAGCAAGGAATAGAAAGAGTACATCTTCCCATTACACCCAGTGTTGATTAAAAAATAGTGATTTGTCCCATTTGAGCCCCTCCTTTGATAGAAGGTCAAGGTGGAAAAATTCTGTGTATACATGTGCATGTAAAAACTTGTTTTCCTAAAAAACAATGTCTAAACTATAATCATCTTTTATTTCCCATATTTTCAAGGCTTTCATATCTGCAAATAATCAACACATACTCACAAATAAAATAAATTACATGTACTACTTTTACATTTCTGAAATAATAAAGCAATTCTAGGCAATCTCTTTGGCTAAAAAGTATCACACACATTTCACAACACACCTTTAACGCCCTGGTTTTCAAACTCTGTTCTCAGTCCCAGTTTTATAGATTTTACACATTACATCTCTAGTAGGATTTTGTTTAAGGGAAACTTTTTACTGCAAAACTTGTTTTATAACCACTAGTTTCCTGAAAAGAATAAACGTACAAGGATGTAAGAGTCAGACAGACTTACACTTCAGTCCAAGTGCTTCTTTTATTTTCTGATTAGCTTTAGAGACATCACCTAATCTCTGAGTTTCTGTTTCTTTGTCAGTAACAAGGGAATAACAAAGCCTAACTCTCAGGGCTGCTAGGAGAATTAGAGATCACATACACCAAGAACATGGCTTGCTTTCACATGTGATTACTCTCATTATTATGCCCTACCTGAAGCAGGAGAATGTTATTGCAGATATCCTGTTTGTGAACATGACGATCTCTGCGATACATTTTTTCAGAAGAATTAATTCAAAAATAACTTTAAAACTAATGCTTAGAAATGTAAATTTGACAGAGAACAAACTGGCGGTTGCTGGGGGAGTGGGGGATGGGCAAAATGGGTGAAGGGGAGAGGGAGCGACAGGCTTCCAGTTGTAGAATGAATAAGTCACAGGAAGAAAAGATACAGCATACAGAATATAGTCAAATGGTATGGAATGGCATTGTATGGGGACAGATGTGGTGAGTGTAGCATAAGGTAAAGACTTGCCTAGTTGCCATGTTGTACACCTAGAACTAAAGCAACAACGTAGCATTGTGTGTCAACTATACTCCAATTATTAAAAATTAAAAAAAAAAGGCATGTGAGTTTCCCCGAAAAATCTACTTACCCAGTATATCCCATTTCCTTACAATGTCATAGAAATACTTTCTCGTCTTCTCCCTTAATTCAGGGAAGCAAGCAGAGCATACATGACAATGAGGTTAAAGGTCAGTATGAAATCACCTCTCTTCTTTGTAACAATTCCTTTGCAATAGGGAGTTGAGGCTATAGAATACAGTATATTCTCTGTTTTAAAATAGATTTTATTTATTTATTTTAGAGAGAGAGAGAGAGCACAAGTTGGGGGGGGGAGGAGCAGAGAGAGAGGGACAAGCAGACTCCAATGCAGGGCTCCATCCCAGGACCCTGACATCATGACCTGAGCCAAAGTCAAGAGTTGGACGCTTAACCTACTGAGCCACCCAGGCGCCCCTACCATATATTCTTTTTGTGACTAAATGTTGAGGTATAAGATTCTGTAGTCAAAGAGGCAGAATTTCCATTTTTAAATACTAATTCTAGATTTTTAAAAATCCAATGCATTACTGAGCTTCTTAGTCTTTGCCCATTTTCCTAAAACTTACACTAGATTCATAAGCCATTTTGGATGTGTAAGACTTACAGTGGATGTGTATTGACTTACAGCTGTTAAATACAGGGCAGAGGTTTTTGTAATAGGGTCAAAAATTAACTTTTTAGGCTTTTCCAGTGATCCGGGATTCTATTTGTTAATGCTTTTTTGTTCTCTGCCTTGAGTGAAGTTTGCTAGGGTTGAAAAACATGTTCTAGGGAAAAGAATGTGTTGGTTTGCTGTTTTCCTACCTGCCTCCTCTTTTATGTTCTATAAAATTTGGAATTCCAAGTATTGCAAACACCCACGGTAGCTCATTAACTCTTCTGTAGGTGAGAAAACTGATGTCACAGTGGGAGAGCAACAGCTGGTGGACAAAAAACAACCTGGGGGCACCAATGTAGTTGATACTCAGCCCCCTGTCATTGTCACCGCTCATGAGGATGGACACCTTCGCTTTTGGACTATGGAGGTGATGGGGCCCATTGTTTACCTGGAGCAGCAGAGAATGAGAAAGATAAGAAGTAGTACTGAATGAATCCTAGCCTTCTAAGGTTCCAGAGAGCATCCAATTCTGGAATTTTTCAACCTTCTAGCCAAATTGCTGGTTTTGCAGCCTGCTCCCTGAAAGTGCTACTCAAACTTCACAGTAGGCCACTTTGTAACACAAGAGGTCAAAACTGCTAAGTTAACTATTTCAAATCTATCTTTTCCTTTCTTTTTTTTAAGATTTTATTTTCAGGGGCACCTGGGTGCCTCAGTCATTAAGCGTCTGCCTTCAGCTCAGGTCATGATCCCAGGGTCCTGGGATCGAGCCCCACATTGGGCTCTCTGCTCAGTGGGAAGCTTGCTTCTCCCTCTCCCACTCCCCCTGCTTGTGTTCCCTATCTCTCTCCCTCTCTCTCTGTCTCTCTCTCTGTGTCAAATAAATAAATAAAATCTTAAAAAAAAGATTTTATTTTTAAATAATCTTTATAACCAATGTGGGGATCTAACTTATAACCCCAAGATCAAGAGTCACATGCTCTACGGACTGAGCCAGCCAGGCATCCCTAATCTCTCTGTTCTTTAGATTGAGCTATGATTACATGCCATTAAATATTTCATTGGATATGTAAATAATATTAGAGTATATTAATGATGTATTCTAGTAAAGGAATATAAGAACCCTCAAATGTTGAATATTTATAAATTTTTAGTTATCCATGCTATTGGAAGAAGTTATTACATCGTACTGTGTGTCCTTAAATATTTTACAAGGAAAAAATAACTTTTATTTACCAGAAGATTTAAAATGACTTAGAGCAGAGGATGGTGGAGTTTAAAATTAGGAAGACAAACATGATGGAAGGAAGGATCTTGAGTAGACTTGGTGACGACGAAATCGTTAGGCAAGTGGGAAACCCAGGAAAGAGCAACTGTTTTGTATGGCAGACTGTGAGACCCAGCTCAGGTCATGATCCCTGAAACATCGGAAACATCACAGAACAGCACAGATCTCTGCTGGACAAAACTCCCAAGTCTATCTGTAGCTCTTAGTGCTCAGTGGGAAAACTTTGGCTTGAAAATATGAACTATTAATAACTTTCCCTGAGAGTATTGAGGTATTGGAGCAATGCCGAAATAGGAGAGAGAAATAGAAAAAAGATTAGATCCAAGTAAATCTCAGGAAACGAGTAGCAGATGCAAATTCTTTCTTCAGAAGTGTGGAGGTTTATTCTCTAAGACAGTGCCTGTGGAAGTCCTTCCTGGTGCTGACTTATCCTAGGCACCGAAAAACAATCTGCTGAATTTGAATCTCTTACAGGAATGTTTGTTTAGAAGGAGAACATGTACCTGAAAAAGAGGTCTGAGGAAGTGCATGGAAATGGTAATAGGAAGTGTAAGAAAAACTCCCAAGTACAGCAGTGGCCTGTAATAATCAGAGTCTGTTGTTCTTAATTCATAGTTGTTACATCTTTAGGAATATTTCATTTCAAGGAAGTAAGTCCCTACAAATAGTTTCAGTTTGTTTTTATTACAAGGAATAGAATCATATTCTAGTAGTAGAGATAATTTTTAGATGGATTATTTATAGAGAAATTCAACTCCAGTATTAATATTTTATAGAATCTATTATCATACTTTATTCAGGGAAAACTGCTGAAAAATATGCTGCCTTTCACCAAACATTCTGCCATTTCTCTGACGTCGCTGTATACGGATTCGTGCACCAGGGTACTTCTGACCGGGAATGTGGGTGAGTCATACTCAGGAAGTCAGCCACGGGTATGTCCACCACCTACATGACATAAAGATGGAAGTAGGACAATACATGACATTTATTGAGACAAGAGACAAAGAAGGATGCTTCAGCATGAGAGTGTTATGAATCGCTTGATGAATAAATACAACAATGAATGAATGTCATGAGAACCTATTCCATTCCCAGCTCCTTATTTAAAGCACTACATTCTATTTTTTTTCCATCTTTAAATGGGGTACAGGACTACCTATTCCCTCACCCTACATATTGGGAAGAATGTAAAGTTTTCATTTTTAATCTTGAAAGAGTTATGTCGCATTAATCTTCATTATTAAAGGGAGTAATGGCATTAATTAGGAAAGGGATTATTTGTTCTCAATAGGGGACTTTCATATTAATTGTTATAATTCAGAGTTGGTCTTAATCCTTTCGTAACACAATTCTCTCTTTTTAAAAAAGATTTTATTTATTTATTTATTTAGAGAGAGTGGGAGAGCATGGGGAGGGGCAGAGGGAGAGGAAGAGAACAAGAGAGAATCTTAAGCAGGCTCCATGCTCAGTGCAGAGCCCCAAGTGGGGCTTGATCTCACAACCCTGAGATCTTGACCTGAGCGGAAACCAAGAGTCGGACGCTTAACTGACTGAGCTACCCAGGTGCCACGGCAATTCTCTTTCTTAATGCTTTATTTACTTTCTTTAATTTTTTGAATAAATCCTGAATTTTCTTTCTTTTCATCTCTCCCAACTTTGAAAGATTATGTGTGTGTGTGTGTGTGCATGCATTTTTAAATTCTACTATTTACTTTTAAGTTAAAAAAAGAAAAACAACCAATTTGTTGGAATTTAGACCGAAACAGCATCTTTTCGGTTAAACAAAAGCTTGGCCCACTTTACCTTTCCTTTTGTTCTACACCCACTCCTTCCCTTATCATTTGCTAACGTAATCTTGAGATTTGCATCCAGATACTGCTGTTACATTAATATTTAAATTTTACATCCTCTCTTTAAAGAACATGGTTCTCATTTCAAAACTTATTTTACAAAAGTCACAACAAACCAGTTCTCAACACCAATTATTTCAGTCTTCTTGAGATTACAGAAAATATTTTTTATATTTATATTCAGTGTTATCAGTAGCCTTACAACATTTGTTTAAAGTTATCTTTATTTTATCTGGCTTTATTGCTTACCACCTGTCCTATTATACTCTGATATCCTTATTCTTGGCCTCTTTTATATATCCATCTCCATAGTTTCTATCATCGTTTCTGTTTACAGCCACCCAGAAGAAAAATCTATGGTCAAGCAAATTGTATTCCTTTTTAAAAATATTTGCCTGCATATTTTTGCACTAACTTTACATACTATGGGGTATGTTTTTTCTAGCAAAATACATAGAACTAAAATTTGAAATTATCTACAGAATTCTCAGACCACACCTCTATTAAGGTTACTAATAAGGAACACTCTACTATCATATAACCCTTCTACTTCTTGAGATTTGTGTTTTTTGTTGTGATCTAGAAAACTAGAGTGGGGTAGGTTTGGGATCCAATCCAGCTTCATCTATATTATAATTAAAGATGACTTCTAGATTATGACCTTAGGCTTCTTTTTTCTGTGCTGTGGTAGATGTTAAAAGAACTATGTGGATTGCTGTTTAGTCACTGTTTTAAATCAGGCATTCTCAGACATCATTAGTTGTTGCTTTTTTGTTGTTAAATCGCCTTTATTTTTTTTAGATCAGTTTTAAATTCACAGAAAAATTCAGTGGAAATTACAGAGAGTTTCCATATACATCCTGCCCTCATACTCTCCAACACAAGCCTCCCCCACTTTTTTTTTTTTTTAAGATTTATTTATTTATTTGAGAGAGAGTGCATGCAGGGAGGCTGGGGCAGAGGGAGAGGGAAAGAAAGTCTCAAGCAGACTCCCTGCTGAGCATGGAGCCCAATGGAGGTGCTCAATCTCAGGACCCTGAGATCAGACCTGAGCCTAAAATAAGAGTCGGACGCTTAACTGACTGCACCACCCAGGCATCCCTGGCCTTCCCAACTTTCAATATCCTGCACCAGAGTGGTACGTTTCTTACAACTGATGAATCTACAATGACACATCATTATCATCCAAAGTGCATCGTTCACACTAGGGTTCACTCTTGGAGTTGTGTATTCTATGGGCTTTGACAAATGTCTGATGACATGCATCCACCATTATAATACCATATAGAGTAGTTTCAATAAAAATCCCCTTTGTCCTGCCTATTCTTCCTTCCCTCCTCCCTAACTTCTGGCAATTATTGATCTTTTTATTGCCTCCACAGTTTTGCTTTTTACAGAATGTCATATTGGAAATCATAGAATATATAGCCTTTTCAGACTTCTTTTACTTAGAAATGCTCATTTAAGTTTCCTCCATGTCTCTTCATGGCTTGATATCTCATTTCTTTTTAGTGCTGAATAAGATTCCATTGTCTGGATATACCACAGTTTATGTATCCATTCACCTACTGAAGGACATCTTGGTTACTTCTAAGTTTTGGCAATAATAAATAAAGCTGCTATAAACAGCTGTGCATATGTTTTTGTGTGGAAAAAAGTTTTCAGTGACTTTGGGTAAATACCAAGGAGCACAACGCTGGATCATATAGTAAGAGTATGTTTAATTTTGTGAGAAACTGCCAAACTGTCTTCCAAAACAGCTGTGCCATTTGGCATTCCCACCAGAGATGAATGAGAGTCCCTGTTGCTCCACATCCACATTAGCATTTGGTGTTCTCGATGTTCTGGATTTGGGCCATTCTAAAAGGCTTGTAATGGTATCTCCTTGTAGTTTTAACTTGCATTTCTCTAATGACATAAAATGTGGAATATCTTTTCATACACTTTTTTGCCATCTATATATTTTCTTGGTGAGGGATATGTGCAGATCTTTTGCCCATTTTTTAAACAGGTTATTTTCTTATTGTTGACTTTAAGAGTTCTTGGTATATTTGGGATAAGAGTCCTTTATCAGATATGCCTTTCACAAATATTTTCTCCCAGTCTGTGGCTTGTCTTTCTGTTCTCTTGACAGTATCTTTGGCAGAGCAGGACTTTTCAATTTTTTAAAGATTTATTTATTTATTTGAGAGAGAGAGCATGCAGGAGGGGGCAGACAGAGAGAGAGAGAGAGAGAGAGAGAGAGAGAGAATCTCCAGCAAACTCCCCACTGAGGGAGGAGACTGACTCGGGGTTTGATCCCAGGACCCTGAGATCATGATCTGAGCTAAAATAAAGAGTTGGACGCTTACCCGATGGAACCACCCAAGCGCCCCTGGGTGTTTTCAATTTTAATGAAGTCCAGCTTATCATTGATTTTGCTCATGGATTGTGACTTTGGTGTTGTATCTAAAAAGTCATTGCCAAACCTAAGTTCATTTAGATTTTCTTCTAGTTTTATAGTTATACATGTTACCCTTACAGTTGTTTTGAGCAGGTTTGTTTGTTTTTGTGTGTGTTTGTATGGGAAAGATATAAAGTTTATATCTAAATTGAGATTTTTTCATCATGAATTGGTGTTGAATTTTGTCAACTGCTTTTTCTGTATCTATTGATGTGATCATGTGATTTTTCTTCTTTAGCCTATTGATGTGACGGATTACATTAGTTGATTTTTAAATGTTGGCCATTGCATATAATTCTTTTTTTTTTTTTTAGAGAAAGAACACGAGAAGGGGTGGGGGAGTAGGGGCAGAGAGAGAGAGAGAATCTTAAGCAGGCTCCATGCTCAGTATGAAGCCCAATTCAGGACTCAATCCCAGGATCATGACCTGAGCTAATACCTCTTGGATTCAATTTGTTAATATTTTGTTGGGGGTTTTTACATATATGTTCTTAAGAGCTATTGGTTAATAATTTTCTTATAATATCTTTGTCTGGTTTTGGTATTAAGACGTGCTGGCCTCATTGAATAAGTTAAGAAATATTCCCTTTTGCTTCTATATTCTGGAAGAGTTTGTAGAGAATTGGTAAGATTTCTTCCTTAAATGTGTGCTGGATTCACCATTAAACCCATTTTGACCTAGTGGCTCCTGTTTGGGAATATTATTAATTACTCTAATTTCTTTAATAATATAGGCCTATTCAGATTACCTATTTCTTCTTGTGTGAGTTTTGGCAGATTGTGTCTTTCAAGGAAATGGTCCATTTCATTTGGGTTATTAAATTTGTGGGCATAGAATTCATAGTATTTCTTTATTATCCTCTCAATTCCCCTGATATTTTTTTTTTTCTTAGTTAGCCTGGCTAGAAGTTTATCAATTTTATTGATCTTTTTAAAGAACCAGCTTTTGGGGGCACCTGGGTGGCTCAGTCGGTTAAGTGTCTGCCTTCAGCTCAGGTCATGATCCCAGGGTCCTGCCCCTCCCCCTGCTTGTGCTCGCTCACATGCTCTCTCTCTCTTCTCTCTCTCTGTGTCAAATAAATAAATAAAATCCTGAAAAAAAAAACCCAGCTTTTAGTTTCATTGATTTTCTCTATTGAGTTCTTATTTTCAGTTTCATTGATTTCTGCTCTGATTTTTATTATTTCTCTCCTTCTGCTTACTTTGGATTAATTTGCTCTTTTTTACCTAGTCCTAAGGTGGAAGCTTAGATTTTAGATCTTTTTTTTCTAACATGTGCATATAAATTGCCCTATAAACACTGTTTCTGCTGCTTCCCTGAAATTTTGATGTCATATTTTCATTTTTATTTAGTTCAAATTATTTAAAGATTTCTCTTGAGATTTTTTTCTATGATCTATTATTTAGAAGTATGTTGTTTCATCTCTACTTATTCTGGGATTTTCCAGCTCTCTTTTTCTTATTGATTTCCAATTTATTCTATCGTAGTCTGAGGGCATTCATTGTATGATTTCTATTATTTCAAATTTGTTAAGGTGTAATTTATGGTCCAGGATGTGGTCCATCTTGGTGAATGTTCCATGAGAGCTTGAGATTAATATGTGTTAGATGCAGCAGTCTATAGATATCAATTATATCTAGTTGACGGATGGTGTTTTTGAGTTCAACTATGTCCTTACTGATTTTCTGCCTGCTGGATCTGTCCATTTCTCATGTCAATTTCTCATAGAAGGGTGCTGAAATTTCCAACTATAAAAGTACATTATCTATTTCTTCTTGCAGTTTTGTCGGTTTTCACTCCACATATCTTGACACTGTGATGTTAGGCATGTACATGTTAAGGAGTGTGGTCTTTTTGGAGAATTGACCCCTTTATCATTATGTAATGCCCCTAATTATCCCTGCTAACTTTCTCTTACTCTGAAGTCTTCTCTGTTTGAAACATAGCTGCTCTTGCTTTCTTTTGATTAGCATTAACATGGTAAATCTTTCTCTATCCCTTTACTTTTAATCTATATGTGTCCTTACATATAAAGTGGATTTCCTGTAAGCAACATAGAAATTGGGTGTTGTTTTTTAATCCATTCTGACAACCTCAGTCTAAGTGGTTTACTAGACTGTTGACATCTAAAGTGATTATTGGTATAGTTGAATTAATATCAATCATATTTCTTACTATTTTATATTTGTTACCCTTGTTTTTTTTTTTCTTAGTTTTGTCTTTCACTCTCTTTCTGCCTTTTGTGGTTTTAAGTGAACATTTTATATCATTCCACTTTCTCTTAGCTTATCAATTATATATCTTTTTAAATTTTTTGAGTGGTTTCCCTAGTTTGAAATATACATTTACAACTAATTCATGTCCACTTTCAAACAACGTTACACCACCTCACTGGTAGTATAATACCTTAGAATAACAAAGTATTCCTAATTTCTCCCTCCCATCCCTTGTGTCATAGCTGTTATTCATTTCAAGTATCTATAAGTTACAATCGTCAGATATATTGTTGATGTTACTGCTTTAAATAAACTGCTGTTAGTTTTTACTTTATCTTCACTTATTCCTTCTATTATGCTCTTCTTTATATAAATCTGAATTTCTTACCTATATCATATTCCTTCTCTTTTAAGAACTCCTTTTAGGGAATGCCTAAGTGGCTCAATTGGTTAAGTGTCTGCCTTCGGCTTGGGTCATGATCCCAGAGTCCTGGGATCAAGTCCCATATTGGGCTCCTTGTTCAGCAGGGAGCCTGCTTCTCCCTATGTCTGCTGTTCCCCCTGCTTGTGCTTGCTCTCTCTCTTTCAGACAAATAAATAAATAAAATCTTTAAAAAAAAGAAATATTAAAAGAACTTCTTTTTTTTAAAGATTTTATTTATTTATTTGAGAGAGAAAGAGCATGAGCAGGGGAAGGGGAAGGGGCAGAAGGAGAGGGAGAAGCAGGCTCCCTGTTGAGCAGGGATCCCAATATGGGACTTGATCCCAGGACTCTGGGATCATGACCCCAGCTGAAGGCAGACACTTAACCGACTGAGCCACTCAGGCTTCCCAAGAACTTCTTTTAATATTTCTTGCAAGGCTGCTTGTTTCTGTTTGTCTGGGAAAGTCTGTATCTCTCCTTCATTTTTAAAGGACAACTTCACAAGGTACAGAATTGTAGGTTGATGGTTGTCCTCTCAACACTTAAATATTTCATTCCACTGTCTGAATATGCCTAGATGTAGTCCTTGATGCTTTTTTAAATCTAGTTTTGTAACTATCATTTGGATTGTAGAATGGTTATCTCTGTAACAGTTTGGACTCCATTTCGTAGTGGCGTATTCATTTCTATTTCATCTACTCTGACATCTAGAAGGACTTTGAGTATCCATGGCAACAATAATTCATAATGAGGTTGCCATGTATGCTCAACAAAACAGAATTCCTACATATAAAAATGGATATAACCTTTTTTCTTTCATTTCTGGGTTTTCAGATTCTGTTTTATTTACCGTTATAAATGCCTAAGTCAAATTAATTTGGTGGTCTGGGTAGTATCTGCTTAGATATCATGATATCTAACTAAAGATTCCAATGTTTATGTCTTATACAGAAGGACATGTTATCCTTTGCAGTATTAGTTCCTTCCTGGATCCACCTCACGAAGAAAAGGTAAGAACTTTAGTTTTAGTTTAATTCATGAACCAGCACATACTAATTGACCATTTCTCTGTGCTAGATACCACAAAAGATAGAACAAGACAAGAATCCCTACTCTTGAGTCATATATAATACTATTGAATCTTAAGAGTACTCTTATCTTGATGGGCACTGAGAAATGTATGGAATTGTTGAATCATTAAATTGTATGCCTGACACTAATGTAACATTGTATGTTAATTATACGTGAAATAAGAAAAGAAACAAGAAACAAGCTACATGCCAAATAACCATGGTTTACTGGTGAGAAGAGAGGATGAGTGAGTGAGCCAGCCCTTGGCCGCTTTATATCATCTTCATGTTTTCACTTATTTGAGAGAATCTATATAGGAACCCAGAACTTAGGGCACCTGGGTGGCTCAGTTGGTTCAGTGTCTGCCTTTGGCTCAGGTCATGATCCCAGGGTCCTGGGATCGAGTCTCACATCAGGCTCCTTGTTCAGCAGGGAGCCTGCTTCTCCCTCTGCCTGTCACTCCCCCTGCTTGCGCTCTCTCTCTCAAATAAATTTAAAAAAAAAAATCTTTAAAAAAAGAAAAAAAAGAAACCCAGAGCTTAAGAGTTCACACATCATCTAGTCCTCCATAGTCAGCTTATGTATCTTCACAGAAGGAGAGTCTATAACTTTTCCTTACAAGTCTAATCTAGTGTCCAACCATTATAAATACGTCACAGGGATGAAAAGTACAGCATAGAGAATATAGTCAACAACACTGTAATAACTTTGTATGGTGACAGATGGTAGCTATGCTTATCATGGTGAACACTGTGTAATGTACAGAATTGTCAAATCAGTATGTTGTACACTTGTAACTAACATAACATTGTATGTCAACTCTACTTCAATTAAAAAGAAAGAAACTCTTCCTCACATCTAATCTAAATCCTCCTTGTAATTCAAACATATTTTATGCTCTTTTTAGTGTTAATGCAATGTAAATGTCACCAATCTTATTCATAACCATTTAAATATGCATGTTTTGTGTGAATGTGGATATACAAATACAGCTACATATATTATAAAGATTCAACACTCATTAAAGGTTGCAGCAAGGAAGCACTATTTTACCCTAGGCTTATTTCCCTTTAAGTTCATATTTCAAATCCAAAAAGCAAGCAAATAGCAATTTTTTTGCTTTTGGATCATAAGTAGTAACATATGGTTACATAGATTAGGATTGGATTCCTTTTAGAGTGTCACAGAACGGTTACTGTTTCAAACGTTATTTCATTTGATCCATAGAATTTTCTTTTTGTTTCCAAGAGCCAATTAGAGTTTTATAACATTCAGATGTTTAGCTTTAGTATGATTATCTCCACTTTGCCAAAGGGAAATCAGAGACTGGCTTGCCTGGCGGCACGTAGACAGGTAGTGACTAAGCTGGGGCTAGAACCAGGCTCCTTGTCCTCAAATCCAGCACTCTTTCCATACAACCCTAACTACTATCAAATAGAAAAAAACGTTTAAACTTACAAAGCACAAAGTTTCACTTATCAACAGCTATAAATGGCCTACAATCAAGGCATGTTGTGAGAGGAACAAAAGCAACATTCTTGAACCATGTATAGGTGGAAAGTTATCTGTTTTCTCTGAATTGTGATGATTATCTATTCCATTATTAATTTTAAGACATAAAAATATGACCCAAAGCCTACAGATTTTTTAAATATTTTATTTATTCATTTGACAGAGAGAGAGAGAGAGCACAAGCAGGGAGAGTGGCAGGCAGAGGGAAAGGCATGATCCCAGGGTCCTGGGATCGAGCCCCGCATCAGGCTCCTTGCTCTGCGGGAAGCCTGCTTCTCCCTCTCCCACTCCCCCTGCTTGTGTTCCCTCTCTCGCTGTGTCTCTCTCTGTCAAAAAATAAATAAAAATTTTAAAAATAAATAAATAAAAACAAAGACTTTAATCACTTATTTGAAATTATTCTATATTCAATCTCATTTCAACCTTTTCTGTGTTTGGAAAATGTATTTTTTCCACAAAATGTACACTATGTACACTTTCCACAATGTACTTGTACACTTTGTACTTTGTACATGGCTGCTTATTGACAAATATACAACAGAATCTGGTTATAATATGCCTCACTATTACACAGATGAATATAGTATCATGAATTAAACCAGGTTCAGTAATAGATTACAACTACAGCAAAAACCTCATAGGTCAGTCTATACATCAGACATTAATCTGGTTCTCTTGCAACGTTACTATTAAAGAGATTTTCCATGTAATAATAGATATTCTAAGAGATAGGATAGTCAAAACCTGTCCACAGAAAGAGAAATCATACATATGATAATATACACATGTCTACAGAAAAAAAGTCTTAGAACAGTGTTTTTCTAAATATAGGTTGTAACCCACTTGTGGGTTATAAAATCAATTTAATGGGTGGTGACCGTATTTTCATTAAAAAAAGGGAATGGAGTGGAATGAGATGCAATAGAATAAACTAGACATTACCAGTGTACGTCACACCAGGTAAGGTTAAATGTCTTTTGTGTGAAGGATACTGAAAATTTTCAGGATGCATGTGCAGGTATTTTATCTGTTTACTGGATCATGAAGTAAAATGTATTTCTTACTATAGATATACGGCACATAGCAGAAAAACACTTGCCTTAGAGAATCCCATCCCAAGGCAGAGAAAGAACCCTTGGATGACAAGATACACTTGACTAGCTATGAGACAATAAGAAGTAGGAGAATGCAGATTTCACCCTGATTTTCTAAGAACAACTCAAGGGAACTGAGTCAGAAGGCCAAGAAATTTAGGAGGAATCGTGTCTGCCTTCATTAGAGTATAAATGAATAGGAGACTTGTAGGATCACTCCCAAGCTGCCAGAATTCTAGCCACACAAATACTCTAGGTAGATGACCCAAGAAGAAGTAGTCCTGATCTGGGTTCATCAGAGATAGAGAGGGAACATGCTCTAAGGGGATGTTGCTACAGAGCCAGCTCCCCAGTTTGTCAACTCTAATTCATGCAACTCAGGCCTGTTTAATGGTTCTACACTTGAGGATAAGGCACACCTTGAAGGAACATATCTATCAAGCCTCCTGATGTCTTTGAAAGAAAATGAGCTAGGCCCATTCCTTTTGTCTATTCCTCGTGGTATATAGGTATTATATATAACCCCACTGCCATCATTGCCATCACCAAAAAAAAAAAAAAAAGGACAAAATAGCCAGGGCTATTTCTGGATAAAATTTGAAAACTGGAAAGTTTTGCCAGCCTACCCTTTGGTCCTCACCTTTCATCTCCACTTCCTCTTGTTCCTGATTCCACTCTGTCTTGGCCTCTCCTATAGCCCTTCTCCTAAAGCTTTTCCTTCATCTACTCATCTTGTAATCCTCAACTAAATTAATTGTTAATCCTCACTTGAATGAGAAATTGCAAAAGACATAAGATCTCTCCTCTCCCAGGGATATGTGCAGATTAGCAAACACATAAACATGGAGTCTGGGTACCTGAGCAAAGAAGAAGAGCTCACAGGGAGAGAGACTGCATCTTGCACAGATGTCCATGCCATTCACTCATAAGCTTGGCTCATTAATGGTTAATGGTTTTCCTCAAGATTGGATTTTGATCAGCATATACTTATTCCATGGGATGTGCTTTATTGTTGCTCTCTAGAAATTGAAGCAGCTGCTTGCCTGGCGAGCTCATTCTTTAGAAATTATTCAAGTGATCTACGTAGAAGACAAGCAAATGGTTCTTACTGCCTCCATCGATGGATCAGTAAGGTATGGACCTTCATATGGCGAATTTAGGGTTTTGAGCATGAGAAGTAAAAATTCTAAGCTAAAGTTTAAGTATATACCCTAAATACACTCTCGATTGGATAATTAAAATAAATAAATACATAAACAAACAAAAGGTAGCACACACAAAGGGCTTTGAAAAGGTGGCCACTGGTTTGGAATTCTTTTCCATGCCCAAGGAGATGAGATGCTCTGCTCATCTATATTAGAAGTATAACAAATACTCTAATAAAAGCGTTTTTTGGTGGACTCATTTTGAAGAATTAAGCAAGATGATTATCTCAGAGAAATAGACACATGCCCAGGGAAGGCCCCGGGAGACACAGGATCAAAAGTCACAAAGAGAGTAATAGCAAAGTGTAACTTAACTGCTGAGAAAAGTGAAAGTGAGTTAATGTTTTGGTTTTTTTTTTTACAATTTTATTTATTTATTTGACAGAGAGAGACACAGCAAGAGAGGGAACACAAGCAGGGGGAGTGGGAGAGGGAGAAGCAGGCTTCCCGCTGAGCAGGGAGCCCGATGGGGGGCTCAATCCCAGGACCTCGGGATCATGATCTGAGCCGAAGGCAGACACTTAAAGACTGAGCCACCCAGGTGCCCCGAAAGTGAGTTAATGTTTTCATGGGCAATGTGATTGATTTTGCAAAGTCTACTTGTTATCAATTGCCTGAATAATGCTAAGGATACATACAGAAAATGCTGAACACACACACACGCGCGCGTATACAAAGAGAAAGGAAATGTCATGACATTCCTTGAGACAAATTGCTGAATATTAAAATGTCTCAAAATCATGGTAATGAATTATCCTCTGGGGAGAATAAAGTCAGGAATGATTGAGAGATGTGGAGAGACTTCAAAGTGTATTGGAAAGCTTAAACATAGTGATGGCAAAAAGGAAGGAATATTTTACATTGTATAAAAGACCCTGTGTGAACCTGAGATTGATTTGGATCTTCACGAAACAGCCCCCAAAGGATTTTAAGTGAAGGACTAACATCATCTGATTTACATTATATATGTTAAGAAAAAAAAAAGAAGAAGAAGGTAGCGGGAGGGGAAGAATGACGCGGGGGAAATTGGAGGGGTAGACGAACCATGAGAGACGATGGACTCTGAAAAACAAACAGGGTTCTAGAGGGGAGGGGGGTGGGAGGATGGGTTAGCCTGGTGGTGGGTATTGAGGAGGGCACATTCTGCATGGAGCACTGGGTGTTATGCACAAACAATGAATCATGGAACACTTCATCTAAAACTAATGATGTAATGTATGGGGATTAACATAAGAATAAAAAAAAAACACATAAGGAATGGATTTCAGAGTAGCAAGGTGGGAGCAAAGAGAACAGTTTGAAGTCTGTGCTGAATACAGTGGCCTGGACTAGGGCAGTGCTGGAAGGAAAGAGTCTGGGTCTGGGAACTATCTAGGAGGTAAAATTCGGGAGACAGAAACTTTAACTGAAAGGGGAGGTAAGCAATAGATGTCAAGAATACCTCCTGGCCTATAAAGCTCAGTGAATGTCGGTACCTTTCAGGAAGAGAGGAGGCACTAAAAGAGGAGGATATTTTGAGTGTGGAAGGGTGGAGGTCAACTTTTAGAAATGTTGAGTTCGAGGGAGTCTGTGGGGGTAAGGTCCTAACTGGGGTCAGAGCTCTTCTCTGCCAAAAAAGGAATCTGTTGTTTTATTCATAGGAAAAATTAGGGACATGACGTTTCATTATTATAGATGTTTTCCATGACTCTGTCCTTTGGGTGTCTGTTCCAGCTTATTTTCAGCTACCTGTCAGCAGAAGTGCTAACTGGGGATGGTAGCACACGCACACACACACGCCCCACAAGTCACATGTGTGCACACTACCAGTTACCCTTGGCACAGAGAACTTACTTTCAAGATTCCTTCAAGTGAAGCTCTCCCCAGACATGCAGCTCAGAAAAAGTAGCTCTATGAATAGCTATCTCAGAGACAGTTCTCTTTATTTTTCTTAAAGATTTTATTTATTTGACAGAGACACAGCGAGAGCAGGAACACAAGCAGGGGGAGTGGGAGAGGGAGAAGCAGGCTTCCCGTGGAGCAGAAAGCCCAGTGTGGGGCTCGATCCCAGGACCCTGGGATCATGACCTGAGCCGAAGGCAGGCGCCCAACGACTGAGCCACCCAGGCGCCCCGACAGTTCTCTTTATAACTAAGCTCTGTCCTTTTGTGAACACTAGCTGCCACTTTCTAACAGAGTAGGCAATTTTAACACTCTAGATCTTGTCAAAAAGATGATGATTTTATAATGGGAAAACCTGTAATTAAGGCTTAGTTCTTGGACAGAGGATAGAAGGGGTGAAGATCCATATCTGAGGCCTGGGACATCAGGCTGAGAGGTGGGATCGATCATCTGGAAGAATTCCACATGCAGCAGGAAATGCCACAAAACAAAGGAGAGCAGAAGCTGCTTCAGTCCTGGCCGAGAACACAGTGAGTTTAGAGTTGTCCTGAAGGTAGTCCTTACCCTCTAACTGCCATGCTGGAAGGGCTGGTCCATTTCATTTTAATAAATGCTCTGGCAAGACCACAGCATTGATGCAGTGTTGAGGAATTCAAATATGTAAGGGATATAAAGTGCTTATGCTACATTCTTAGGATGCTGTCGGGTGTGAGGAATGCTGGCTAGATACCTCTGCTCTGCCTTCTCCTCAACGCCAACCCCCTTGACCTGGGAAACTCTTGGACTTTGTGGAATTAACTCTTAGCTCATGTCGGTTGGCCTCCTCATAGGTCATGAGGACTGCTTCCATCATTTGCTACTCTGAGGTTGAAATCAAGACATAAAAGAAAAATCTCCCACATACTTTTATCTGTCCTCGAGACCTAGGGCACACACTCCTGCTAACGACATTCTGTAGTACTTTAAAGCAAGTGGGCTACTTAGAGGGATCTCATTGCACTGAACCGATGGAGAAATAATGCATACAGATAAAAAGCCACTTCTTCTGCCATGTCAGAACTCAGTCATAAAAAATTAGTATGGTGTTTCCGTAATAGTAGGAGTTATGGACGGAGGTTGAGAGGATGTTGGTAACAGGAAAAGTGTCCGTAGGAAACCCCTCCCCCAAGTTCTACTGATGCTGATACAGAGGTAGGCGGCTGAGGCGTAGCCCATTCAAAGGCCTAATTCAGCTAATACACTGTCAGCCAACATGGGTTCTGATCACCTTGAATGAGCAGGGTTATTCTGGGAAATATCTGTTCCTTGTTTTCTGGCTTTAATGGATGTGTATCATAAGTACAGATTCAAGTTGACACTTCCCAAAATTGCTGTAGATTAGAATTCTAACTGATAGAAATGCTTATGCTCTGATTAGTTTCATGTATTTAATAGAAGAGTCCTAGAATCAAGCTTCAAATCCCTAGTGGATCAATGAAAATTCATATAAATGATCTAATAAACAGAATAAGTTCCACTGAATTCCAGTCACTTTCTTCTCCCTACCTTTGCCTCTCCTCAGGCTTTGGCATGCCTTCAGTGGTCATTACTGTGGATATTTTGGGCAGCAAAGAATGTTTGAAATATCACAAACAAGTGATTTCATTTTGCCATGTGATGTTAATGAATATCCTGTAGAAATAAAAGAAGAAAACAAGTTCACAGAGAAGAAGCAAAAATATGAATATCCTCTGGTATTTGACCAGCAAAAGTAAGACCATTGGTTTTGGTTTTGGTTTTGTTTTGTCTTTAGATGAACAGACAAGAATTAAACTCTTATGATACTGTGACACTATGCTGGATGTGGAGAATTCAAAGATGAAAAGTCCAGGCCTTTTCAATAATGTCATAGTCCAGTAGAGGGAAGAAATATGTAAACAAAAAGCCTCAATATAATAGTACTTTTAAGATAATCACAGAGGAGTAAATGGAATGTAACCAAACAAAGACCAAAGAGGCAATTTTGGTCTCCTTTGCTTAGTTGAATCCTATTTAAGTAAAAGCGCTAAATAATGAAACACTATGATACATCATCAGGTTTTTCAAGACTTGGGAGTCCAGTGAGCAAGCAAGGAAGACATGGCAGGAAATAGAGCAAGAAAAGCTTATAGAGGCCAAATCACAATGGGCTTCTGTTATAGGCCAACATAAGGATTTTAAACATTAGAGAAATCATAGTGACAGAATACACAAGAGAAAAAACAGGTCTGAAGAAAAGGATAGTGAGTTTGGTTTGGACAGGTTTAAGTTTAGATGCTTGTGGGACATCCAAATGGAGATATTTAATGAGCATCGAGATAGGCCCATCTGGATGTTGAAAAGAAAACCACAAGCAAGTATTTGAGAAATAAATAGGAAACATGAGGTGACAATGGGATAGGTTACTGTGTAAGGAAGTCAAATAGCTCTAACGTTGAATAAGAGTTTGATTCATGGGTTTGCTTGTGTCTCAGGGACATTTGAGCATTGCTTAAAGGTTTAGAGGAGGAGGACGGTTCCCCGGGAGGGCATAGAGTGTTGGCAGAAGGTGTTTTGTGCTTTTGTAATGTTCAGTTCTGGTTTTGATGTGGTTGGATCTTTGTCATAACGGAAGAGATCAGTACTCATTTGAGCTCAACATCAGCAAAGCATGGTGGATAACCTCAGGGGACCAGTCTTACCTGGACTAGCAAAATGGAGCAGACCAGCCCTGGGGAACTGAGTAGATGAGTCCAAAGTGGGAAGAATCAGAGGGGATTGTCTAAAATAAAGTCCTTTAAGGAAATCCCAAGTGAGTCAAAGCTGGAGAGACTCAGTGCCATCATCTAGACCAACAGCTGGTAGAATAAATAGGAACTGAAACTAAGAGTCATAAGCCACACAGAATTTGGATTAAAACAGGAGCAATTTGAGAAAAATCAACAAGGGTTCCAGGGGACTGCCGAAACCCCAACTGAAATGCTCAAGTTTAGCCAGCAAGAGCACTGGAGAAAAAGGCATGCCAAAATGTGAGTGGTGGAATAGCAGAGCCAAGATGTGGTAAAGTTCACCAAGCAAAGCTGGTCAGTCTCCCTGGGTAATTGCTGAGCCTTGACCATCCATCTATCTTAGTACTCAAAATAGTATATTCTAATTTGGTAATATGCATCTCCTTCACTAACTCTGTGAGTTCCTTGAGGATAAAGACCATGTTTTGTACCTCTATATATACCCAGTTCTTAGCTTAATGCTTTGCACACAGTTGGCACTCAAAAGATAGATTCAAGTGAGCAAATAGAGAATGACTTAAATGCAGAGGTAGCATCATTAGGACTGGTGCCACGGGAGCCAGAGAATCGGGGACCCAGAGAAAGCAGGATGTAATGGATACTAGTTTAGTAAGCAGAGAGAATAAAAGATGTGGGTATGTGCTGAACAGTTTTCTTTGTATCTTTTTATGCAGATGGAAAAAAATGAGCTCAATGTCTTTGCTTTTCAAACGTACACCTCCCAAGGCCTTTGAAGTGGATCATGACTTTAAGTTTTTCAAGTCTCTTTCTTCTCCCAAGGTAGCCTTAAAACAAATGAACGAAAAACAAACAAATAAAAGAAAGCACTTTGCTCTTGTTTTCCCGAATTTGGATCTCTCCAGGATTAGTTTTCTACTGCTGCTGTTACAAATTACTACATACTTGGTGGCTTAAACAATACGAATTAATTATCTTACAGTTCTGTATGTCAAAAGTCTGACCTGGGTCTTGCCGGGGTAAAATTAAGGTGTTGCCAGAGCTCTGTTCCTTTTCTGGAGGCTCTAAGGGGAGAATCTCAATGCTTTAGTTTGTGGGCCCTCTTCCTTCATCTTCAAAGCCAGAAATGTGACTTCTCCCTGACAGTTTTCCTGGGGTCACAGGTCTCCGACCCAGTGGGAAATGTTCTCTGCTTTTAAGGATGTCTGTGATTAGATTGGGCCCACCTGGGTAATCCATCTCAAGGTTCCTGACCTTAATCATATCTGCAAAGTCGCTTTTGTCAAGTGAGGCAGTGTAGTCCCAGGCTGGGGGAGGGAGAAATAGGGTGTGGACATCTTTGGTTGCCATGATTCTGTCTATCACACACTGACACACATCAATGCAGAATTAGGAGAGAAATGGGTCCTGCTATTCATTCTATTTCTAATATTCCTAAAGAGTGGATATAGCATGAGTTGATTTCTTCAAGATCTTCCACACAGTAAACCAAACTTAACCTTCCTAATGTATCTCCCATTATTAACCCACTGTTGCCCCACCCTCTACAAATCAAGCTAGTTGTTGTTTCCTGAGCATTTCTGTCTTCTGCCCCGACAGTTTGTGTGAGCTGTCCTTGCCACATCAATGCTTTTCTCTGTCTCTCGAGCCCATCCTACCTTTGTAATTGGCAAAGGATTAGTATCTAGAATACAAAAGAACTCCTAAGAATCAATAAGAAAAAAAAGACAGTCCAATTTAAAAAAATGGACAGATACATAAATAGATACATCACAAAAGAAAAAAAAAATTGCCAGTAAGCACATGATGAGATGCTCAGCCTCATTAGTAAACGTGGACATTCACATCAATAACGTTATGAGATACCATTTTACACCCAGCAGATTGGCAAATACCAGAAAGTCTGACTCTATCAAGGGTCAGTGTGCATTTGGCACAATCAGAACACTAATCTGGTAGTGTAAATTGGTAGAACCACTTTGGAAAACAATATGGCATTAACCAGTAAAGTTGAAAATAGGTATAGCCTGCTAGAGATATCCCCCGGGGAAACTCTTAAACACATGCTTAGGAGACAGGAACAAAGATGCTCAGAGCAGTACTGTTTGTAATAGCAGAAACCTGAAAGCAGCCTAAATGCTCATGAACAGTATAATCGGTACATAATTATAGCATATTTATAGATTGGAACACTATGGAGTTGTGAATATAAATGGACCAAAGTAACACTCACCTGTATGGATAATAGTTTAATACATGCTACTGAATGAAAAAGTTTTGCTTAAGAATATATACATAATTATCATTTATGTAAAAGTCAAAAAGAGGCAAAACTAAATAAAATATTGCTTGAGCAAAAATCATATAAGGTGAAATTACATAAATAAAAGCAGGAGAATTAAAGGCACAAAATTCAGGACAGTCACTACATTTAAGGGCAGATGAAAAGGACTGAGAACCTCAAAGTTGATGGCATTGTTTCAGTATGTAAAACAGAGCAGTGGGTCCATTATGTCATTATTCTTTTACAGTATCAACTTCGTATTTGATAAATACTTAATATTTCCCAAATGAAACAATTTCCATAAGCCCTACCTTTCTGTCCAGATGGAATTCAGCTGCTCCCAGAGGACAGGGGGACAGACAGGTGAAGGACAGGATGTGGAGTGTGATAGACTTAGGTTTAATCTTAGATAAATTATTTTATCTCTTTCCTCATTGGAAAGCCCCCCTAAAGTGTTGTTGTGAGGATTAAGTGAGAAAAATGTATACCAGTTACATCACAGATACTCGATAAATGTTAATTCCGCATTCCCCAACAGGCCCAGTCTCTCCTGCTTTGTGTCTTATAGCATATTCATTTACCATGTTCTCCAGTGAATCAGAGTATTAATATACTTACCTTTACTTCCCACCCACCACTAAGTCCTAAGATTTTTATGGCCAAAGTTATATGCAAGCACATAACAGATACTCAATTTTGTTGAATAGGATTGAAATAGCACAACCTAAAAATAAAGATTGGTAGATATTTTCAATATTCTCTTCCAATTTGAAGATAAGAAATAATCTTTTAAAGTAATTTAACTGAAGCATTAAATGCATTTTGGGAAAACTTTAGCAATGTTTTAAAGCTCTTGAAATAATCAAGAAGGATCACCTTCTCCTTTGCACAACTTGGTCTTCTCAACTGGTTGGTAAAATAACAAAATTTTAATGCTAAAGTTGAGTTAAAACCCCTTTTTCTTAGGAATCTCTGATTTTTACCAGAATCTTGTTTTGCCCATTACTTTTCTTTCTCAATTGTATAAAACGTATTCATTCACTTTTTTTTTTATCATTCACTTCTTTTTGAGGTACCGTTATCAGTAATAATAATACAATGATACTAATTCTTATATCTAAGTAGCACCGTGCTATATGTGTATTTCATTTGATCCTCATAAATAGTCAATAGGGGAAGAACTTGCCCAAGATCATTCAGCTAATAAGCAGCAGAGTCAGGATTTGAACCCAGGAATTTTGCCGCTGAAGGAATGTGCCCTTTGCATTAAACATTCACTCCTGTGTTTTGCAGATTCAAAGACGGGCCTTAGAAGGATTCCTGATGGAAAACAGAGAGGCAGGGATTGTTTTTGGTTCTCTGCCTATATATAGGGTGAGTTGGAGGTTTCTAAGACTAGAGTAATTAGAAAACAACAGGGAATCTGACATCTCATTCCTGACCCTGGGCTACCAAACAAGGTTAAAGAAAATCACATCACCAAGCCAACGGCTGCTTCTATGAACATACTGTGTCTGATCCCCAAGAAGTCTTTAGTTCTCTATGTCCATGCCCTTGATCACTTGTCTCTGCCAGTCCACATTAAACACCACAAGAAACGATTTCAGACTCTATCCTGGCTCTTCACCACCTACAGGACAAAATTCAAACACTTTGAGCCTGGTGTACAAACCTTTCATAATCTGGCCTCTGCCTGGACTGTCTGATCTCATTTTCTACCACTTTCCCCCATGTACCTTACACTCCAGCTATGCCAAATTCCTTGCCATTCCTTAAGCATCTTTGCTCTTCCCTCTTCTGTGACTTTGCCAGTGCTGTCTCCCTGTCCAGAAGTTCTTCCTTAGTACTCAGTACTCACCCTTCCAGTCTCCACTCCAGATAATCTGTTAAAGAACTAATTAAACCAGGAATAATAAACTGAAGATGAAATATTTCAACTTTATCTTAACTTATTATTTTTTAAAATGTTCTCTCTCCTTCCCAAGAACACGTTCATGATAACAGCAGCAAACACTTAACCTACAGATGATGCTAAGGGTGAAGTGTCAAGAAGGAATAGTGGGCATTTGGGAAGGGGGGCATATTTTAAAGCAGTTGGACCTTTTCGTTCCCTATTCTCCACCCTTGAATTCACACTACAGAAGGAACTGCCTGAAGTATGTCTTGCTAACTCTTTACTTATGGCTTCTAGGTACAGAGCCCCACCAGCCTAAGATTCCTTCCACTCATTGGCTCAGACGCACAAAGGGAGTCTGCAGATGGCATTCCAGGAAAAAAGAAGGGGATTCATGTTCAACATGAAAAAGTCAGTACTCAGAATTCCAGAGTGGATCTCCTTTCTGTCTGGGGATTGTTAACAATTGCTTTGTTCCCAGAGACATGCTGGGCCTAAAATTATCTCAGTTCATACTCTTGTCATGAATATTCCCAGATGCATGCATTTTAGCTCAGTGAGATGGAAATCAGGAATTTGTTGAATGGAGACAAAAATCAAATAGGACCTTTGAACCTGGCAGATGAAACTTTTCCAGAGCTAATTTAAGACTTAAATTCACTGCCTAGTTTTAAAAGGCAATGTGACATACCATCTCTGAGGGCTGTGTAACCATCCTTGTACCTGCAGGGTAGAACCATGATATCATTAAGTTTCTGGCTCACCAGCTAAGTCAAGTGTTTTTATGTGTTAAGAAGAGTAGCTAATATACAATGTTTTAGAGTTTATGTAGCATTTTTATAAGTGGTTCCCTTCATTTTCACAATAATTACAAAGAAAAAATTGGGAAAAAGTGGAGCCTAACCAGAGGGTAAATGACTTGCCAAAGATCGCATAAGAATTAAATGATAAGCTGAGATCCACTCTGATTCTAAATTTCATGCTCATCCCTTTAAACCATACAGCCTAGAAAATTCAAATGCCCTTACTCTTCTGCTGGCTCTAGGAAGCTGGTAAGGGCCCAACTTAACCTGCAGCCATTCATCCCATTGTTAAAATAGATCAAACTTTAAGGGGAAGACCTAACATAGGGTACTTTTTGTAAGCCTCCACCCCATGAAATCAGACTAAAAACAGAAAGGAGCTGGTTCTTATTGCCTGTGCCTAATGCAACAACAGATAACAATCACAGCCACCACCACAAAAAGCTGCTTTATTTAATTATGGAGAAAACTTGAGCATCATTCTGTCCCCGGGCACATAATAAGAATATGAATACTTCCTGTTAATCCTCAACTCTACTAAGAATTGTTGGCAAAAGAAGGGTTTTCTATAAAATAATGTAATTTATTTTTAATTGTTTTAAGTAATCGATGAGACACAGTGGTATCAATAATCCAAAACTACATGCCTGGGTGGCTCGGTCAGTTAAGCGTCTGCCTTCAGCTCAGGTCATGATCCTGGGGTCCTGGGATCAAGTCCCACGTTGGGCTCCTTGCTCAGCAGAGAGCCTGCTTCTTCTGCTTCTCATTTGCTCTCTCGAGCTCTTGCTGTCTCTCAAATAAATAAATAAAATCTTTTAAAAAAATTTTTAAAAAGACACATGTGGCTATCTTCTTTCTGTCACTTAGTTTGTACTTAGAAAATGTAAAGTATATTTAATATCAGATGAGGCAAAACAAATAAGAATGCAAATACAGGCAAAAAAATTATATGAACTCTAAAACCCAGAACAGTCTTTTGACTGTTAGTTTTGGATTATTTATTTACTAAAGATTTTATTTATTTATCAGCACTCCAATAGCCACATATGTCTTAAATGCAAGAGGGAAGACAAAAATGGAACTAAAAATTAGTCATGGTTAATGTACATAATGAAGACTCTACACCTAGATAATCAAAAATTGATTGCACTATGATTAGTTTTATCAAAGATCATGAAATATAATAAATTATTTGTCCAAACGCAAAGGAATTTTTTATATATCTGTTGTTTTAATAGATGCTTTATTTTCTTTATCACTCTGAGAGATCATTAACCATACAAAAAGGGCAAAGGAAGTAGATATCTCCATTTGCCTACAGAAAAGGGACCACAAAACCATAATTAAAAATTTTCCTTCTGGTTTAATGAAGAAAAGAGTTAAGTGTAGTGAGGGATTAAAGTCTGTTTCCAAAATAAAATTAGGTCATTTTCAGAAAACTGTGCACTTTGCAAGATAACAATAAATTCTGGAAACTGGCATACATTAAAGAATCACTATGTTGATTGTCTGCAATTTTAGGAACCCATACGGCCTAAGTGGGAAAATAGTGGATGAAGTCAAATCAATAAATACCCATTAAATGCCTATTTTCATAAAAAGCACTTCCAGGAACCTGGGCATAAATTTACCTCAGAAAATTTAGTGTTCAAATTCCAATTTTGTGAAACAAGCATGTACAGAATACCTTGAAATACCTACTATGTGCCCTGCACTGTGCTAGGCACTAAGAAGCCATTTTCATAGACCAAGGAGCTCACACTATAGAGGAGAGAAAGTTCTCTGAACAAATAGTCCAAAAATGGGTATCTTAATCTCTTTGACATTATTTTTAAATAATAGAAATGCTGATTCCAACTCTCAATGTCTTTAAGTGGTTTGTAAATCCCTTTAGAATTAAACAAGTTACAGAATATTAACCATAGTACAGGAAAACATACATCAGGGCATAAGTTTATACAGTTGGCCCTTGGACAACACAGGTTTAAGCTGCGAGGATCCACTTATATGCAGATTTTTTCAATAAATACAGTACAGTACTTAAGTGTATTTTCTCTTCCTGATGATTTTCTTAATAACATTTTCTTTTCTCTAGCTTACTTTATTGTAAGAATATGGCATATGTACTAATCAACTCTGTATGTTATCAGTAAGGCTTCCAGTCAACAGTAGGCTGTTAGTAGTGAAGTATGGGGGAGTCAAAAGTTATATATGGATTTCCTACTGTATGGGGGATTGATCAAGGGTCAACTGTAGTTCTTTTTCTGTTTAAATGTGGGAAGAGAGTGGGAGAATATGAACTCTGTGACATGTTCCATTTACAAAACTGTGGAAGCATATCCGATAACAGAAAAACGGTTAAGTGAAAGATGGTATACAAGATAGCAGACTCTAGCTTTTCAAAGAATAACGGAAAAACCCTCACAGTTTTATTTCAGGTGAAAGGGGATATAAACTATAACTGAGTGATATTGCTAGTGAAAATGGCTAACATTTGTTTTTAAATTAGTGTACAGGGTACAAAACCGAACGTTCCATATGTACTCTTTTCAATCAATCTTCGTAACGTGGAGGTAGTTAAGATTATCATCCCCATCTTATATTCAAGAACACTGAAGCACAGAGGAAAAGTAATTTAAGATCCCCCAAAGAAGTAAGTTAATAGAGCTGGGATCTAAACCCAGCAGGTTGACTTCAGAGCCGGGACACGTAAATACAATGCAATGTAAATCAGAAGTAAGTAAGCTGCTGGGCCTCCCCTGGTCACAGTAACTGGATGAGAGTCTGCAAATAATGAAAACTGAAGGACTCTCCCTTCCCACCACTCTCTGTTCCCTCGCCCTAGTTCATTTTTCTTCATAGCTCCTGTCACTACCTGACATTACATTCTAGAAAAGCTCATTTATTTGCAATGATTCTTTCCCACTAGAATGTAAGATCCACAAAGGCAGGTACTTTGACTTATTCTCTGCTGGAATTCCAGCGTTTAGAACAGACTGACACATAGGTCACACACACACACACACACACACACACACACACACACACACACACTTGCTGAATGGAAGAATGAATGAGACCAAAGAAGGGAGGAGGGTGCAGGAGGAAGTGGGGGAGAATGAGGATAGAAAATTAAAGAAAGAAACATGAGTGCAGCTTGGGAAATTGCATCAGTTGGTTGGTGGATGGATGTGGGGAGCTGAGTTTCCCCCCTTGTGTCTCAGAGGGAAAGAGTGGTCAGGTTACCTGTAAGTGTTCAAGCCTAAGAGACCTTTAGGTGGTTGAATTTGGAACTTGGGGCTCATTCTGTCTTTTTCTTTACCTTGAATTCTTTGTGTTTCCTCACCCCTTTTTTCATCTTTCTTTCTTCTTCTCCATAATAGGCCATAAAATCAAATCGATATGTACTGTAAATATTAGCTGAATATTATGGACAAAATTTCTGATTTTTAAACTAAAAGAGTTTAACTTTTTATATGTATGTGTTTCAAAAATAACCAATTCAAAACTCATTTTCATTTCTCATTTGTAGGATCATCACTTGATTTTATTTTCCTGTAAGTCAATGGATTCTGATGATATTAACATACAATATCTCTATGCCTTACAATGACCTAGCAAACTTCTCTAATTTGCTTTGTTTTAACCCAACCTTTAATAGACTGGGCAGTTGAGTCCCAGCATGGATAACTGCCCAGTCTAGTAGTTAGTCTAAAGCTTGTGCTCTTCCATCACACCCTTCTGGAATGCCACATTTTTATCCTGGAGGCACACAGGATAGTTAAGTAAATAATGATACTTTCTTACTAGGAAGATTAAAATCTCTACAAAAATAGTGGTGCAACGTGACTCTGAAAAATTGCACTATCATATAATGCCAGTTACTAACTGACATTCCTTTTTTTTTTCACAGATGTCACGAAGGAGAAGTCTGAAAAGACATTTAGTCCCACAAATAAATCTGGCTTCCTCCTTCTTCCCATTCATCTCCAAGTGAAGAGAGGAAAATTAGAAGTGGCTGCTGTGGCCTGAGCTGCACATAAAATGGCAAGATCTGAATGACACTCCAGTCTTAATTTCAGGATGAAAGTGAGGGTCCACCAGACACTGTCACTCACATCTGTATCCTCGGGCCATCCTATTGATGGAGAAGATCGCTCAGCTCTGAACAAGCAAGCAGCAAGCAGCCAGATGTCTAATTTCTTTCATACATAGAAATCCATTTAACAACTAGGTAATGTTTCTTGTTTACTGTCAGCAAAATGACACATAGGGAAACAAAGAAAATCAATAGCATTAGTAGATCTAAAATAATATGGTTATCAATGATCAGCTTTTTGCCTCCCCCTGCCACCTTTGTTCACCCCAATTCATAACCAGAATTATTATCCAAATATATGCAGTAAGAGGCAAATTACTATGCTATGTGTTATACAAAGAAAATTATTAAAAAGAAAAATGTGCCGAGCAAGCCTCTGCCTCTTTGTCTTCTTCATTTAGGGAAATGTCATATGGAAGAAAGTGTTCAGAGTTTCTTAGATTAAGTTAGAAGTTATTTACATTTCATCTAGAAATGACTCCAGATAAAAAGAATTTGAATGGTTATATGAACTTTCTGGGGTTCATCTTTTGTTTTTAAATATTTTTTTATTAACATAAAATGCATTATTTGTTTCAGAGGTACAGGTCTGTGATTTATCAGTCTCACACAATGCACAGTGCTCACCATAGCACATACCCTCCCCAATGTCCATCACCCAGTCACCCCATCCCACCCACCCCCCACCACTCCAGCAACCCTCAGTTTGTTTCCTGAGATTAAGAGTCTCTTATGGTTTGTCTCCCTCTCTGGTTTCATCTTGTTTCATTTTTCCCTCCCTTCCCCTATGATCCTCTGTCTTGTTTCTCAAATTCCTCATATCAGTGAGATCATATGATACTTGTCTTTCTCTGATTGACTTATTTCAATAGCATAATACCCTCTAGTTCCCTCCATGTCATTGCAAATGACAAGATTTCATTTTTTGATGGCTGCATAATATTCCATTGTAGATGATAGATAGATGATAGAAAGATAGATAGATGATGATAGATTAATATACCACATCTTTATTCATTCATCTGTTGATGGACATCTAGGCTCTTTCCATAGTTTGGCTATTGTGGACATTGCTGCTATAAACATTGGGGGGCACGTACCCCTTCGGATCACTACATTTGTATCTTTGGGGTAAATACCCAGTAGTGCAATTGGTGGGTCATAGGGTAGCTCTATTTTCAACTTTTTGAGGAACCTCCATACTGTTTTCCAGAGTGGCTGCACCAGCTTGCATTCCCACTAACAGTGTAGGAGGGTTCCCCTTTCTCCACATCCTCGTCAATATCTGTTGTTTCCTGTGTTGTTAATTTTAACCATTCTGACTGGTGTGAGGTGGTATCTCATTGAGGTTTTGATTTGGATTTCCCTGTTGCCAAGTGATGTTGATCACTTTTTCATATGTTCATCTTTTATTAATTCTTTTAATTGACTTCAGTGATTTGGCCAAATGATTAATTTTACCAATGGGTATTCATGTATTTTTACAATTTTTTGTATTTTTGTATTTGTATGAAAGCATCTAAATTTGATCAATAATAAATGAGATTTTTTTAAAGATAGATTGATTGATTGATTTGAGAGTGAGAAGAAAAGAGTAAATAAATGGGGGGAGGAGCAGAGGGAGAGAATCTTCAGACTCCCCACTGAGCTCCATGCCAGGGGCAGGGCTCAGTCTCACAACCCTGAGATCATGACCTGAGGGAAACTAAAAGATGCTTAACCAACTGAGCCACCAGGCACCCCAATAAATGAGATTTTAAATAAGTCAAAGTCACGAGGAAAGTATCAGAATTGAAGCCTGCAGATTTTCTGGCCCAAGCCTGTTAGGGAAATGATTCAAATGAAAGCATTCCCATGTCAAGGGTTACATGCACCCAAACCACCAGACCACTTGGTAAGAAAAAACAGTGGTCTCAAACTGGACCAAATGGACTTCACAGATATAGCCAGAACATTTCATCCCAAAGCAACAGAATACACATTCTTCTCTAGTGCCCATGGAACATTCTCCAGAATAGATCACATCCTAGGTCACAAATCAGGTCTCAACCAGTACCAAAAGATTAGGATCATTCCCTGCATATTTTCAGACCACAGTGCTTTGAAACTAGAACTCAATCACAAGAGGAAAGTCGGAAAGAATTCAAATACATGGAGGCTAAAGAGCATCCTACTAAGGAATGTATGGGTCAACCAGGAAATTAAAGAAGAATTTAAAAAACTCATGGAAACAAATGAAAATGAAAACACAACTGTTCAAAATCTTTGAGATGCAGCAAAGGTGGTCCTAAGAGGAAAGTATATATACAAGCCTTTCTCAAGAAGAAAAAAAGGTCTCAAATACACAACCTAACCCTACACCTAAAGGAGCTGGAGAAAGAAGGGCAAATAAAGCCTAAACCCAGCAGGAGAAGAGAAATAATAAAGCTCAGAGCAGAAATCAATGAAATAGAAACTAAAAGAACAGTAGAACAGATCAACGAAACTAGGAGCTGGTTCTTTGAAAGAATTAATAAGATTGATAAACCCCTGGCCAGACTTATCAAAAAGAAAAGAGAAATGACCCAAATAAATAAAATCATGAATGAAAGAGGAGAGATCACAACCAACACCAAAGAAATACAAACAATTATAAGAACATATTATGAGCAACTCTATGCCAGCAAATTAGATGATCTGGAAGAAATGGATGCTTTCCTAGAGATGGATCAACTATCAAAACTGAACCAAGAAGAAATAGAAAACCTGAACAGACATATAACCACTAAGCAAATGGAAGCAGTAATCAAAAATCTCCCAACAAAAAAGAGCCCAGGGCCAGATGGCTTCCCAGGGGAATTCTACCAAACATTTCAAGAAGAATTAATACCTATTCTTCTGAAACTGTTCCAAAAAATAGAAATGGAAGGAAAACTTCCAAACTTATTTTATGAGACCACCATTACCTTGATCCCAAAACCTGACAAAGACCCCATCAAAAAGGAGAATTACAGACCAATATCCCTGATGAACATGGATGCAAAAATTCTCACCAAAATACTACCCAATAGGATCTGACATTACATTAAAAGGATTATTCACCAAGACCGAAGTGGGATTTATTCCTGGGCTGCAAGGTCGGTTCAACATCCACAAATCAATCAACGTGATGCAATACATTAATAAAAGAAAGAACAAGAACCACATGATCCTCTCAATAGATGCAGAAAAAGCATTTGACAAAGTACAGCATCCTTTCTTGATCAAAACTCTTCAGAGTATAGGGATAGAGGGTACACACCTCAATATCATAAAAGCCATCTATGAAAAATCCACAGCAAATATCATTCTCAATGGGGAAAAACTGAGAGCTTTCCCCCTAAGGTCAGGAACACGGCCGGGATGTCCACTATCACCACTGCTATTCAACATAATACTAGAAGTCCCAGCCACAGCAATCAGACAACAAAAAGAAATCAAAGGCATCCAAATTGGCAAAGAAGAAGTCAAACTCTCACTCTTTGCAGATGATATGATTCTTTATGTGGAAAACCCAAAAGACTCCACCCCAAAACTGCTAGAACTCATACAGGAATTCAGTAAGGTGGTAGGATATAAAATCAATGCACAGAAATCAGTTGCATTCTTATACACCAACAACAAGACAGAAGAAAGAGAAATTAAGGAGTCGATCCCAGGGGCGCCTGGGTGGCTCAGTCATTAAGCATCTGCCTTCAACTCAGGTCATGGTCCCAGGGTCCTGAGATCAAGCCCCGCATCAGGGCTCCCTGCTCGGCGGGAAGCCTCCTTCTCCCTCTCCCACTTCCCCTGCTTGTGCTCCCTCTCTCACTGTCTCTCTCTGTCAAATAAATAAATAAAATCTTTAAATAAAAAAAAAAGGAGTCGATCCCATTTACAATTGCACCCCAAACCATAAGATACCTAGGAATAAATCTAACCAAAGAGGCAAAGGATCTGTACTCAGAAAACTATAAAATACCATGAAAGAAATTGAGGAATACATAAAGAAATGGAAAAACGTTCCATGCTCATGGGTTGGAAGAACAAATATTGTGAAGATGTTAATGCTACCTAGAGCAATCTACACATTTAATGCAAACCCTATCAAAATAACATCAACTTTTTTCAAAGAAATGGAACAAATAATCCTAAAATTTGTATGGAACCAGAAAAGACCACAAATATCCAGAAGAATGTCGAAAAAGAAAAGCAAAGCTGGCGGCATCACAATTCCGGACTTCAAGCTCTGTTACAAAGCTGTCATCATCAAGACAGTATGGTACTGGCACAAAGACAGACACATAGATCAATGGAACAGAATAGAGAGCTCAGAAATGGACCCTCAACTCTATGGTCAACTAATCTTCGACAAAGCAGGAAAGAATGTCCAATGGAAAAAAGACAGTCTCTTCAACAAATGGTGTTGGGAAAATTGGACAGCCACATGCAGAAGAATGAAACTGGACCATTTCCTTACACCACACACAAAAATAGACTCAAAATGGTTGAAAGACCTAATGTGAGACAGGAGTCCATCAAAATCCTAAAGGAGAACACCTCTTTGACCTCAGCTGAAGCAACTTCTTCCTAGAAACATCACCAAAGGCAAGGGAAGCAAGGGCAAAAATGAACTATTGGGACCTCATCAAGATAAAAAGCTTTTGCACAGCAAAAGAAACAGTTAACAAAACCAAAAGACACCCGACAGAATGGGAGAAGATATTTGCAAATGACATATCAGATAAAGGGCTAGTATCCAAAATGTATAAAGAACTTATCAAACTCGGGGCACCTGGTTGGCTCAGTCATTAAGCGTCTGCCTTTGGCTCAGGTCATGATCCCAGGGTCCTGGGATCGAGCCCCGCATCGGGCTCCCCGCCCAGCGGGAAACCTGCTTCTCCCTCTCCCACTCCCCCTGCTTGTGTTTCCTCTCTCGCTGTGTCTCTGTCAAATAAAAATCTTAAAGAAAAAAAAAAAGAACTTATCAAACTCAACACCCAAAGAACAAATAATCCAATCAAGAAATGGGCAGAAGAGGGTGCCTGGGTGGCTCAGTTGGTTAAGCGACTGCCTTCGGCTCAGGTCATGATCCTGGAGTCCCTGGATCGAGTCCCGCATCGGGCTCCCTGCTCGACAGGGAGCCTGCTTCTCCCTCTAACCCTCCCCCCTCTCATGTGCTCTCTGTCTCTCTCATTCTCTCTGTCTCAAATAAATAAATAAAATCTTTAAAAAAAAAAAAAAGAAAGAAATGGGCAGAAGACATGAACAGACATTTTTCCAAAGAAGACATCCAAATGGCCAAGAGACACATGAAAAAGTGCTCAACATCACTCGACATCAGGGAAATCCAAATCAAAACCTCAGTGAGATACCACCTCACACCAGTTAGAATGGCTAAAATTAACAAGTCAGGAAATGACAGATGTTGGTGAGGATGCGGAGAAAGGGGAACCCTCCTACACTGTTAGTGGGAATGCAAGCTGCTGCAGCCACTCTGGAAAACAGTATGGAGGTTCCTCAAAAAGTTGGAAATAGAGCTACCCTATGACCCAGCAATTGCACTACTGTGTATTTACCCCAAAGATACAAATGTAGGGATCCGAAGGGGTATGTGCTCCCCAATGTTTATAGCAGCAATGTCCACAATAGCCAAACTGTGGAAAGAGACAAGATGTCCATTGACAGATGAATGGATAGAGAAGATGTGTGTGTGTATACACACACACACACACACACACACAATGGAATATTATGCAGCCATCAAAAGGAATGAAATCTTGCCATTTGCAACAATGTGGTTGGAACTGGAGGGTATTATGCTGAGCGAAATAAGTCAGAGAAAGACATGTATCATATGATCTCACTGATATGAGGAATTCTTAATCTCAGGAAACAAACTAAGGGTTGCTGGAGTGGTAGGGGGTGGGAGGGTTGGGGTGGCTGGGTGATAGACACTGGTGAGGGTATGTGCTATGGTGAGCGCTGTGAATTGTGTAGGACTGTTGAATCACAGACCTGTACCTCTGAAACAAATAATACATTATATATAAAAAAAAAAAAGGAGATAGTAGGAAGGGGAAAATGAAGGCGGGGAATCGGAGGGGGAGATGAACCATGAGGACTATGGACTCTGAGAAACAAACTGAGGGTTCTAGAGTGGAGAGGGTTGGGGGGATGGGTTAGCCTGGTGATGGGTATTAAAGAGGGCAAGTTCTGCATGGAGCACTGGGTGTTATACGCAAACAATGAATCATGGAACACTACATCCAAAACCAATGATGTAATGTATGGTGATTAACATAACATAATAAAACAAAATTTAAAAAAAAAGAAAAAAACAGTGGTCTCTTAGGGTTTCACTCTGCCTTTCCATTCTGAAAGTGTTCTATAATTCTTAAAATCCCAACAACTTTGGAAAAATAAAGAAATTTTTTATTCACATAAACTTTATTTACACATGTCTTTTTATGTTTATTTCTAGTTAGGTACTAACTTTTGGTGCTTGTAGGAACATGATCATTTCTCCTGCTAATTTTCTTTTTCTTTTAACATTATTCTTTATGTATTTTAATTACATAAGAAACTAAAGTTCCAAGAGAAAAGAACTTTTTCTAGAAGGAACTCTAGAAAAACAGCATAGTTATGGAGAATTAGCACCTATCAATCCCTAAGTAAACCAAAAGATCCTTTTTAAAAAATTGAGATATAAATGACATATCACATTATTTCAGTTTCAGGTGTACGACATAATGATCCAATATTAGTATTTACTGCAAAATGATCACCACAAGTCTGGTTAACATGTGTCACCATACATAGTTATAAACCTTCTTTTTTTCTTGTGATGGGGACATGTAAGACCTACTCTCTTAGCAACTTTCAAATATGCAATCCAGTGTTATTTTCTATAGTTGCCATGCTGTCCATTACATTAACAGGACTCATTTATCTTTAACTGGAGGCTTGTACCTTTTGACCCCGCTTTATTCAACTTGCCCCAGAAGATTTTTTTAAAGAATTCTAAAAGCAAAAAAGAAAACTTCCAAGTTAATGAAAATGATTCCATTTCCCCCCTTGTAATCTCATTGTAAAAGAAGGTCATTTTATCCCTAGGTATAAATTTCCTAAAATAATACCATACTGAATACCCTGCCACATATTCAATCCCCTTAACACGGCATTCAAGACCCTAAATTAGCATTCCCTTCCTTTTTTGACTGAGGAATTCTCTCAAACCTCTTTTAATAAACATACATTTTATTGAACTTCTTAAGATTTAAAAAATATATTTCAGCATTTTTGCATATTATGTAATAAGTGATTTCATTTTAGTATGTTGCTGAAATGGCACTATAATTATAACAATATAATTTTTATGATACACATAATTAAAAAATTTTATCTTTACTCTCATTTATCCAATGATGGGTTGATTAATCATTTAAGAAAATGCTAGACTTGTTGACAAATTAAGAATATTTCATTACACCATGTTTGGTGTGGAACACTTAAAATGTTTACTAAAATATAGCTAATGATTTCTGCTTCAGGTAATGGTAGACTAGGTAATTTGGGCCAATCACTCCCACTGAGGACAACTAGAAAACATGGACAAGATATAAAAAGAAATCTCAATGAAGGCATCTGAATTCAAATAAGGTAGTAAAGCGTGAACATGCCAGATTCTCGGGGAAGACTGAGGCTCAGGTAGGTGAGCCCAGCTTTTGAAATCAGTTTTCCCATGTGCAAGCATGTGCTGATTCCAGAAGGGAAGAGTAGGAAGCTAAGAAGCTGAAGTAGTAGTTAGGGCCAAGGGGACAGGAAATGGAATCCAGGCCTCATCGAGGGGTAAAGCCCTGTCACTTTGGGTTGAGGCCCCAAAGAACTACATCCTAGAAATGGGTGACACAAAGGTAGACAGATCTTTACTGGGGACTACAGTTCAGCGGGTAGTCCTAAACTGGTAGATACCCCAGGAGCCTGCAGAAGCAAGGGTAAATACTGTGGTAAAAGATGACATCATTTTAGGCCTTCAATTATGTCTTCATTATTCCAAATATATGTCTGGCACACTATAAAAAATGACAAGTTACACAAGACAGAATAAGAATGAGAACTGACAGAAAAAAGCAGTTAATAGAGACAAACACACTTTAAAATAATTGTGCTTGCTCTATTGGAGATAAAACACAAGATTTAAAATTTCAGCAGAGAATCAGAATTTGTTGGTAAGAATCAAATTGAAATTCTAGACCCAAAAAACACAATTACCAAAATTAAGAACTCAGTCAAAGGTTATAATGACAGAATAGGTCAACTGAAGAGAACATTAGTGAGCTGAAAAATAGGTGGTAGGAATATAGGTATTTGTTATAGAATTCTTTCAAATTATCTGAACGTTCAAAAAGTTTTTAAAAATTTTATTTTTTTTGTCAGAGAGAGAGAGAGCGTGCGCAAGCATGGAGAGGGAGAAGCAGACTCCCCGCTGAGCAAGAAGCCCAATGTGAGACTCAATCCCAGGACCCTGGGATCATGACCTGAGCCAAAGTCAGACACTTAACCAACTGAGCCACCCAGGCGTCCCTGAATGTTCACATTTTTTCCACAATAAAATGATGAAGGGAAAAGAAGTCTAATCAATAAAACATTTTGGAGAGAAATTAAAGAAACCCCATATAAATGCAAAGGTATATTTATGTTCATGGTTTTGAAGACTCAATTTTATAAAGACATCAATACTCTCTAGATTAGTCATCTATTGTTGCGTTTAAAAACCACCAAAAAAAATTGAGTGGCTTAAAACAATTATTTTATCTGCTCATCATTCTGTGGGTCAGTCATTTGGGCTGGACCTAGTGGAGCACTTCTGATCTCCTGGCTGGTGTCAGTTACTGCTAGTGAGTAGCTGGATGGTCTAAGATGGCCTCCTCACACATCTCATGGCAGACCTCTCTCTCCACATCGTCTCTCCTTCCCGCTGAAGCTAGGCCAGAATTCTTCACCGGATAGTCTCAGGGTTTCAAGAGGATGAGAACAAAAGCTACAAGATATCTGGAAACCTAAGTGGAATATTCACAAAATCTCATTTCTGTTGCATTGTATTAGCCAAATTAAGTTACAAGGCAAATCCAATTCTAGAGGGGTGGAGAAATATTACAAAGGGGCACGCATGCAAAAATGGGGAAAATTTGTGCCTATGATTTTGTGATCTACCACATTCACCAAATTGCTCTTTAAATGTAATGCCATCTTAATCCAAGTCTCTGAACTTAAATTTTAAAAATTTAAATTGACAAGCTCTTCAAAACCTCAATTAAGAATATAAAAAGAGTAAAAAATAATATAAAAAGGTTCAAGAATAACCAATAATGTAAAGAATAATTCTTCTTGAAAGATCAGAATACAGAATTGCTTGACTATATATCAAGACTTATTATAAAGCTGTAGTAATTAAGACTGGGTGGTATTGGCACAATAGATGAATAGACCAACAGACTGGAGTAAAGAGCACAGAAAGCAACCCTCACATATCTAGACATTTGATTTATGTCAAGGCAGCACTGCAGCAGAGTATTAAAAATTGTCTTTTCAATAAATGGTCCTGGGAGAATTTGGAGAATTAGAATATTGAAAAACATACGAGAAATGAACTCTATTTCACACTATGCATAGAAATCAGTATCGTGTGAGAACTCTAAGAATAAAAAGCAAAATATAAAGTGATTTTAGAATTAAACAAAGGATAATTTGTTCATGAGCTGGAAACAGGGAAATATATACATATATTTTTTAAGTAGGATCCATGCCCAGAGTGGAGCCCAGCATGGCTCTTAAATCCATGACCCTGAGATCAAAACCTGAGCTGAGATCAAGAGTTGGATGCTTAACTGACCGAGCCACCCAGGTGCCCCAATAATTCTTAAATAGTATACAGAAAGTACCTGAATACAAAGAAAAAGCCTAGCAAATTGACCAATATTAAAATTTAAAATTCCTCTTCACCAAAAACACTATTAAGAAAGCAAAACAACAAGCCACAGAATGGCTAAGATTAGCATCACATATAACTAAGAAAGGACTTTCATCCAGAATATATGAAGAACGCCAACAAATCAATAAGAAAAATACAGATAATCCAGTAGAATAGGCAAGAGACACAAGCTGACATTTCATAAAAGAGGATATCCAGATAGTCAATACATATATGAAAAGGTACTCGATCTCCCTAATAATAAAGGTAATGCTAACCAAAAACCACCTTAGATATATTTATGCAAACTCCAGAATGGCTAAAATTAAAAGAACTAATAATGCAAGTATTGGTAAAGATAGGCAACAACAAGAACTCTTATATAATTCTACTGGAAGAAGTGGAAGTCTAAATTGGTTCAGTCATTTTGGGAAAACAATCTGGTATCTATTAACATTGAACAAATGCACATTCCATGACTCAGAAATTCTACTCTTAGGTCTATATTCCCAACAGAAATATGTATACAAGTACCCCAAAAGACATGGGTGTCTTTTGTAAATGGGTGTCCACAGCCCTATTACAATATCCCCATATTGGAAACAATCCAAATGTTTTTCATGGTGGAATGGACAAATAAATTTTTCAAGCATATTTGTATAATAGAACACAATAAAAATGAATAAACTACAGTTATACACAGAACATGAATGAATCTCACAAACAATAACGTTAAGCAGCAGCCACACACAAATTAACATAAGCTATAGGATTTCACTTGAATAAATTTAAAGACCAAAAACAAGAAACTATAGTGTTTTAGGTATGAATTACAGTTTGTAAATAATAATAATAATAAAGAAATGCAAGGAAGTGGCTGCTATAAGAATCAGGATAGTGGTTACCTTTTAGGCAGAGGGAAAGTGTAGTTATCGGGAGGGTATGGAGGGAATTTGTACTGTGTTGACTTAGCTTGTCTGTATCTACTTTTTCCACAATTTTCTGTTCTATCATTCTAGGTTAGCATAGGCTATCCGAACTTGAGCACAATATGGAAGGCAAAGGTGAAGCAGTAACCATATATTTTTTTATGCACAAAAGGAGGTGCAGGGTACCAGGTATGGTTGCATTTAGTGCATATTGCCCCTGATCTCCTGGTTCGCCTTGGTCCTATGCACAGCGGTGTGCATGGGGCAGTCCTGTGCTCCTACCACTACCCCAAACCATATTCTTCAGCTTCTCTGACTCCTGGGCTGGACTGTCTGCTCTGGTGACTTCAGAACCAGCATTAGACACAGAAGCAACAGCTGTATATAAACTGTTCACCCAGCTCCCACAGTTGTGTAGGATAAATCCCATATTCTAGAGCAATCTTTCTTCATCATTCTCTGTAATGGAACCTCAATTGATCCACAAGGGTCATGAGAGAGGCTTCCTGGGTGCTGGGAACATTTTATTTTTTGACTTGTGATGATAAAGTGAGCTTTCCATCTATCTTTAGACCAATTTTCTATCGTTATGCTGTATTTCACAATAAAAGTTAAAAAAATAATTAAATTACATGTTACAGCCAAAATAGACCAAAACTGCTGTCAGGACTTGTTTAGAATTATTGCACTTTACACATTAAAAAATGGTTTCTTTTGGGGCGCCTGGGTGGCTCAGTTGGTTGAGCAACTGCCTTCGGCTCAGGTCATGATCCCAGGGTCCTGGGATCAAGCCCCACATCAGGCTCCCTGCTCGGTGGGAAGCCTGCTTCTCCCTCTCCCACTCCCCCTGCTTGTGTTCCCTCTCTCGCTGTCTCTGTCAAATAAATAAAATCTTTAAAAAAAAAAAAGGTTTCTTTTAATAATTGCTGTGTTTCATTTCTAAATAATGAGCTACGAGAGAAGGGCTCAAGGATGTTAATTACAGGTTCTTCTCTGAAAATAACATGTTATTATAGGTGTGTATAGTCTTATTTCTAACAAGAAGAAAGCCAAAATAGTTATAATGACCACTAATTTTTTTCTCCTTTAATTCTATTTTGAAATGCTAACGGCATATTGATGTGCTATTTAAGAATATTGATCAAATGGATGTGATACATGAATTTAGTTATGACCTTGAGGACATTTACTGAATTAAATGTTATTGTCCTCATTGCCTCGTTGCATTTCAATATCAACATTTGTTACAATTCCTGCCTTCAACCAATATCCATTATGAGTATAAATTCAAAAAATATGAAAATGATTAAAAGCTCATGAGATCCTTGCCAAACTAATGTGACCTCCACAAATTGTCACATGTCTACACTATATATACTCAGAAGCTCTTAAGTCATCCTATTTTAAGGAAGAGAAATATATAAAGTATTAAACTGTTAACTTTTAAAAGTAGGAAATTGAGGGGGCCTGGGTGACTCAGTCCACTGAGCATCTGACTTTTGGTTTCGGTCGTGAGATCAAGCCCCACATCGGGCTCCCCACTCAACATGGAGTCTGCTTGAGATTCTCTCTCCCTCTTCCACTGTCCCTCCCACTTGTGCATTCTCTCTCTCAAATAAATAAATAAATCTTAAAAAAATAGGAAATTGAAATGTAAAGTATTACTACTTTAATGACAGAACTCCCCAAGACACTGTTGACAACTCATGGGCATTCATTAACAACTTGAGAAATACTACAATGCCAGGTCTAACCCCAAACTAAATACTCAGTCTTATCTGCATGCTAAATTCTAGGCAATCCAGGCTACTCACCACTCCCCAGTGGGCTCTAAACTTTCCTTTATTTTCCTTTTCTCTTGCTCCTAACCACCAAATATCTCCAGTTATCAAAACAGTACCATATTTCAAGGCTTAGGTAATTTTATCTCCTCCATAAAACCTTTCCCTGTGCTTGATCTCACCAGAAATGACATCCCTTTTCTTCAGCTTCCATAGTACTTTTTTCCCCTGAACCTCCCTTGTAGTGTTAAACACATTCTACTTTGAATTCATTATTTGGGGTACTTATACGTATTTTCAGATTTTCATGATTTGGTAGAGTTCTGGGTCAGAAAGAGAGATTTGGGAATCATGAGCTTTAGTGTTAGGCACATTAGTAGGTGTTGAGGAGGCCATCCAGAAAGAGTGCCTAAGATGAAAAGACAAGAGAACTAAGGACAGAACTCCAAGGAATATCAGTATTAAGAGGCAAAGAAAGACTTTCTTAGAGAAGAATATCAGAGGAAAATTAGAAGAGAATTGAACACACGGAAGCCAAGACTTTCAAGGAAGAAGTTATCAATGGTGTGAAATTTGGCAAAGACTTCAAGGAAAATGATGGGAAGCCCTTTGTGTTAGCTCATGATGTTTTTACTCAACTTCTTTGTGGATTTGAGAATTTTGAAATATCTAGTCTATATTACTCTTTCAAAAACAATATATTTTTGGCTGTGAAAGTATGGTAGCCAGATATGGAATTGTAGAAGGGGAGGAGCTTAAACATGTATAAAGACTGAGAAAGGAGTCAAAACATTTAAGAGAGGGGCGTCTGGGTGGCTCAGTTGTTAAGCATCTGCCTTTGGCTCAGGTCATGATTCCAGGGTCCTGGGATCGAGCCCCGCATCGGGGTCCCTGCTCAGCAGGAGTCTGCTTCTCCCTCTCCCACTCCCCCTGCTTGTGTTCCCTCTCTCGTTGTGTCTCTCTCTGTCAAATAAATAAATAAAATCTTTAAAAAAAACATTTAAGAGAAAAACTGAAGATACTAGAGATATCAGTGATATTTGTTGAAGGAAAATTTGCCTTAAATCAGAGGCAGTATTCATCTTCTGCTGTGACAGGAAACAATGAGAGGGTACAGAGATAAAACAGTAGTTGCCATGGAAGAAAAGTTAAGGGAGTTCTTGCAAATTTGGCTCAGCTTCCCCCATGAATAATGACAATAACTAACATACATTTAGTATTTATTATCTATCAGTCCCATGTTAACCACTAGACATAGATTTTCTCATTGAGTTCTTATAATACAATGATGTTATTAGTATCTAAATTTACATAGGAGTAACATACAGATTCGAAGGGATACATGCACCCCAATGTTTATAGCAGCATTATCAACAATAGCCAAACTATAGAGACAGCCAAAATGTCCATTGACTGATGAATGGATAAAGAAGATGTGGTGTGTATATATATTATATATGTAATACACACACATACACACACACAATGGAATATTGCTCAGCCATCAAAAAGAATGAAGTCTTGGTATTTCCAATGACGTGGATGGAGATCGAATATATTATGCTATGCGAAATAAGTCAGTCAGAGAAAGACAAATATCATATGATCTCACTCATGTGGAATTTAAGAAAGAAAACAGATGAACATATGGGGAGGGGGGAAGAAAATAAAGGAGAGAGGGAAACAAGCCATAAGGGACTCTTGAGGTTAGAAAACAAACTTAGGGTTGATGGAGGGCTAGATGGGTGATGGGTATTAAGGGGGACACTTGGTATGACGAGCATTGTAAGTGATGAATCACTGAATTCTACTTCAGAAACCAGTATTGCACTGTATGTTAACTACCTAAAATTTAAATTAAAATAAATAAATTAATTAAAAAATAAATTTACATAAGAGAACACAGAGGCTTAGAGAAATTAATTTGCCCAAAGTCACATCTTTAGAAATGGAGGATAATCAAATTCTGATTCCCAGGCCCAAATCATTAGCCAATCAGAACCAGTAGTGAAACTGGAGCAGGGGCTTTAGTGGGTAGTTGAAAAGGAATAAGGAAACTTGGATATTGATGAAGAATGGAAGAGACTGCGAGGTAGCATTGAAGGTTCATAAAAATATGAATATGCAATGGTTCCAATCTATAGAGTTATGGGATCTTCTCTAAAGCTCTTGCAGAGATGGAAAGTTCTGTGGTCTGACTGGGGATTTTACAGAATGAACATGAAGGACAAGGGGCAAATGATTCAGTGAAACAACAAGGCAATATTTTATGGTGAACCATGGTATGGAGGCTGATTGAGAAGAGGGTGAAGCTAGCAGAGTACTGATAACCCAGGGAAAGTGTGTGGCCATGGACCACTTAATACTTTCAAAGTGTATTGAAAAGTAGGAGTGACTGAGTTTGTAGCAGGTTGTGGTCTGGTCAGAGTGGGTTAATGAAATTTTAAATTATAGAAGTAGAATATTTCCAGATGCTGAAGGATAGTGCGTGGCCATAGGGAAAGACAACTGGAAGAAAGTGGAGGTAAAGTTCATTAAAACTGAGATCAGGAAATTCAAACGTTGTGCATTAAATAAATTTCCCACAAGATATAAAAGATGCCAGGAAGATGGTGGAACTGAGTTTGAACGAAAATAGCCTGAGCCAGAAGTTCATTGTGTATGAGGTTAAAGGAGTAATGATTTTGAAAAAGAAAGGGGATGGGGGGGGAGGCTAGAATGTGTCCTTGTCACCTTGGGTTGTACTAAGAGAATGTAGTAGTTTGCAATTGAATGGAGGATCTGGCAAACACAGTGGAAAGGACTAGCAAGTAGGGCAGGAGTATGGGGACAAGCCAGGAGAGACGAAGCCCAGAACAGAATTAGGATAAAGGATAAATGAGGACAGGTGACCAGAAAGGCCCAGGATTTGGGGGGTGAAGGACAGCAGGAATGAGAGATAAAGTAATGTTGGCCAGTCTCAGGATTCAGACTGTAATACCTCTATAACGATATTTTGATGACAGCTAACACACAGTTACTTGGTGGTGTCCGCACCAGTTTGGGGCAAGGCAAAAATTGTAGCTCTCGTTGGACTTCCAAGTTCTGTAAAGTTTAGATAGAGGAAATCAGGACAGTGGGAACCATTTTTCACATTATGCATTTCTTCCTCAGATCTGGAGCAAATTCTACCCTTCTTTTCACTTTTCTAAATCTTAGCCACCCTTTAGATCTACACAACCAACTCTTCATGAAGTCTTTCTTGTCTTCATTAAACAAGGAACTCTTATTGTGTTTTCTAGCTTTCTTATACATCAGCATCGATTAAGTGCAACACCAAACTCACTTTTCAGTAGTTATGGCCTTTTGGGACCCTGAGGTAGCTTTTTCAATGAAAGACAAAAATGAATCTGACAACCAAAGACCTTACAAATTCATGACCAAATGAACACCATGGGAATGAAGAGAAGACATGGAGCTCCAGACCCAATTCCAGAATTCCAAACAAAGCTAACCTAAGAATGAGCGGCGGTCCTTCCTCCAACTTGCCACTACAAACTTTGCCCATTATCTAAAGATAAAGTTACCCCCCAGTCTCTTCCCTGTTGACTCTGAGTCGTCATGTCACCCATTTCAAGATTTGAACAGTACCTAATTCAGAAGATTTGTGAGGATTAAGTGAGTTAATATACCGGAAAGTGCCCCACCCACAGGAAGCACTATTTAAGTGTTTTCTATTATTATCATTATTCTTACTACTGTTTTTGTTATTATTACTAGTATGCCCTCTCCTATCAATAGATTAGAAAAATGTAAAAGTTGTATAGATCCTGCATATAAACTAGGGCAATTGTTCTCATGGAATCACTAGGGGAACTTTCACAATATAAGACTGGGAGAGACAGAACAATTCCCCCCAAAAACATCTTAATCTCCAGAATCTGTGACTATGTCACCTTCATGGCAAAAGGGACTTTGCAGACATGGTTATTTAAAGATTCTAAGATGGGGAGTTTATCCTGGAATATCTAGGTGAGCACAGAGTAATCACAAAAGTCCTTATACAAAGGAGGCAAGAGGGTTAAAGCCAATAAAAAGATTTTACAACAAAAGCAGAGGTGAGAATGATATCCTTTGAAGATGGAGGAAGGGCCACAAGCCCAGGAAGGCAGGCTGCTTCTGAAGCTGGAAAAGGCAGGAAAACATTCTGCCTGGAGCTTCTAGAAGGAACACAGTCCTGCTGACATCTTGATTTTAGCCTTGTAAGATCTACCTCAGACGTTTGGGCTCCAGAACAATAAGATAATGAGTTTGTGTTGTTTTAAACCATTACAGAAGCAGAAAACAAACCAATGAGGGAAAGAGGTAAGAGTTACAATTCAATCTGCCAGGGAGACCCAGTCATTGTTCTTGTTGTTGTGTGCTTAATCTCATCTTCCTCTCCCCAGATGACTTCCCCTCACCTACAGCCAGAGCTGAGAAGTACTGAACTGGGAGGTGAAGGACAAGGGGAAAGTTTCTGAGACCAAAGGAAGCACCTTTATCACAGAGTTGGTCTATCTAACAGCGCAATGCAAGATTACAGAATAAGGGCTATAACGTTTCGATGCTTGGCAAAATGAGAAAGAAATATGAACCAAAGCAGTTCCAGATGTTAGGTGCTTCACAGAGTGTCCAAGAGTCTACCAATTCCCACTGAAGCCCACCTCAGCTATATGCCATTCACTATTATTTAATTCATTTAACGCATTGTGTGTTTTATTTGCTTTGTTCTTTCGCTTGTTTTCAAACTAAATCACAAACTTTTTTGAGATTAGGGAAGTTTTGTACTTTTTAAAATCCAATTGAAATTGATCCTTGGATTCATTCATTGTGGAAGATACAATCTTGGCCATAAAATTCTGGCTATCTTTGCTCCATAATATCCTGAAACTCAATCTGCTATTTGATTCAGCCCAGTTTTGAGGCTGTGTGTGGCCAGGATATTTTGGGCAATGTCTTACCACATTTTAGGATGACATAATTAGATTTATTCTAGTCTAGCAGATTTTACTCCCACCAAGCTGGGAATACTTCATAATAATTACCAATGTGATAATAATCACCAATGGCAATTTTTACATGAGGCAAAAAAATAAATAAAGTCTAAAATATACAGGCCAAAGCACATCTTCTCAATATAAGCCGAGTATCAAAAAAGAGGGTTGTATACCTTAGCCGGCCTATCTGGCGTAAAAGGAGAATATTTTCTCTCAAGGCACTTCACTTCCTTCAGGTGTCTGCTCAAATGTCATCTTATAAAAGTCCTTTTCCGAGGATTCTCATTTGCAATGGCACCTTCCCTCTCCGCATCCCCACCTCTACTCCCCAGCTGGCTGTCTTCCTTACTGTTCTTTATAGCACTTGGCACCCCACTGATAATATTCATTTGCTTGCTTTTTAGTATCTGTACTCCTCCCTCTGCAAGAGTAGGGACTCTGGTTACATGACGTACTGTGTCCCTGAGTTCTAGAACAGTGCTGTCCCAGAGCAGGTACCCTGTAAGAACTTGTTGAATGTAGTGAGGAAAGCACTGGGCTTGGAATCAGGAGATCACTGTTAAGAGTCCAGCTTGCGGGGGCGTCTGGGTGGCTCAGTAAGTTAAGCATCTGCCTTCACCTCAGGTCATGATCCCAGGGTCCTGGGATCCAGCCCTGCATTGGGCTCCCTGCTCAGCGGGGAATCTGCTTCTCCCTCTCCCACTGCCCCTCCCCCCAGCTCATGCTCTCTCTCACTCTCTATGTCAAATAAATAAATAAAATCTTTTTTTTTTTTAAAAAGGAGTCCAACTTGTGCCAACTCACAAGCTGTGTGACATCATATAAATTACTTAATCTCCCCAATCCTAGATCGTCTTCACTGGAAAATAAGAGCATTCACTGTCCTGCTTACCTCTCCATGTCTTAAAAACTATTGAATGATGTGCTGACATCATGTGCTATTTTATTGTGCATGGCGCTGTGTAGCCTCCCAGGAGGAGCCGACCTGTCAATATATGTGAAAGGCAATTCAAATACATGTTTTGTTCCTTGTATCATATCATTCTGTTTGAAAGCTTCCTACTAGGGTTACTTTATTTGGTAGTTCATTGAATTGCTTGTCCTGAATTGTACTTTGGCTTTTTTGGACCTAAACTGAGGGACACTGTGATAAACAACCGAATGGAAGTCTCTGTTGTACTTATCAGGGGGATCCAGAGATGACAGCATCATCCCCAGCTCACATAGGGTCCTTTACAAAGACTCAGAGAGAGCTCTCTCTCAGGTCTCGGGGTAGGGAAGGCTGTGCTTTGTCCAGAGAACTGATCTGCTTTGATCTCAGAACACCAGTGTTCCTGTATGGGGATGTTATTTCCTCTCTTCTTTGATGGCTTAGAACATTGACAGCCAAATTTGTATCCTTCCCTAACAACTGTTTTAGAACATGACTACATCTTATGTTCTTGCACAAGGAATCCTCTGGCCCAGATTGCCTAAGTAATTTATGTTTGCCTTTTGTATGGTATGTATTTTTATAAATTAATTTAGCCTTTCATGGGATGAGGTCGAGTGCGGACAGATGATTACATACACATACACATGCATTTTATAGTTCAGCGTTTAAAGAATAAAAAAGCACAAAATTTGTTTCCAAATTTCCTTCTCAGTCTCTAGTTCTCTTTTATGAATTGATTTTGTCTGTTTCTGTGACATTCTGCTGGTGAGTAATAAGTTCCTTCTCCCAAAGCTGACCTCTTTTTCATAAAGCACAACCCAAATAAAGCAGTCTATTTGCAAATCCAAATGTCAGTAGCCAATGTTTGTGCAAATGAGAGTGCCTCCTCCCAAAATGGGACTCACGAAACCTCTAGAAATGTAGACAATAACTTAGACCTTTCCACATAAATAGGTATCCAGGGGAAAGAGAAAAGAAGTAAGAATTAAGACCCTTTTCTTTTTTCTTACTAAAATCATGACAAGCCAAAAACCAAAACCAAAACAAAACAAAACCCACCAAAAAACAGAACTTGGGGCACGAATGACATTTGTCATAACTGATGACACATTCTTTGTTGTTAATACAATCCTCTTAATTGATATGGAGAATGTATTATCACTAAGCCATTTAGAAGGCCTTTGAGAAATACGCAACCATTAGGAAAAAATATTTTCCTTATGTCAATAAGTAAAAGGTTCCTTTAAATGTAATTGTTATTACATAAGAATTTTCAGGAGTTTGGGATACTATATTGAAAATCTAACCATACAGCTGTATGTATACTGTTTAGAAATGTGGGAAGGGTTATCTAACTTCTAAATTGTTCTCAATTAAAATTTCAAAACTGTCTTTTCATCGATACTGCAGAGGAAGTTAAATCTGCCTTCAAACCCTTATAGACCCAGATATTGATTCGGCGCCTTTCCAATTCTTCCTACCACTCCTTCCTCTTTTCCCCTGACTGATCTAACCCGAAGAACCATATCTTTCTACATTCTAGAATGTCAGCATACCATGCCATTGTGGATTCCATATATAATTTTCTTCTACCTTCCTTTAAAGACATTTCCCTCATTTCCCTGCACACTTGATTTCTACCGAAACCAACCTCATTTATTACTTTGCTTTCTCTTCCCCTACCCCACACTTCTGCCAAAGGAATAATTTAGATCCTACTTCTAAGTCAATTGTCATGGATCAGGATACCTCTCACACTTCCCTCCAACTCCTATTCCATCTCTATATTCTTTTAGCTGTCTTAAAAATTAGTAAATTGACCTTCCAAGGCATGGGAAACTAATGAATGCCCTGCTGAATGTATGCAACATGAGGAGATCTTTTAATTCCATTTTGATGTATATTAAAAATATGAAATGAATAACACCAACATCGATGGTATTAACTCTAACACTACAGAATTTAATTCAATTTGCCCTTGATTGACTCAGAAGTGTTATTATAACAATCCCCCTGGTATTTTGCTACTACTTAGAAATCACTGTCACTTACTATTTTCCCATAGTCTACCTTAACTTAGTAGCTCATTTCATTTATTTTAAAAATATTTTAAAAGTGATTTGTGATTTGTACGCTATGCCTGGCACATAGCTGGCACTTGATAATATTTGTTGTTTGATTTGAATTTCATGATTGCCATAACTAATTCCATTCCAATATGCCAGATGCTCTTCCTATTAGCACTGATGAGCAAAGCTGAATCATGAGCCATTCCAGCATGACAAGTAAATTATATATAGATCACATAAGAAAAAAATGCAGCCATTTCACTTAGAAAAAAAATGGACTTATATTTTCTTTTCTCTGAGCTTTCACTTCACAAAATTATAAGCTAAAAATTTGCCTGAGTTTCTGAAAATTGTGTCACTAAAAATGAAGAGATAAAGTAACATGGCTCTTTCAGTTATTCCCTCATCCAGACATTTCAATTGAGTTTTGCTTAGGTGAAATATGGACCGGTGGTTTCTAAAAGCTAGCCCACTGGCTGCATTACAATCTGCTGATAGATTGTTTTTTTAAAAAACAATACAGGGGTGCCTGGCTGGCTCATCCAGAAAAACATGAGACTCTTGATCTCGGGGTTGTGAGTTCAAGCCCCACAAGATCCACATTATGTGAAGAGATTACTTAAAAATAAAATCTTTAAAAAGCAAAACAAAGCAAAAACCAATACAGATTCCAGGTTTCCCCTAAAAATTCTGACTCCGTTGTGTCTAATGTGGACTCAAGTCATTCTTATTATTTTAAAGATACCAAAGTGATTGTGATGTATAGGCAGGTTTAGGTTGTTAAGACTAACTCAGGACATTACATAATCCTTGTGATCAATTTCTAAGTGAGTCAGCATACAGACAGCTTTAAAAACAGGAGGCACATGTTTTCTTCATTTTATTACCCACTGTGCTTAATGCAATGCCTTGCTCACTCAAAGAGCCTCATCAATGCTTATTGACGGACTACAGTCAGAAATACCTGCTCAATCATACCTTGTCCAATTCAGTTTTATTCTGTGTGGGACTGAGAAAAACATCTCTATAATAGTTTTATACTTTTGTTTGAGATACAAGGTCATAAAGAAATATTCAGTTGACATAACTTCTCATGGATATACCTAAAAATTTAAGAACTTTCTAACTTACCAGAGTGATGCTGAGTCAAGTCTGCTGTGGATAATTATAAGTATGGACCAAGGAAGAAAGAAAAGGAAGGTGGCGCTGGTGGCAAAGCTGGAGGATGTTTCTGCCATGCAGCCTCATGGCCAGGACATATGGGCACTGGGACTGAACCAATGGATCTGAGTTAGAATGTTCTACTGTGTTCTGGTGGGCTTTGGTATGAAGTCATCACAGTCAAACCTAAGATTATATAGCTCTTTACAATGGAATGAGATACTAAAACCAACTCTTGCCAAGAACTGAAGAGTGTTCTTCAGTGACATGCTTAGAATATTCAACAAAAGTGGCCTGCATTTTTATCTGAGGAATTTGGGTTATCTGTATAGATCACAGAAAACAGAGCCATAAAGGTGGGTTTCATCACTGTGCTTCCAGATTTATCGCAGAATGATTCAATTGAGTCTATAAAGGCATATCTGCAGTCTTAGACATTTATTCAACAATGTTTCCTGAGCCCCTACTTTTGGCCAAAACTATGCTAAAAATGGAAGAAACTATTCTAAGCATTGAAGATAAGCTCTTTCATAGCTAATCAACCACATAAGGAACAGATGCACAAATAAATAATTATAATACATCAAGAGATAAAAGAGGAATCTAAAGGTATTACATTTTCACCAAGTACAGAGCAACCGTTTGAGGGCCAGGGGTCTACTGAGTAAGGCAGTGGGGTGAGAGGGGAGAGAAGCCTGTAGCATCTTGAGACATGTCCTGGGAGATGCCCAGGATGTACTTTACAAGGGAAGTCTGGAACTGAAGACATACATTTGAGAGTTGAGGCCATGGCATGGATAAGACTTCACAGGGAAAATAAATCAAATGCAAAGAGAGAGAGGGAGTAGGGAAAGAAAAAAGGCAGAGAACACCAAGCATCTCCTCCATGGAAAGAGCAGGTGAGACAAGAAGAGGGGGTGAAAGAGCCTGGGGGTGAGCGGAGGCAGGAGGTGGATGTCAAGTGGAGGAGGACCAGAAGACAAAACGGCTCTATTGTGTCTATGAGGAAGGAGAGGGTTTCAGGAAGGAACGACTGGTCAACACTGTACATTTTCAAAGGTCAGAGAATTTAAGAGCAGAAGGTTGTGCTGTACATTCTGAGAACTAAGACGAATTTGCAGACCTTCCAAAGTGGAAGGGTGGAGGCAGAGGCAAGGTGTGTGTGGAGCAAGGTGGGGGTGGGGGGCAGCAGAGATAGCAGAGTGAGAACAGCCCCTTCCAGCTGCTTTGCTGGAAAGGGAGAGAAAGCAAGTGCACTGCGGAGTGAGGGGCAAACAAGGTGGAGAGAGTGGGTTCTTTTTCTCTTGTTTTTGTTTTGGTGTGGGGGGTAGAGGTAGGTAGGAGCTGCCATTCACATCAGTGAAGGAATTGCTGGACAGGGATTTCCCCAAAACTCTGGGCACAGTGGGGAGACTATGTAGGAACAAAGCATCCAGAGAGGAAGCCCCAGGTTGGACAGCCAGCAGAGAGTCAGGTAGAGCTGATTTCAAATTCTGACTGGCTCTTTTCCTAGCTGTGTGACAGAGCACATTACTCAACTTTTGCAGGATTTGGTTTTCTCACGTATATCCTCAAACAGAATCTCCCTCAGAAGCTTGAGTGGAAGGTGCCTAGCACAGTAACAGCCAGTTATAGGCATTCCCTCCCTTTTCTTTTGTCCTAAGCAAAAATCAAAAAGGATTTATTAAGAGCATATACATGTATTTACTAACCTTGAAATAAATATGTACATGGCAACTGAAATTTACATAAGTACCCACCTAGAAGCAATAAATGTATTCAAACCAATAATTTAGGTTTGAAAATGTAATAATGGAAAACATAAATGTTTCATATTCAGAAAACAACATGAAATGGTAGAAATGTATAATAGGTATCTGTAAATTTGATAAGCAAATGAAATAATGCAACCATAACTTCTACACGGCATGTTAGCACACAGACAGAACCTGGAAAAGACAATTTGTTAAGGTTTATCCTGGCTAGGAGAGCAGGCTGCTGACTGACAGCCACAAATTGTACCCAAAAGAGAAGAGGTTATTCATTAGGCTCTACTCACGTGGGATGAACTATTCCTTGCTGATACATCCCAGCGCCTGCTTGGCAGAATGGTGTCCATTGCTGGGGTAGTCCTGTGTGGACTGTGGATTTGCTCAAGTGATCTGTAAAGTGGGTTCCAAGCCTAAGGACCTATGACATGCAGACTTTGAGTTCTGGAATTTGAACCCCCGTCGGTCTCCCCTACCCAAAAAGGAAAGACAGACATCTCATGACAATTGAGAATGCTCTCTGTCAGCAAAATCAACTGTTGAAATGATTATTCAGATTCCCTGCCAGATTATTCAGGCCAAGACAGGAGTATCTCAGTCAAGTTACCTGTAAGTGGTGCCTGCAGTGAGCAGTTTCATCCGTCAAATCAATCCTTTTTGTAAATGTGTGCAGTATTAGCCAGACTGCTAGTCTTCTAGTATCTAATCAAGCATATCATTCCTGAATCCAGATTTCCAACCCTACCTGCAAGTTGAGAAAACAGTATGCCCCCCCTGGATCATCCAATGAAAACACTGTTTCTGGATGTCGAAATGTTAAAATCGACATGTGCCCTGACCGACTTTCAACCTTCTCCATGAATACATCCGTGAAGATGAGTTTGTCAGATAATCTGATACTTCAAAAGGCTGAAAAGTAAAGATAAGGCACAAAAAGGTAGGAAGCGTGCTCGCGTGCACGTGTAAACGTGGTCCGTGTGTGTGCTTGAGCGTGATGACGAAAAAGCTGGCAAAAACACGGAAGGAACAGAGCCGCACAAGTACAAACACTCAGGAGTGAGGGTTAGGAAGAACAAGTCTAGAATATTCTGGTCAAAGCTCTCCTGACTGAGCCAGCCAGGCACCCTTTCCCCCACCCAAATCTTAATTTACCTATTTATGAGCTTGCCTACCTTTATATTGCTCTTTGAGATACCAGTTTTTAAACGGATGTATAAGTAAATGGATGTATAAGTAATGAGGTAAGGGACAGAAGGAGACGTTAATTTGCTCAACAAATACTGTGTAAAAACACTACAGATACCTGGGAAAATAAAAGATGATCTCTACCATACTCATTGCCTAGGAGAAGAAATAGATGGAATCAGATATGGGCACCGTCATGCTAGAGGTGCCAGGATGGAAGTCAAGACAGGTACCACATGGACACAGGAAACCTTCCGATTCTGACAAATGGACACCTGTCCTTGGAGTGACAGCCATCATCTGTGCAGGGGGCCAGAAAGGAAGAAATATTTATTTTTAAGCTGAATGAAAGCCATTATCCAATTATTATAGGAAATGCACACCACATTAAAGACAGGAAGAGAAAGAATAATATATACAAGGGTCGCCAAGATTTGGAAATACAGAGGAATGGACGTAAAGGGGACCAACAAAAAGGACTCTTACTTATACAGCTAATCCCCATTTTATATTATATTACCAAAAGATAGATGATTGCATGTGGCATCTAAGTCAAAATAAGTTTTAGTTTACAGTCATATACCATCTGCACTACTTACTATTTTTATTTTGGCAATATGTTTGAAGAAGCATTTGATTTTAAAAGAAATGTCATATCTACTTTTAGAATTATTTTCCTACATAAAAGGCTGTAGACTGCAAGAAAGCTCAGAGGCATAGGTGGCTAAATAAAATTTTTCAATGAATAGAAATAAACTAAAAGTCCCTAACATTTCCTTAAAATGTCTTATGCTATCAGAACAAATTGAACAAGTTAATGCATTGCTCATGCATACACACAATTTATTTGTGGTATAATGACTCAGATTTAGTGCTTGGCTAGTAAATTCAACTTCTGCGTTTCTGTTCACTGCCTGGAAATATTATTTTTCTGCCGTACTGACTTAATCATTCATGAATAAAAGGAGATTAACATGTTGGGAAGAAAACAAAAATAAAAGGTTTCTGCTACATAGAACAAAGGATTTTTTATTAGAACAGTCTTAGGCAAAATTATATGCTGAACCAATAGTTAAGGGATTTCATTAATTTTACTATTTATGTTCTTCTGAATATAATAGCAGAATGATGAGAAATGTTGCATACAATTATTTGCAAAACTGGATCAGAAGTCAGAACAATAGAAAATACATATATGCTTCAAATTCACCTGTACAGGTGATAATCATGTGATTGTCCATCAAACATTAAATAGAATTCCTCTTCTTCTCTTCAAATTGCCAGGCCAGTTCAGTCCAGACCCAGAATATGTTTTTGACCTGGGGTTCCAGGCCTGTCTCTGGTTGTTCTAAAGATTCTTCTGTAGGGGACTCACCATCTGGATCTACTCCAGTCTAAAGATCACACTAGCCACCCACACTTATCTTGAGTGGCACTGAATCCTCAAAGAAACCCTGTAAATGCCTGCTCTTCATAATTCACAGAACTAACTCAGACTTATTTTTGTGGTAAAGAACATAAGTTCTGGAATTAGCCCCCTAGGTTAAAATCCTGGCTCCACACAAACATGCTTTGGGGCAAGTTCTTTGAAATCTCTGTGTGTGAGTCCATCTGTCTCCAAAATGAAATTATAATAGTACCTACTTCATTGCATTATTATGCATATTGAATTACATAGTGCATGTGAAACTGCTTAGCAAAATATATATTACACATATATACTTATTTAATGTATAATTTATATGTATATAGATGATGGATATAGATATGTGTGTGTGCATTTATATTTTTTCAGCTTTATTTCTCCTAGGCATTCACCCCACTTTGTTCTTATCTTGCCAATGTTATATACAAAATATTTCTGATATTTCCCCCAACTTTGTTCTCCTTCTGTGCTGCCCTTTGCCAAAATGATCACAAGCAATCTAACCAGAAGGAAAGAGAAAAAAACAAAGCTCACATCCTAGAAATTGTCCGTTTTTTATCCAGGTCAGTCCTTCTGACATTTCCCCCATTGCTTGAAATAGCAAAAAGATAAATAAAAACAGCTCGGGTAATCGATAATGTGCGTTTCCTTCACCAATTCGAATTCTGAGACTCTAGATCCTGTGATAGGAGCAGCTTCAGCTGTGTTTTCAGAAAACATCAACAAACCCACATAGCTTTCTGTCTGGAGAGAAAATCCTTTCTCCTATGAACCCTTGATTTAGTTCAAAGGCCAATCCTACTCTAACCCAAAATAGAAGAGGATGGGAGCTCTTCAGAAGAGCATCTAAACCTGCGACTGAGGGGGTGGGGGAGAGACAAGCGAATAGTCACACAGCAAAAGTTTATTCCTGCCTGTGTTCTCACACCTTCCTGGGGCTTAATCGCTGCTTCCATGTCAGAAGTGAAGAAATGATAAAGAACAATCAGAATGGATTAGGACTGACTGATCAGGAAGGGGAGAGATGGAGCTCAACCACAGACCTCCCAATTTTGTGTTCAGGCTACCCAGGCTCCGTGGAGCCACTCCCTGTGTGGTCACAGACCCCTAGCAGAACAGGACCATCTCGCCGCTGGAGATGTGCTCCCTGGGTTCCTTAGTGTCGCTGAGGAAAGGCACGGATTCTGAAAAGCAAGTTGTGATATTGTGATATAAGAAGTACATATTTGGTTTTTAATCCCGCTTTCAGCACAGAGCTTCCAAAATCCTTGGAATTTTCCTAAGTGACCTCCTAAGAGCTATAAATGTGTCTTTTGTTATGCTAAGGAGGTGAGTTTTGGAAAGCTCCTAGGTCACGTAAGGATGGGGGGAAGGGGGTGCTTGTTACCAGAGGAACCTAGCATGTGATTAAAAGGTTGCCGCTTTCAATCCCACCCCTGACCTACAGGGAGGGGAGAGGGGCTGGAGACTGATTTCAATCACCAGTGGTGTGATTTCATCAATCACGCCTATGTAATGCAGCTTCCATAAAAATCCTGAAGTCTGGGTTTTAGAGAGCTTCCAGGCTGGTGAATGTGAGATCTGGGGAGAACGATACACTCAGAGAGGACACGGAAGCTCCACGCCCTTTCCCCATACCTTGCCTTGTGCATCCCTTGCACATGTTTCTGAATTATATCCTTTTTAACAAACTGGTTTTCTAGTAAGTAAAATGTTTCTGAGTTCTGTGAGCCACTCTAGCAAATGAATGGAACCTGTTAAAAGAAAACCACAGGCCCAAAATGGTGTCACTTATGTTAAGTCAGTAAACTAAGACTTAATATATAACTTAATGGGGGTTTCAACTCCCCCCTCCCTCCACTCGCCCCCCCCCCCCCGCCTCCCCCACCCCTACTCCAGGAAGATAACCTTTAACCAGCTAAACTGGAATTTCCTGGTCAACTGGAATTTCCTAGTAGGTAATCTGATTGACCCCTTCTAGTCACCTTAGGAGGGCATGCTTGCCTAAAACTGCATTCCTTGCTAATAAATTCCTTTTTCCTGCCCCTCTCCATCTTTAGAAAACTTCCATTTTGTACAGCCTCTTGGAGCTTTCCAAAACTCACCTCCTTAGCAGATGGGATCCTGCCCAATTCATGACTCATTGAATAAAGCCAATTTGATCTTCAAATTTACTTGGTTGAATTTCGTTTTTTAACAAAACCAAGGAGGGGGTCACTGGAGCCACTGGTTTATAGTTGGTCAGAAGCACAGGGAACAATCTGGACCTGCAGTTCGGCATCTGAAGTGGGGACAGTCTTGTGGGGCTGAGCCATCAACCTGTGGGATTGGACACTCTCTCCAAGTAGCTAGTGTCATAATAGAGTTGAATTACAGGACACGCAGCTGGTGTTGGAGTGTTGCTTGGTGTGGGATCAGAATCAGAGTGGTTCAAGTGGCTCAAGTTAAGAGAAAGAGCTGCGGACCTAAACTGCTGTATAAAACTGGGATCATAAGGTCAAAAAAAAGATGGTGGCCCAATGGCAGGGTTTAACACAAGATGGGATACTTACCATCTTCTTCCCAGTAGTTATTATGACTAAACCATGGAAATTTGGACTGGCCAATTCTGCCTGGAAGAGTGCCATTGGAGGGTACTTTAAGGAACCAGGTGACGGAGAAGCACCACCACAACCTGAGAGAAAGCTGTCACATATTGTCCATGTCCTTTTCTCGCCTTATGGGGGCTGTCAGTGAACCAGTGCTGTCAAGGATGGGATTTGAGGGGCTAGAACTAGGTGAGAACTGCCTGAGGAAGCCAAAGGTGGGAAAGCTTGGAAGAGCAAGTATGAGCCACTGCCCCTTGGAGAGACAGAGAACCCAGCTCAGTGGTAACAAATACCAACTAGGGGCTTGAAGGCTGAGTGAGCCAGCATTGGATGATTGCCAGAAAGGAGCCAAGCTTCCTTTCCAAGCAAACAATCTGCTAAAGGCTTTCATGCCCAGTGAAGCTTCGAGACTAGCTCAGCCACAGGACGTAAGGCCAACAGATATGCAGGAATCAAAGATAGTTCAAATTAAACATCAAATTCAAGGGTTCTGTAAATATGATATCTGAGGGTTTGCTTCAAAATAATGGGGAGAGGATCCTGCGTGCACAGACTAGACAAAACTGGACCTCCAAACAGAAGGGTGTAAAAAGCTCTTTCATTCAGGATACATCATTCTGAATGGAGATGACAGTAGCTAAAAATTAAACATATACATGAAAAGGAACAGCTAATACTGTTAGTGAGGAAGGAAACTTATCCTGTAATGCAAAATTTCCTCTCAATTTACATCTACATAAGAATAAGGGAACATTCAAGAAAGGAGCCACCTTTATGCAGTTTGAGAGCAAAATCATAGGATGCTGTTTCTTTCCCAACATTAAAAATTTTCAATAATTACAATTCCATCCTTAGAGCCTAAGGTCTAAGTTTTACAGGTTTTGTTCCCAATATTTTATGTTACCTCACAACAGCCCTGTGGAAAAGGCAGAGCTGTGCTATTGTGCGTATTGTACTGAGGAAGAAAATGAGGCCCAGTGGGATGGAGGAACTTGTCCAAAACCCAGCAGCCTCAATAAGTAAGAGTCAGGACTCAGAGCCTCTGTCTGTTGGCTCCAAATTCAGGCCCTCTCTGCAACGCCATGTTACTCGGCCCAGTTTCACGGGTTGCTTCTAATTGTCAATTTGGTATCCCATCCTGGTACTTTGCCTTGTTCAGTCTTTCCGGCCTTGACTGTTAGGATCATTCCAAATGATGGAAATGTGGTTTTGCAGTACAGTTGGCCCTTGAGCAACATGAGTTTGAACTGTGCAGGTCCCACTTATACACGGAATTTCTTTTTGCTAAACATAGTACAGTTCTGTAAATGCATTTTCTCTTCCTTATGATTTTAATAACACTTTCTTCTCTCTAGCTTCCTTTATTGTAAGAATACAGTATATAATACATAGAACATACAAAATTAGTTTTGATTAACTATTCATGTTATTGGTAAGGCTTCTGGTAAATAGTAGGCTATTAGTAGTTAGGTTGTAGGAGGGTCAAAAGTTATACATGAATTTTCAATTGCACAGAGTTGGCATTCTAACCCCCATATTGTTCAGTGGTCAACTGTATTCTGGTATGCCAGAATATCATGCTATTTTTTGAAAATCCAAGTATTTTCTGGTATTTTTCTTAGTGCAGCACCATTATTTCAGTATTTCAAAAATCTAAACTCCGAATTATGTACATTATGAGATATATCCAGAGAGTTCTACACTACATTGACATTTTATATTAAATAGAGATGACTTGGGAGTGCCCGGGTGGCTTAGTCGGTTTAGCGTCTGCCTTCTGCTCAGGTCATGATCCCAGGGTCCTGGGATGGAGCCTGTGTCCGCTCCCTGCTTAGCAGGAGCCTGCTTCTCCCTCCCTCTCTGCTCCTCCCCCTCTGTTCTCTCTCTCTCAAATAAATAAATAAAATCTTTTAAACAATAAATAGATGATAGCTAGATGATAGATGATAGATAGATAGATAGATAGATAGATAAATAGATAGATAGAGGTGACTTGCTAGAAAGCTTTCTCACTACATCACTTCCCTTCTAAAGCCTGTTCAAAGTATCCTTTGGTTGTATTAATTCCAATTTTCTAAATTACTAGTGAAGCTGAGCATTTTTTTGTTCTCATAGCTTTTTATTTCCCAGAGCTAGTTTGGGCCCAGTGTCCAGAAATCCCTGATGGAATTTGAATGGGGGCAAAGGTGGGGATAGGGACTTAGGAAGGGGGGGCCCTACGGAAAAATGGAGTGGGAGGGAAGGCGTAGGGTGAAGAGGAGAAGAAAAGCTGGGAGCTGTAGATTAACGGTTCTTCCCTTTCTTTCCTGAGAGCACTGAACCCATTTTTTGAGAAACAGATGGTTCTCCCATAGGATAATTTATTTTAACTTCTTCCCAGCTTACCCTTTCTAGAATATTTAGTCTGGAAGGACACAGAAACAACAGTCCTTGGCTCTCTCTCATGTTCATCAGTTTCTCATGACAAAGTGTAGAAGATGATGGCACCATACAATTCTTTTTTTACGAAATACTGTCAGTAAGACCAACATTAGTGCCAGTGTTTCAGGATTATGAAAACACCATTGTCATTTCTTTTTTTTTTTCCTTTAATATTTTTATTTATTTATTTGAGAGAGAGAGAGAATAAGAGAGAAAGAGAGCATGAGAGGGGGGGGAGGATCAGGGGGAGAAGCAGACTCCCTGCCAAGGAGGGACCCCGACATGGGACTCAATCCCAGGACTCCAGGATCATGACCTGAGCCGAAGGCAGTCGCTTAGCCAACTGAGCCACCCAGGCGCCCCCACCAGTGTCATTTCTGTCCAATGCTGCAGTTACTAAGCCAGGGTACTGGAACTTACCAAGCCAACTTCTGTGGCTCCTCTTGTGGCCTCCCCTTGTGCTTGGCCACCCACCAAAGCTGTCACATCCAAACATCAATGGCCCTAACCACAGCTCCCACTGCTTGGCAGCTCTCTGCTGGTTCCACTGCCACACAGGGGACACTGTTCCACTAGGGAATACTTCTGCTCTGGGCAAAGCTGGGATTCTGGCATAACTGTCCTCATTCTCATTCAGGCTACCATGGGTTAGAGGTTGGTACATATAATGCAATGAGTTTTTGCCAGAACCACCCAAATTTCCATTGATAAAGGATCGGTCAATTCACTTATAGTACATTCATACAGTGCGTAAATATAAGTCATTAAAAGAGTGAGTTACATTTACATGTAGTGATATCAAAAGTCAAACCGGACTGTTAAAGTGAAAAGGGCAAGTCTGAGCAGATAAGCCCATCTGTGTCATGAAACATATAATCTCATTCATATAACGAAAACTCCATAATCAGGGTCTGTCTGTCTTCTATTTCTCAATTGAGTTGGTTATGGCTTTATAAAAGGAGGTCTGTAGAACTTACTGGACTGCCTGTGAATACATAAATGCACATAAAATTTATTTAACACATAAATAGACAGAGCATCCAATTTCTTTAAAGTGTAAAAATAAATTAGGAGGCAAACTATGAATTGAATCCAAAATAATTTTTTGGCAGGGAGGAAGCAGGCTGCCAGCCAATGCAGAGATGCCAACTTAGAGGAAGCCAACTAAGCTAGGAAGTACTTCTAAAAGAGTGAATAAACTGCCCCGTCCGTAAGGCAACTCTTCTCACGAGGGATGAGATGCTCAGTGTTCCCCACTCCAATAACAGTGAAAGGGTTGTCATCTTTTGCTCACAGTCCATTACTGAGTCTGAATCCAGTGGTGCTCTCATACCCTTTCTCTCCCCCTTCCTTTGATTAAGAGTCAGTGAGAATTTTTTCATCTCTGACGGAGGAAAAAGAAGAAGCAGGTCAGGGTGATCATTGTCCATTAGTTGCAGCTTTGTTGCCAGAAAAGCGGACTGAGGTCCTCACTTTTCATTAGCTACTGCTGTAGTAGGCTGAAGGATGTGCCACATGACCTGACCATGTAACTCATAATATTTAGGAGAATTTAGCTTTAAAGTTCAATGTAGGTGCCATAATGTAACAGATTTGACAGATACTAATGTCCATTACTGTTCATGTTTATTACACATATTTTGCTATTAGGTGGGCTTTCTAATTTTCTTAATGACTGCCAAGAGCTTTTCTTTTTCTGGGTAAACTCTCTCGCTCTCTCATTCATCCTCTCTCTCTCTCTCCACACCACTCCCCCAATTATTTTAAAATAGACCTAACTTTTACTCTTGTAGAAGAAGATCAGTTGACTGCATATACGTGGATTTATTTCTGCCCTCTCTATTCGGGTCCATTGATCTATATGTTTGTCTTTATATCAGTACCATACTGTTTTAATTACTATAGCTTTGTACTATATTTTTAAAGTCAGAAAGTGTGAGGCTTCCAGCTTCATTCTTTTGTCTCAAAATTATTTTGGTTATTCAGTGTCTTGTGGTTCCATATGAATTTTAGGGCTGTTAATCTACATCCATTAAAAGTACCATTGGGATTTTGATTGATTGCAATGAATCTGTAGATTTTTTTGGGTAGTTTAGACTTTTTAACACTATTAATTTTTCCAATACATGAACATGGGAAGTCTTTCTATTTATTTGTGTGCTTTAATTTCTTTCATCATGCTTTTATATTTCTTTTTGTTTTAGTATAGTTGATACACAAAAATACATTAGTTTCAGGTGCACAAAGTAGTGATTCAACAAGCTTATACATTATGCTGTGTTCACCATAAGTGTAGCTACCACGTGTCTCAGTACCTCGCTTTTACAATATCATTGACTATAAAAGGCATGTATGCTGTGCCTTTTATTCCCATGACTTAGTCCTTCCATAACTGGAAGCCCGTATCTCCCACTTCCCTTCATGCATTTTGCCCAACCTCTCACCCCCTTCCCCTCTGGCAACCATCAGTTTGTGCTCTGTATTTATAGGTGTGATTCCGCTTTTTCTTTGTTGATTCATTTGGTTTTTTCATCAGTGTTTTATACTGCCTAGTGTATTTCACCTCCTTGTTTATTCCTAAGTCTTTTATTATTTTCTACGCTATTGTAAATGGGATTGTATTCTTAATTTCCTTTTGGTATAGTTTATTGTTAGTGTGTATAAACGCAACCAGTTTATAGCAAAGCTAAGCGATGTGGATTTTGTGTTCTGTAACTTTGTTGAATTCGCTTAACAGTTCTAAAAGTTTTTGTGTGTCTGGAGATCTATACACGATGTGATCATAACTTTTGATCCATCAATTCCTCTTCCAAGTTTCTGTTCTCACAAAAGAAATATAGGTACACAGAAAATCACTTAATTATTGTGTTAAGAGCCAGTGGCCAGTGACTGAAAACAACCTATACGTCTTTCAATCTGAGACTAGAGAAATCAACTCTGCCTTGTTCAACCAACAAAATATTTTGTAACTGTTTGTTAAAAAGAATAAGAGGGGCGCCTGTGTGGCTCAGTGGATTAAGTGTCTGTCTTCAGCTCAGGTCATGATCTCAGGGTCCTGGGATCAAGCCCCGCATCGGGCTCCCTGCTCAGGAGGGAGCCTGCTTCTCCCTCTGCTGCTTCCTCTGCTTGTGCGCACTCTCTCTCTCTTTCTCTCTGTCAAATAAATAAATTAAAAATCTTCCAAAAAAAAAAAAAAAAGAGTAAGACATACCTCATTCTGATCTAACTGACCTGAAATGAAATCCAAACTACAGTTGACCCTTAAACAACATGGAGGTTAGGGGGCCCACACCTCATATAGTTGAGAATCCATGTATAACGGTTGACTTCCCCAAAACATAACTACTAATAGCCTGCTGTTGACCGGAAGCCTTGCCAATAACAAAAACAGTCAATTAACACAAATTTTTTCATGTTATATGTATTATGTACCCTATTCTTACAATAAAGTAAGCTAGAACAAAGAAAATGTTATTAAGAAAATTATAAAGAAAAAACACATTTATAGTACTGTACTGTATTTACTAGAAACAGTTTATGTATAAGTCGATCCGTGCATTTCTGATCCATGTTTTTCAAGGGTCAGCTAGCTGTCTTATCATTTTAAGTGGGTATCACTATTCCTGGTGGTCATGGAGCAGTGTTTTAGCAAGGTATGGAACAATCCATATGACATAGTACCTTTTCTGAAAAAAAAAAAAATTCATGAGTTAGATGGCAAGAAACTGGTAATAAAATAATAATACTTTTCACCACCTCTGGAGAGCAAAACTGAGAGAATAAAAGGGTGGGGATGGAGATGGGAGGATAGTGTGCTTTTCAGAGAAAACTCTTTTGTAGTATTTACATTTTCCACCTTCTGCATATTACTTATACATAAAGAACGAACCTTATCAATGAAGAGTTAAAAAAATTAACTTTATGAAATAATTTGTAGTATTTCTTAGTACTTTTAAATGTGTTCTTATTGTTATACCTACTCAGTTTTCATGGGTACTAAATTGAAAGTAAGCAGAAGAAATATTAATTTGAAAGTTCTTTATAAATTGTCATGTTTCTGATGTGTTTCAGTTGATTTTTAAAACTTCACCTTGTCTTACATACAAAGATAAATCTTTCATGCATTTGTTTGAATTCACGTACAGGGGTGCCTGGGTGGCTCAGTCGGTTAAGCCACCAACTCTTTTTTTTTTTTAATTTTATTTTATTATGTTATGTTAATCACCGACTCTTGATTTGGCTCAGGTCACGATCTCGGGGTCCTGAGATGGAGGCCAGGGTCAGGCTCCGCACTGAGCGTGAAGCCTGCTTGAGAGTCTCTCCCTCTCCCTTTGCACCTCCCCCATCCTTGCACACGCCCTCTCTCTCTCAAAAAAAAAAAAAAAAAGAAAAGAAAAAATGAATTCACCTACAAATCTCCTTTTAGAGCATGAGCTGTCATATTTGATATGACATAGCCACCCCACTTAGGAAGGCCCACCCCAGAAGCCAAGTCCCAAGCTGGCTTAAGCATCTTTGTAGTAATAATAGCCCTTACTGTTCATGATGCTTTGCATATGAGCCACCATTTGATCTTGATCTTTTCTTCCAGGACTAAATAGATGCAGCTATCTATAGGTAAAGAACTGTTTTCTGCTGTCTTTTTGTGTTTTCATAGATAAGAGAATTGCAACCTTGGTAGTTGATTCTTCCTTCCATCCTTCCTTCTTTCTTTCCTTCCTTCCTTCCTTCCTTCCTTCTTTCCTTCCTTCCTTCCTTCCCTCCCTCCCTCTTCCTCTTCCTCCTTTCCTTCCTTTGTGTATTTGTCTACTTCTGTGTCATAAACCTAATTTAAGAATTTAAATGGAACTCAGAGAGGAAGCACTTTTCAATGATTGCTTTAGGGTCAGCATGGATCTTTTGTACAGATTGACTTATTTGAATTAAAACAACTGATTTTTTTTTGTAGTTTGAGAACAGTTTTCCCCTCGGTTATTTGTGTAGGAGCCTACAGAATATGGAGGGCGGGAGAGCCCCACCTCCTGGTCTTTCAGAGCAAAGAGGGAGAGAAAAGTAGAAAAAGTCATTACTGCTGTTTCTTGTTACCTACATCTTACTTACTAATGATTATGTAGACTTTGAATAGAAGCTGGACCATTTTTATTTTTATTTTAAAACTAAAATTTTCTCCTAAGTTAACTTGTTAAAAAATGTAACTGCTTTACTTGTATTTTTTGCTTTTGTTTTTTTCACTAAAAAACCCTCGGAATTCTTTTTATCTCATTGGTAGCCTTTTCATTTTATTTAGACTCTTTTATATAATTTCCAATCATTTAAGTGGAAATTATTTATTTTTATGTAAGGCTTATTTCAGCTACTTTCCTCCCTTTCAGAGAGAGAAGGTAAGTTTTAGCAAGGGACATGTTTCTTTCAAGGAAGTGTTGGCCCCTAGTGGATCAAAAGTGACAACACACTTTTTGAAACAATTGGCTGATATATTGGGAAGAACTTATTCAGGGAAAGCAGGAAAACAGACAAGTTGCCAGTGCAGAAGAAAACACAATTCACTTTGCCAAATATCATAAATGCATTGGATGAAATCACATAATACCATTAGTAGATCTGACTACCCACTAAATTTAAAACAAATGTATAAAATAGCACGAACAAAATTAAAATTAAAAAATAAACCAGAGGGAACACTGCTAACAAACATGATGTACAAGTAGAGCGAAACATACAAGAGACTTGGAAATCTATTTAAAAAACCCAAAGAAACCAGAAAACATTAAAAAATGCATAAAGTCTATAATTAGGCAAGAGAAAATCCAAATTGAGATGCTCAAATTCATTAGCAATCAGAGAAATGCACAGTAAAATAATAACTTATTACTCTTACCTGTTAGAGTGACCAGTAAGTATGGGAAGAATGTAGGGATTTAGGAGTTCTTATGCACTGCTGGTGGGCATTTAGACTGGAATAGCCATCTGAAGAGCAATGGGTGGTTAGTCACATAAGGTAGGACCTAGCAATTCCACTCCTGTTGAATATACACATATTCACCCATCATGTAGTACCTTGCAGCGGTTAGAAGTAAAGTACTAGATAAACACAGAGCAACATAGGAGATCTTTAAAATTGTGCTAAGTGAAACTAAGAAGCAGAAGTAAATGTAATGTATAATACCATTTGATTTATATCAATCGGAAATACATGCCTATAATAGTACATATTTCCCAAGGCACATGAATGAATACATCAGGAAGCCTGCCTCTCTTGGATGCGGGGAAAGGCAGGAAGATGGGAATCAGGAAGATGGGATGAAAGGGAGCAATGTGCATGAAAAGAGGAATATCATTACCTCAACTCTCTACATCTGAGGTCCAACATCAAGAAAAGGAAAGAAAAGAAAGAGAAAAGAAAACTTGAACAACCTAGTAGAAAAAAAATAAGCAGAGGGCATCACGAGTGAGCACACAAAATAAATGCAAGTAAGGAAAGAACATACAAGACTCAATGCTCAACTTCTTAGTAGCCAAAGAAATAAAATGTAAAGGAAGAGTGTGATAACATCTTTCACCTAGCAGGCTGTCAAAACATCTTTTAATGAAAATACCCTACATCACTGGGGAAACATTGGAAGAGGCACTTCTAAAGAGCTGGTGGTTTAAATTGCTAATCATTTGCAGAAGGGCAGTCTGTACACATCAAGGACAGTAAGGATCAAGATAATCAAGTTCTGCAATTCCTCTCCAAGGAATTTATTCCAAGGAGGTCGTGGGATAAGAGGATAAAGATGTAACTGCGTCCACTGTCTACAAGAAAAGATAAAAACAAGCTAAATATCCAACAATAGGTAAACAATTAAATCATTATGATTCATCCATAATGAAGAAATATATAATACGTGTTCAAAAATATTGCACAGGAAAATGCTCACGAGGGGCGCTTGGGTGGCTCAGTTAGTTGAGCGACTGCCTTCGGCTCAGGTCATGATCCTGGAGTCCCTGGATCGAGTCCCGCATCGGGCTCCCTGCTCGGCAGGAGTCTGCTTCTCCCTCTCATGCTCTCTGTCTCTCATTCTCTCTGTCTCAAATAAATAAATAAATAAATAAATAAAAAAAAAAAAGAAAATGCTCACGAGATAACAACATACAAGAAAAACTTGAGATTATATATACACATACATATAAACAGTGCCAAAATACATAGACTATTAATAGTAGTTACCTCTGAAAAGTCATATTACAACCTTCCTGGGGATTTTTGTTTCCTTCTCCATACGTTTCTGGGTTTACCTAAGGTCCCTACAAAATATGCAATACAAAAATATGTATTTCTATTATAATTAGAAAATACACATTGATTTAAGAGGCACAAGGACATCTTGGCTTGTCATGAACAGGTAATCTGAGGAAGCAGGACAGGACATCTGGTCTAAGCAGAAATACTACCCAAGGATGACGAAGTAATTACCAGCACCATTTCTGTAGTTGTTATTCTTTAGGAGCCAGATCAAAATACAAAATATACAGTGGGCGGGGGGGGCAGGGTGAGCAGGACTAGTGGTGCATTAGGACCCCCACTGCTACCACCAGCTCATTTAGAGGAGATGTGATGTGCCGAGTAAAACAGAGGGAACAGATGGTCTGCAGTCCACTCTCGGTCACGATCAAAAGGTCACCCAAACCGAGAAATTTTGATGGATAAAGTCAGTGTCCTTTTCAAGGAAAAGGTACTTTGTATCATTACAGTTTCCACTGAAAAGGGATTTCTAGGGAGGTCTGAAAATTTCCAGAAAGCTACTAGCTGCATTTCACCAGTATCAGTTACAGAGAGACCTGCAAATTCAAAGTTTTAGAAAAAGTATATCACTTGAAGAGCTATTGAAGACAGGTGTGTAAAGATACAATGGCACAGAGATCAGGGTAAGATAACCTGCGTTATGCAAACCCGGAAATGCTTTTGCCAAAAATATTTTGTAGATTCTACACTGCCTTACAGGAATTTGGATGCAGAAAACCTAAGTCCACGTCTAACAGAGACAGACTCCCAGTGGAATGGGCTGGGTTCACTATGACTGACACACTTCTTGAGCCAAGCCTCAATAGGTGATGATCTAGTCCCCAGTGAGCAGAAATACCTCAGCCTGGAGACCAGCTGTAGGTGGTGTGCATAGAAAAGGAATCCAACCCCTAAATAACTCTGATAATCAATGAATTCGAATTTTCATTCTGAAAGGTCATTGGGATTATCAGCTGTGGTGGTGGGCATGGTCCTACTGAGAAGGACGCTGGACATCATGAAGGTACAAGGGTAGTGAACACCTACTTCAGAGGTGAGAGTGATCCCTGAAGGTAGGGGAAGAAAAAGCAAGAAGGCTGGGAGGGCACCAGTGTGGGAACAAGTCTTTGTGGAAATGTGATCATCAAGAATCAGCAGAAGAGAAATGAAAAATACTTATCACCTAGACTGAGACCCAAAGATTTATGAAGGCCTACGTATCACATAAAGTCATCACATTTTTTTATTTCTGAAAACTAATCAAGCAGAGCAATAGTGAGCTATGTCATGCTCTGTTGAGGTGTTTTTGAAAGCTGAATAAAGCAAATGTTTGGAAAACAATGTCCTAGGGGAGATGATTCATTATACAGTAGGTAAAAACAACTGAAGAAAGTTTTTCAAAGCTCAGAGGAAAAGAAAGTGCAAACTTCAGAGCCTTGGGTTCTCTGTCTGCAAAATGGATGGAAGTGAGCAGGAAGGAAGGCTTGGGTGTAATTGGTGACCCTAGAAATGTACACGGAGTTGAAGACTCAGAACTGAGTCTTCAGGCTTTAATGACATTTAGCTTCCTCAAAATAAGACCCACTTCATTCTTCTCATCACTCATTCCATGAATACTTAAATACTCTCCAGGTAGCAGGCTCTGCAAGGTTTAATAATATCATTGCCTCCCAGTGCTCTGATGGTTTAATCTGGCACAAGTATAAGACTTTTTTGACAAGTGTGAGAGGGACCTTTCCCAACCCACCTGCTATACTGGACCCCCCTCCTACTCCCTGCCTGGGCAGATTTAATTATTTTCATAGTACTACATTCCTATTTCCTATTGATCCTGTTCCTATTGTGGCTCCCTTTTATTTTACAGAAAGCTGTTCAGTGTTTTGGTCTAACTCCCCACTGGTCTCTAGGCACCATGGGCACAAGGACAAATGTGTCCTTACATTCATAGCCCTTAGCTAAGAGCATGTCTTATACATCATAACCACTCTGTACCTATCTGGTAATATTCAGCTCTGCCAACAGGTCTTGATTCCTTGAGCCTCAGTTTGCTAACTGGATAGGACAAGAATGCTGGACCAGTGCTTGGCACAGGCAGGTGCATGTGGTGACACAGACCTCCTGAGCACGCTGGTCCTCCTCCTGATAACATCAATTAATTTCTCTTTCAGAAGTCGCCCTTTACCACTCTTAAGTCTTGTGATTTCAGTGCTGCTGAGACTACCTGCCTCTTCTCCCAACCCTGCTCTCTAGGCTTGGGCATAACCAAAGCCAGATGGATTAGAGCCAATAAACACTTGTCCTGGGCCTTTTCCTGAAACAGTTGAGAAAAGCCTCCATTGCTCCATGGAGTTGCTAAGTGATTAGATATCAACTTTTGAGCTGCCAAGATTGCCCACACGCACAGCCTGCCTGCAAACACTTCATGTCAAGTCTTCATGATATCGTTTGCTCTCTTAGATCCACCCCGGTCTAAATCCTTAAGCTACTCCCGATCTTGCTGCAACAAAGTACCACAAATCAAGTGACTTAAACAATAGCAATTTATTATCTCACTGTTCCAGAAGATAAAGTCCAAGATCAAGGTGTTGGCAGGTGGGTTCCTTCTGAGGGCTGTGAGGGAGGGATGTGTCCAGGGCTCTCCCCCTGGCTTGTAGATGGCCTGCTGCTCCAGTGTCTCTGACATTGTCTTCCCTCTATACACGTCTCTGTACCTACATTCCCACTTCCATAAGGACCTCAGTCACATTGGATTAGATCTCACCCTAATGACCTCATTTTAACTTAATTATCTCTGTAATAATCCTGTCTCCAAATAAGGTCACATTCTGAGGTACTGGGAGTTAGGGCTTCAACATATCTTTTTTGAGGGGTATAGAATTCAACCCATAATAGAGGGAATAAAGTCCCTTTTTACAAGAGCTGGTTTAAGCTGGGTTTCTGTCATTTGCAAGTAAAAGACTTCTTCTGCACAGTGCATTTCAATTTCCTTCCCTTACATAACTATTCTTTTAGGTCCCAGCAAGTTTCCAGAAATGGGTGATAATATGCAGAGGCACGATTTTTATTTAACCAATTCAGTTTCTTTTGAGTAGTTCTTGAGGGAAACCAGAGATTCAGGATGAGGTCGTGCAGGAGGAGACCTAGGCTCTCATTTTGATTCTTCTGTTATGAATGAAGTGGGCTAAATCAACTACAAAGATAACAACAATTTCATTTTAAAGGGAAGTAACATAATGCTGTAAAAAGCCATTAATCTATGGAGGAAAATGTCTTTTTAGATAAAATATTCTGACTCTACCATTTGCTCTCTGATATTAGGGGTTCCCTGAACAGAGCTAAAAACCTCCTTCCTTTTTATGAAAAGGACAAGCCTGAACTCTCACTAAGTGATGGTGAAGACCAAATTAAAAATGTGCGTGAAAGCTCTTGGCACACTATAGATCACTACACACTATTAAATATTGCGGACTTTTTTTTTTTTTCCACTTAACCAATACTGAGACACTGTATTGCTTTACATACATTATCTCACTTCATCTTCACAATCCTATTACATCTATTATCCACCCCAGCTTTAGATAAACTGAAAAATAAGGACACTAGGAAATTTTTCCCAAGTCAGCTAATTAAGAGCTCACAGGTGGTGTAGTCCAGATAGGAATCCAGGTAATATATGTCCAGAACTTCAGCTCTTAACCAAGTGAGGGGGCACATAAGGGATAACAGATGACAGCTAGAGAGATAAATTATGCCTATAGATGAACAAAAGAACAATGGGAAAATTGGCCACAGATGTTTGGTAAAAATATTTATTGGATTTTAAATGGTGAGATTAAAGCCTGTGTTTATCCTCTGCTTCTCAAAATAGAACTGCTGGCAGAGTAAGTGCCCCGGAGGCTGAAAGACCAATAAGTGGACACGAATTCATTATTCTTTCATTCTGAGAGCAGCAGCTTCATGTACAAATCTGGCTCTCTCAACACAAGGACCACTCATCCCCTCATAATCAATGTGGCTCCTTTGTTCAAGCCCAGCCTCTCCCTCTTGTATTTCTCCTCACTAAGCAGGCTGTTACTGGTTGTTCTTCTCACTCCATTGATGTATTGATGTCTCTTTCTTGTTCCAGGTTGAATTTCACTGAGTTTTTCAATGGCAGTGTTCCTTAGAGCTCTCTGGTGAAAGAGTACCCTCCATCAGCTTACCACTGTGGAACTATCATCCTGGCATCTTATTGTGAGTCACACCTTCCCACTCAAGTCAAAAAAAGCCACATCTATTTTTTACCTATGGTAGGACTGATCCCAAGCTCACCAGGAAAGGGGATTGCATTCTCTCAACTTTGGTTTTTCTAATTAAAAAACAACAACAACAACAAAGAATTGAAGCCTCGAGATGAGCGAGTAACCTTGGGCTGCAAGTGCTAAAGAATAAAAACTGCATGGTTCTAGTTACATAAGCTTCACAAGCAAGACAAAACTAACACATGCAGTTAGAAGACAGATCACGGTTAACTTTGAGAAGGACAGAGATGTTTGTTCCTGGGAAGCGGGGACAAAGGTCTTCTGGGAGAGCTGAGGGGGGGTAACATATAACATTCATTTTGGGATAATTGGCTTAGCATTTGTGCATCTTTCTGTATATATTATACATCAATTAAAAAATACATAGTAGTGAATGGAAGAATTTGAGAAAGCAAAAACAAACAATTCTTTTTTTATCCAGACACTTCTGTCAAGACATTTTACCTTAAGGGAAGCTGAGAAACAGGACAAAAGCTGAAGGGGTATTTTAAAGATGGGAGAAAATGACTGTTTGGGAAACTCCACTTACTCATATTTGCCACAAAGGAGAAACACCTGTCCTATTACTTACTTAATAGGTTTTCTTTAAATTGACTCATTTTTAACTTGAAATTTTTAAAAAGCAAATTTCATATCCTAAGTATCACTTACCATAACAGATGTAACTAAAATTGCAATGAAAACAAGTCATTCGATTAAAATAATTAAAAACAATTAAATGTAAGTAAAAATCAGTCGAGTTGAGCTACAAAAACGGACACCTAAAAATAAGTTCCTCAGTCAGAAAACTAGAGCTCTTCATGACCAGAGAGAAGAGCACTCTGTTCTCTTGCGGGATTGCAGGCTTCTTGTCTCATGGAGTCGAAGAATGAATCTCACGGACACAAAAGTGTGAAGTGACCTGGAAGTTTAGTAAGTGAAGGTGAGAACAGAAAGGAAAGGAAAAGCTCACTAGCTTGAGAGGGGTCCTGAATGGGCTGCCACTGAGGGCTTTTAGTGGCAGTCTTACTGAGAACTGACTGGGAAGCTTGTCACCTTGAGACTCTTCTGCCGTCTTGGTTTGTTCCCTGATCTCTTGCTTAGCTCTGTCTCAGCCTCTCCACCTGCCAGGAATAGTTTCAGAGCCTACTCAAGGGAGTCAAGGGCCTCTTACCTCTCCTGTCTATCCCTTCACCCCTTCCCTGCTCATGGGACAGGACCTGTGTGCAGAAAGAGCTATCAAGGAATGAGGGGTGACTCACTGGATACTTTTTAATTCGTAGGGGTTAGGCAAGTTTCCAAGGAATCTGGAAGCGAGGCTTTCAGGACCTTGAGGGGCCAGCTGCTACCAAGATAAGGTTCCTTTGAAACATGAAGACCTGAAGGCAGCCACGAGTTCCTTGAGGAAGGTCACGCTCTGCGTGTTTCAGGGATCTGTCAGTGGGCTGCAAGCTGTAAGTAGATTTTAATTTAAGTGACATTTCTTTTGCCTTTGTTTCCCACATCAGTTCCATGTCTATATATCCATCACACTATTGCTCATCATCTTCACCCTCACACTGTAAGCATCCTGCTTTTCACACATTCATGTTGAGTTCAACAGAGAGGCAAAGTGAAAACGCAGTCTCCACAACTCTGTGACAAAGGACGCGGACTTGCCCAGCACCTTGGGTCATTCCCAGTTCCCTGTCTCCATGGCTTGGAGGGAAATTTGGTGCTGAGCAAAAGCCTCCCATGCTGCTAAGGAAAAGAACCCATTTCCACATCTTTTCTTGGAAAATGCTCCTTTTTGCCTAAGTGTGTGGGGGTGCGGGGCACGTGCTCATCAGCTACGGCTGCAGCACCCCTGCCTGAAACCAGACAAAAGAGGAGGGGCAGCCCAGAGGGGCCCCGATTGATCACCCCGTTCCACATTTCAGAAAATACTGCTCCATAACAACAGAGGTAATATTTTCCAAATTAAAAATCAGAGCTGCCCAGAAAATCTAGAATTCATAGTGCTGTACCTAGGACATTCATTTATTAGTCCACAAATTATGACATTTTTTATCAACACCAGGGCTAAACACCAGATATGAAAATTAGGAGACATGATCCCTGCCCCCAAGGTAAGGTGTCCAGATGGAAATACAGAATACCAAGTTAAATTTGAATTTCAGATAAATATGGATTTATTTTTTAGTATATGTCCCATATATTGCCATAGACATAGTAAAAATGTATCTTTTGCTTGTTTGAAATTCAAATTTAACTGGGTCTGTATTATTATTTGCTAGATCTAGGGGCAAAGTTGATTAAAACGGAGAGCATGAGACGTGTCAGGGCGAAAGGGTCGTTGCAAGGTGTTTGGGTGCATATCAGGGAAAACTTCAGAAAACAGTCTTCAGCTAAGAACTTAGGGGTTGTACCACTCATTGCAGAATCTAACAACACACCATCATGATTTGTTCTTTAACTTTTTAATGGATACATGTTTTGTCTGCATAACTAGAGCCCAAGTTGCTTGAGGACAGGGACCATTTCCTTGTGTTCCCCACATCACCTAGTACAACAGGCACACCTAACGCATGTTACTGCATGAATTGACTCAAATGTTTTTATCCTCTCAAAAAGTCAAAGGGTTCTGTTCAGTGAAACGTAACTGGTGTTTTCTAAAAGTTCCAGGCTTCAAACACTGCAGCCGAGAATCCAGTCTACTTGGGAGTCAAATTAGCAGTAAAGGTATGGGCTGTTCGTAGGACAGCAACCTCCTATGGTTGCTTCATGATGGATTCCATGGGGCTGGGCATCTTTCTGAGGTTTGGGTTCCTTCCTAAGAACCCCATGTGTGGCACATTCTTGGTTGGACCACAGCTGGGCAGTCCAATGACTGTAGGAACATTTTTCTTACAAACACGCCCCACCCACACTTATGCTCCTCTTTACCTTCCTGCAGTTTGGAACTGTCCCCCACCAAACCCTGTGGTCAGTTCCAAGCTGGCCCAGGGTGAGGTCTACCCATGGCCATTGGAAGCACAGTGAAGATAACTTTCCTGACCACCTCTCCTAGCCTTCACTCTAAAGACCAAAACTGGGGAGGAGGCAGCTCTGCACCCACTGAGCACATAACCCAAAAGTGACAGCGTTTCAACAATTTCTAAGGTAAAATATGTTGGCGAGATAGATGTTAAACTAATCATGAAAAGACTTTAAAAGAAGCATAAGAGAAACATGTACAGAAGGTCATCAAATAGGGAGCATTTTTTTAAACATGCTTCTTCCCCTTCAGTTCTTTAAGATGATTAGGAATTATCATTCCTGGTCATCCCTGGGCCCAGAACACACTCCGTAGTCTGGTCTAAGGTTCTTCCCCAATTTTTTTACTACAAAATCCCTAAGGAAAGAGGACAGATACAAGGTCTAGAGTATCATGAGGACGGGAAACCTCACCCCAGTGACCACCAGGGTCCAAAATGTCTTTGAAGTCTGTTGTTCACCATAGGCTCATTTTCATTATTTGGCTGCGAAGCCAGCCCGCCTCCCCCACTCCACCCCATTTAGGTCAAAGATGAACGAAGCTGGACGCTAGGTAAGGCGCTAAGGACAGTTTCAATCAGTAATACACTGCTGCAACAGGGAACAACAGTCCTGCTCTTAACTGATTTGTACTGAGGTGGGGCAGGGGGAGGGTTGTTTTAAAGAGAGAATGAGGGCGCGGGAGGAACAGAATGAGGGCTCAGCAGTCAGGGAGGTGAAAACGACAAAAGCCAGGAAGGGAGTATCCCCTGGGAGTGTGAACCAGCGACTGTAGAAGTCAGGCTCCTGCCCTCCTACAGACCCTGGGAGACCAGAGGCTGCCATCAGGTGTTGGCCCGCGCAAACAGTAACTTCTGTCGCAGCCTTGAGGGTTCTCAGGCACGCACGTTAAAGGGGGCCAAGGTCATCCTGGGGATGTGGCCTAGAGCTGTTAGGAACTACGTTAGTGTTTTGTTCGATGAGGCCCGTAGAGAGGAGGGCTCAAGGCCCTGTGGATACAGTGTGGTCCAGGAGCGACTGTCACTCACTTCCTAGTTTCATCACTTACTAACCGCCCCCTCTCCCCTCCCAAAGTCTCCAGGAAGGGTCCAAAGAACCTATAACTCGAGACGCATCTTTTGTTTCCCTGCAGCCCGCCATGCAGCTGTCTCTGAAGAGCTTTGGGGTCAACTGCACGCCACAGAGACTGAGACTAATTTGCTGCAGTGATCTCTTTCAGGCTTTAAAACCCTACACACAAACACGAGGGGGCGCTCCTTAAACCAACGCAGGCCAGACGTGAGGCCGCAGTCAGCAGAGAACTACAACTCCCAGCAGCCCCGGCGAGAGCGAAAATTACCAACTTCCGGGAGCCGTTTCCCGTGAGCCAGCTGCTCCAGCTCCGCCCGCGCCTTCGGAAGACCGCAAAGTATCCTGGCCGGCAGCGGCGGCCGGAGTCGCAGGGTCGCAGCCACATGGCGTCCGGCGAGGAGCGGGGCTCGGGTCCCGGAAGCGGAGGCCGCGAGAAGCGGAGCCGGCGCCGGGGAGGGGCGCTCTGGTGTCACTTCCGCTGGGGCGGGACCTCAAGCTCTCCCGCGCAAATTGAAAAGTCTTCGGTGCGCGGTTGCCACCCGGCTGCCTCTGTTCCGCGCCGACTGCCTCGGGAGCTCTGGCCCAGGTGAGTCGGAGGCGTCGGGCGCAAGTTTCGGAGCCCTCCGCCTACCTGACCTGAAGCGGACGGGGAGAACCCTTCCCGGGAAGGGAGCGGAGCGGGCTGTGCTTGGGCCCAGGGTGGCGTCCTCTCGGGACTCCGGTCGTCCAGGACCGGGAGGAGGGGTCCGGCGGGGTCTTCCCGCCCCGGCCGCAGAGTCCCGAGTGCTGATCGCCGTGCAGGCCGAGCCGAGGCTGCCCTGAGCTCAGGGAGGGTCTGCGGGCGCAGGCTCCCGCCCGCCGGACTTCTGCAGGGCTGCCGCCCAAGCTAGCAGCTCCCCTTTCACCTGCAGTCCCCACTCTTGAATGTGGAAAAGTGAATTTTCTTCTTGATGTCTTGCAGGCTAAAGGAAGCGTGTCTTCTGGAATGGCCTTGCGGGCCACTCGTGCACAGCCTGTGGACAGGAGTGAGGCGGTGAGGTCGCCGGTGTGGTCGTACCTCGCGGGTGGCAGGCGGGCCCCCTGAGATGGTGCCCGCCTTGTGGCCCCAGGTCATTCCCACTCTGCTGAAGAGGAAACGTTTAGGCGCCGTATTTACCTAGCTTAGAAGAGACGTACAGGTTTCGCAAAATGTGTACTACCTCAGTTTCCCTCAAAGGGGAAGAAGACTCTTTTTAGAGGCATTATCTGAGAGGTAGGAGGCTAATTGCTTCTCTCAAACTGTGGCTTGAGGAACACCTGCATCCCAATTACCTGCCGTATTTAAGAGTCAGAATCCCCCACCCGTCTCCACAACTGGTGAGTTCACTGCTGGCCTAGAGCTCCGAACTTCGAGACAGTCTCAAGGTGAGGCGGGTTCTTACCCTGTTCTTTCTGCCTTTCCCCCCAGACTTAATGTTTGCTGGGAGGGGTTTATGTTATGAAACACTAAGCAGCTGTTCAGCCGCATTGCTTTTACTTTTTATCTTGAGGAGTGGGGGTGGGGGGTGGGTGCTAGAGCTGACTCTTGAACCACAGAGGTTAGAACTGTGAGGGTCTAGGGGCGCCTGGGTGGCTCAGTCGTTGAGCGTCTGCCTTCCGCTCAGGTCATGATCTCAGGGTCCTGGGATCAAGTCCTGCATGGGGCTCCGTGCTCCGCGGGAAGCCTGCTTCTCCCTCTCCCACTCCCCCTGCTTGTGTTCCCTCTCTCGTTGTGTCTCTCTCTGTCAAATAAATAAAATCTGTACAAAAAAAAGAACTGTGAGGGTCCGTCGATTCGCTGGATTTTTTTTTGATAAATGCAGTACAGTACTGTAAATGTATTTTCCTTGTGATTTTCTTTCTTTTTAAATTTTTTTTTAAGATTTTATTTATTTATTTGACAGAGAGAGACACAGCGAAGAAGGAACACAAGCAGGGCGAGTGGGAGAGAGAGAAGCAGGCTTCCCGTGGAGCAGGGAGCCCCATGTAGGGCTCGATCCCGGGATCATGACTTAAGCCTAAGGCAGACAGACGCTTAAGACAGCCACCCAGGCGCCCCTCCTTGTGATTTTCTTAATGCCATTTTCTTCTCTCTGGCTTACTTTATTTTAAGAATACAGTATATAATACATATAACATACAAAATATGTGTTAACCGAGTTTATGTAATTGGTAAGGCTTCTGGCTATTAGTTAAGTTTTGGGAGAGTCAAAAATCATATGTGGATTTTCCACTGGGTGGGGGTGGGTGCAAATAACCCCCGTCCTTGTTCAGGGGTCAACTGTAGTGCTTCAGAAAGGTCTGAGTCAGCTCCAGAATTTCTGCATAGAAGGGACTTAAGGGCTTCTTCCTGGGTGGAAGGGGGTAGATCTTAATAATGCTTTTTTGGAGAGATAGCGATTCTTGCACTTTTAGCACTTCCTGGGTGCCTAGGCTTGGAACACACATGATTCCAAGTGGGAAAGCACTTTGGAAAGAATAAACGTTACGGAACTATCAAGTGACGTTAGAGTTGGTGATTAGCATAAATATTCTAGACTGGAAATTCTTGGCAGGAGCCCAGTTAAAGTATTAAAGAGCAGTGATTCTAAAATATCTAAGCAATAACAATGGCTATATCAGTTTCCAAGCCCTTTTTCTTATTTTTCTAAAACTTTTGAGTAAATATATTTTGCTCTAAATATTGCTGTTTTTCCTTTCTCCTCTCACATCATGTAGTTAACTTGGCACTATGGGGATACATGGATTACTGCAGTTTATCAAAGAAGCTTCTGAACCCATCCACGTGAGGAAGTATAAAGGACAGGTAGTAGCTGTGGATACATATTGCTGGCTGCACAAAGGAGCTATTGCTTGTGCTGAGAAACTAGCCAGAGGTGAACCTACTGATAAGTAAGTTTGGACCTTGTATTAATTAATTCTTTGTCAACTAAGAATCAGACTTATATTGGGATCGTTTTCATTCAATGCCAGGTTTATTAAGAAGTGAGACTGAGAACATTGCCAGATCAGGAGCGACTTCGTTCTGTGATGTAGTATCAAGACACCCGCAGACAAAAACCAAAGACTGTGTCCTTTATTCTTTACCTAAGAAACTGAGCCCAGTTTGCAAAACAAAGCAGTTGCTTCAAAGGGACAAGGTGTTCTGACTCCCTTTTACTTTACTTGGGGCCCAAAGTGGTGGGCCTTGCTGATATCCAATCATAACTGCAACTTCATTTGAGGCATGTTCCATGGACTAATATCTTCTCTATTTTTTTTTTTACATAGAGACATTAGAAAAAGAAGCAAGTATAATTTCAGAACAGAGATTTTCTGGAGCGATTTGATCACTATTATGAATTTTCTTTTTTGCAATATGTAATTTATCTCCTGGAGGAGAGGCTCCCGGATCTTGATATGACTTACTTAATCACAATGAAAAATAGGAAAAATGTGTTAATGCTGTTTGTTTCCTGGAGGAAAGAGGGAAAGTCTTTATTGAATGGCCGATGTTTCGGGCTTTTAGGCTTCTCCAGTTAATTTGACCAAAGGTGACCCGGAACAGTACGTGTGGGATCTGAAGGAGCCGGAGCCCTGCTGCCACTCCATCTGAAGGCCATTTCTTTTCTGCACTAAATTTGAATAGTGACAGGTGTAGCTGAAGACTATAAATTTTTCATTCTACCTGCAGTATTTCTTTGAATATTCTTCACAGGGGAAGAACTTTCTCTAGTTTTTTGTAGTTCTTGGGATTCTGAGATTTTTGACTAATTAGAAGAGTTGTCCAAAATACAGAAAATATCCTTTATTAGAGATGTCATTGATGAACTCCACAGACCTGCCATGTAGTAATTTATTGAACTAAAAAGTTTCAGGACTTTCTACAAAGTATTGTGGACTTTAATTTTTTTTTTTCTCACAGCAACTAATAAGACATTTTTTTTTTTAAGATTTTATTTATTTATTTGAGAGAGAGAGAGAGCATGAGAGGGGGAAGGTCAGAGGGAGAAGCAGACTCCCCGCTGAGCAGGGAGCCCTATGTGGGACTCAAACCCAGGACTCCAGGATCATGACCTGAGCCAAAGGCAGTCGCTTAACCAACTGAGCCACCCAGGTGCCCCAATAAGTCACATTTGATAGAGTTTATTTTTCCTTTCTTATCCACCTTTGGATGGGGATATTAACTAGAAAAGGTCAGAAAATATGGATAAGTGTATGATAAGCCTTTATGACAATTATAAGGAACGAGGTAGATCTAATATGCTGACCTGGTAAGATTTCTGCAACAGGTGTCTGATGTTTGTATTCTGTCTGATTAAAAAAATATGTGAATTTCCTTTGAGATTTATTATGATTTTATATTTGCTTTCCCCTATCTTTTACATGATACTTCATTAGTAGGCCCAGAATTAGTACAAAATCACTGTTCTGTAGACAAATACATGTCTGTTGTCACTGGTTTACAATAAAAAGAAGGACCACATAGTCTTTCATTAAGATGAGTATTATGTGATTTAAAAGATTATCTTTTAATATTATGTCTATTTCTGTTCTTTAGTTAAAATATCCTTTTCTTTATAAATGATGGAAGTTGTAATGTGGCTCTTTTTGTTAATTGCCTTGCTGGAATAAAAAAACTAAAAGCAATACATGATCCTTGTTTAGATCCTAGACTGTTGGGGGAGAGGGGTAGCAACATTGTGCTGGAGCCAACTCATACAAGTTTGCTATACACCATCTTCTCCCAGTTCAGCATTTGGTGACCCCGCATTGGTAGTTTATTCACCATTGTAATATATTCGTGTCAGGGAATTTGACAAATGCTCCGGAGCAGGCACCCCTTCCCACAGAACTGGTTGTTAAACCTTTACCAGGACACCACTGGTTATAAGAAATACTGGAACAATTGGACAAAGTTTAATATAGACTGTATGTTAGATGATACTTTATTGCTTTTAAATAGCTCGGGTGTGGTAATGGTATTGTTGGAGGAATCAAATATTTATTGTACTGTTCTTTCAATTTTTCAGTAGATTCGAAGTTTTCTGAAGCAAAAAAAAAAAAAATAGGGGAAAAAGGCAAGATTTGGAACCACAAAATATCAGAACTGGAAGGGATGTCAAAACCTTTTCATCTGCAGATGAGAAAAGCAGGGTTTGCAGCATCAAATAATCCATCGTTTGTCACATAGACCATTAGGATCCAAGGCAGGATTTGAACCCAAGTCTAAATTAGAGTTTCCCTTTCCTGTGAAAACATTTGCTTAAAAAAATAGTAAAAACCTTCTCTTTCATAATCTGTCTCCTCTGATTTTAAAAAGAGCAAGAGTATTACCTTACAAGATGCCACGCACCTAAATGCGTTTTTCTTTATTTTCATAGGTATGTAGGATTTTGTATGAAATTTGTAAATATGTTACTCTCTCATGGGATCAAGCCTATTCTCGTATTTGATGGATGTACTTTACCTTCTAAAAAGGAAGTGGAAAAGTCTAGAAGGGAGTAAGTTGATTCTCTAGTCACTCTCTAATTTAATTGCATTTAAGTCTGATGCTGTAGTCTTATACCAATTTTCTTAAATTTTAATTTGTTGAGGCTTGCTTTATCGCCTAGTACTTGAACAAATGTCTTTAAATGTTCCATGTGTGCTAGAAAGGAATGTGTATTCTCCAGTTACTAAGAGGAAGATTCTATATCTGTCCAGTAAGTCAAGCTTATTGATTATGGTGCTCAAATCTGTATCTTTACTGTTTTGTTTGTTTTTTGTCTTTTTTTTTTAAATTTTTGTCTACTTAATTCATAAATTACTGGGAAAATATGTTAAAATTTGGTAGTGGATTTGTCATTTACCTTATAGTTCTGTCCACTTTTTGTTTTGTTTATTTTGAATCAATTTTATTGTTGCATTCAAGTTTAGAATTAGTTACATTTTTGTGGTAAACTGAAACAATATATAGTGACTCTTTTAAACTCTAGTTAGGCTTCTTTTTCCTAAAGTCTATTCTGTTTGATATTAGCATACCTATAACTTTTTTCTATGTTTCTACTGTCTTTTTTTTTTTTAATTTGTTCACCTTTAGCTTTACTACATCATTGGTTTTTAGGTTTGCCTCTTATAAAAAACACATTACCATGTGTATGTGTGTGTGTGTGTGGTTTATTTTTTATAAGATTTATTTATTTGAGAGAAAACTCATGTTTGTGTGGGGGGAGGGGCAGAGGGAAAGAGAGAATCTAGAGCAGACTCCCTGCTGAGTGGGGAGCCTGCCTGCCCATGGCTGGATCCCAAGATCTTGAGCCAGAATCAAGAGTCAGCCATTTAACCGACTTAGCAACCCAGGCACCCTATGTTTTGTTTGTTTGTTTGTTTGTTTGTATCCATTCTGTCCATCTTTGCCACTTCTTGAAAATCTTTTGAATGGAGAGTTTATTCCTTTTACATTGACTATTAATTACTAATATATTTTAATACATTATTTCTCTTGGTATTTTACATTTGTCTTCTCTTTTTGTGTGTGTGTGTGTTTTGTGGGTTTGTTTTTGTTTTTTGGTAACTCCTACCTTGCTTGACTTCTGAATTGATTGTTTTTCCACCCTTATTATATTGTCTCTTGTTTCTAGTTGAAAAGTGAAGCATTCTGTTTCTCTTCTTTTAATAGTTACCCTACACATGTTATCATTCATATTTAACAGATTCTAGTTATTTTATAACAACAGACCTTAGAAGGAATTTCTTTATTTTAATAAAGCAACTATGCCACCTCATTCATCCATTCTTCTTTTCCTCCTGTATTTGTTCTTAGGTCCAGGAGTCATTATTTCTGTATGGGAAAGACCACTGGGCTTAGTTGTCAAAGGTAGTGTGAGTCGCACCTGGATAGAATTAAGCCTCGCTGAGGGAGCATTCTGTTAGGGTGCTGCTTTCTTGGTTTTGCTCTCTCTCTGGGCCTAGAATCAGGTGAGAGTTTTTCAGATCTAGGTTTTTCAATCTAGCTGACTTGGAGGGCTCTGATTCTTTTTTTTTTTTTTTAATTCCAGTATAATTAACATACAGTGTTATATCAGTTTCAGGTTGGAGGGCTCTGATTCTTAAAGCCAGAACTATATAAAGTTTATTTACAAAGGAGTAACTGAAACTGAGTCCATATTCTATTACAAATAATGTATAGTTTACTAAATATACTCTTAATAAAAAATTAGTAGATTCTAGGTGAGTTCTAAAAGGATGGGTGACAGTCCCAAACTAGTATGGCTAAAGGATTAATCCAAATCAGATCCCACCTGGGTGTCTCATGTTCTTAATTCTAATTGCAGATACTTATTAATTTTCTCTTGCTAAGCTCAAAAATGGCTAAAAAAAGTGTTACAGCTGTCTGTCTGTCTCTGACCCGTGAAGTCTTTTTGTCTTTGTAGGATGAGCTTTCCCTGTGCCACTGTAGCAGCGGGAGAGGCACTTAAAATCCTTTTCTACAAGTCTCTTCATCTGTGGAGCCCAGTCTAAAAGTGGAACTAGGGAATGTGTGTGTATGTGTGTGTGTGCACATTTAAAGATCAGAACCTCACGAGTTCTGATTGATTCTTCCAGTTCAGACTCAGGACTGCCGGGTTTCTTCTCCCCCGCCCAGCCCACGACTGTAGGGTTTCTACTTCTTCTGTAATACATCTTTATCTCCTTTCTTCCATACTGAGAATCTTAATTTTCAAGGGCACGGGGGGATGAAGTTGCAGTATCTTATAATGACTCACTTATCTTTTTTTTTTTTTTTTTTAAGATTTTATTTATTTATTTGAGAGAGAATGAGAGAGAGCATGAGAAGGGGGAGGGTCAGAGGGAGAAGCAGACTCCCTGCTGAGCAGGGAGCCCGATGCGGGACTCAATCCCAGGACTCCAGGATCATGACCTGAGCCGAAGGCAGTCGCCCAACCAACTGAGCCACCCAGGCCCCCATGACTCACTTATCTTATCCCAAAATAAGTATAAGTATTTTATTACACTCAACAGTAGATTCAGAATTAAATACTGATACTACCACTACCAATATGATTATTGGAAACAGTTAAAATTTCTTCTTCCTTCGCATATGCTCTCTCTTTTCCCATTTTAAAAATAGCAGTTCTATATTGTTAGAATGTGTACTATCACTGTCTCCCTGTTTAACGGTATTTGGTATTGATTCTACAAATTACCACATATTTGCTTGTTATAGACCATTCTGCAGATGTTATTTTGTTTTTTCTGAAATTTGTTCTCTAGTAGATCCCACAAGCTCACAGAAGTGGTATTTCTCAAGTTCTTCATATGTTGATAAAGGTGCACCTTTATGCTTGAAAGTTAATTTTGATGGTGTGAAAGCCTTGACTCACATTTTCTTGTCTTAGTTACTCCATTTTCTTTTGACATAGAGCATTGCTGTGGAAGTCTGAGGATAAGCTTGTGTGTGAGTGCATTATAAATCACTTGTGTTCCTTTTACTAGAAGCCCAAAAGATTTGGGTTCATGTTCTCAGGGACCTGAGAACACTATCAGATGAGTCAAACTTTTTTTTTTCCCCTTGCAGAAGACGACAAGCCAATCTTCTTAAGGGAAAGCAGCTTCTTCGTGAGGGCAAAGTCTCAGAAGCCAGAGAATGTTTTACCCGTTCTATCAATATCACACATGTGATGGCCCACAAAGTCATTAAAGTAAGCCAAATGAGAAATAAAGCCAAAGTAACAAATGGCTAAGTTCATCAAAGCTAGTTATGAGTCGTTTATTGGTGGGAGGAAAATTATTCTAGGCCTAACCTCAAGGAAGGGGCAGGTCTCAGGAAGAAGGGAGCAGTATCTTTCAACAGAGGAGAGGAGTCCAACAGTCTGCAAGGGAGAAATCCTAAGGACTAAGGGACGCCCTCCCTTTCTAGATATTTGAGCTTGGTGGGCACCTTGTTCCGCAGAGATGGAAGGGATCGTTCCTGGAGGGCCAGTCTCACCCCACTGTCATGTAGTTGTTAACACTTAACACCTCTACTCTTCATGGCCGTGGGATTTGTCGAACCAGCCTCACTGGCTCAGGACCTCTCAGACCCCTAGTCTCCTCAACCTGCTTCTGCATAGAAGTTTCTTACCACCATAGATCTTCTTCTGCGGCCGGCAGCTCGAGCCCTCCGTTCCCCTGCTTCAGGCCTCTGTTCAAACGGCTTGGTAAACAGGGAAATAAATACAGAGATTAAATTCTGTAGTTTTATCAAAACAGTGTTAGACACACTTTTGTAGTCTGAAAAGAAAGCATGTTATTTTTATGGGGGAAATATATTCAGAGCTCCAAACAAATGTCTTTTATGTTTTTGGAGCATAGCCGTTCTTAAGATGCAAGCTTTCTTTCTACAATTTGAAATAATTTTTTCTGGCTTGTAGTTGTTTCTCTCCCTCTGAATATACAGTAGTATTTTCTCCTATAAATTGATTTTTTTAAAAAGAAATCTTTGTGGCTTTATGATTAGTTCAATATGTGCTAGGACTAAAAGTGGAAAAACCCCAAAGGAAATGATTTCTGAAAATAACATGAGCATGTACATGTTGAGGCTGGTAATGAGATGGGAAGTTGTTGAGTTCTCTCTAGATACTCTGCTGGAGATTGACCACGACCTTCTCTGGCAGGCTGCTCGGTCCCAGGGAGTAGATTGTCTCGTGGCTCCGTACGAAGCAGACGCACAGTTGGCCTATCTTAACAAAACGGGTATTGTACAAGCTATAATCACAGAGGACTCTGACCTCCTCGCTTTTGGCTGTAAAAAGGTACCTGACTACAACTATATGCTGCTTTTCTGTGTAGTTGGCAGTGGTGTAAAGCAAGGAAATAAGGTTTTTCCTCTCTAGGAATCATTAATACCCGCAGTTAATATCTACCTACAATGATGATAATTTTATTTAAAATGAAAAGAAGGGTTTTGCTGCTTGACATTTGTGCAGTCTGGACACTTTCAGAATAAGCCCTTAAGGTTAGAAGGTTTTATTCAAATTCTTCAATAGAGCATAGACTTATTATTTTTATTTTTGGTATAACTTATATGCTTTACATTTTTCAGTTTGGTGAGGTAAATAACTTATCCAGCCGGTTGCTTTGCAGTTATTTAGAATTATGTATAAAGCTGTTTAATGGAACATTTTATCATGATGTAGTAAGGGGGGAATTAAGATACAAAACTACAAGATGGTATCATTTTTGTTACTGCCAATGTTACTTATATCATCTCTAAATTTCATAGATGACTAGAAAGATCTGTCAAAGGATTAATGCCGGGTAACAGTGATAGATGAGAGATGTCAGGCAACTTCTGTTTTCTTCTTCCTGAATTTCTATGTTCTCCAAATTTTCTACAATGAGCATGTATTACTTTAAGAATAAGAAAAAGGATTTTTGTATGAATCACTGTTTGATCACCATGACAATCCTGGATGTCAGTGGGAGGTAAGAGGTACAGAAAGGGCATTCTTTCTCCCAGAGTCAGAACAAGGGAGTCCTGGCACATGACCTGGTCTATCCTCATCTATGCTTCAGTTTCATTTATTTGTAGATTTCACAGTAATTAACTGGCCTGCCTACCTCTCCTCTCTTTCAGTGCTATGATAAAGAACAAGAAAGAATTCTTAGAAATATTGCAGTGGATTAGATAATGAAAAATTAAAATGACCCTTATAGGTATTGACTATTTCCCTTCCTTTTGAAGGTGATTTTAAAAATGGACCAGTTTGGAAATGGACTAGAGATTGACCAGGTGCGGCTGGGCATGTGCAGACAGCTTGGGGACGTGTTCACAGAGGAGAAGTTCCGCTATATGTGCATTCTCTCGGGCTGTGACTACCTCTCCTCGCTGCGTGGGATTGGCTTAGCAAAGGCCTGCAAAGTGCTAAGACTGGCCAATAATCCAGACATCGTGAAGGTAAGAGTGAGTCGCCCAGTCCGGTTGGGTTTCCGGAGCGTTTCTTACGTCAGAGATAAACCCTTCAGAATATGAATTTTAAATATTCTATCCTCTCAGTATCCCATATCATGTCATCAAAAGGACAAAATGACTAAAACACTAGGATTTTGCTTTTGGCAACTGATGGACCTGCTTTAAGCAATTGGCAAAATTTTTTAAATGAAGACTAATGTAAAGAGACTTAAGGGCAAAATGTTCTAGATAGAATTAATGTTAAAATGTATTATCTTTCAATTTCTGTCCTATTCTCTGTAGTGCTGGCTCTCAAATTTTTTGGTCTCAGGGTCCCTTTACTCTCTTTAAAGCTCTTGGTGGCAATAATTTTTGTTAAATGGCTTATAGCTGTTGGTATTTACTGAATCAAATTCAAACAAAGATAAAATGTTGGTTAATTTAAAGCTAACAGTAATAAATTCATTACATGTTAGCATATGTAGCATATTTTAATGAAAAATAGCCGTGTCTTCTGAAAACGTGAAAATTCTGACAGGGATTGCACATTTATGTAAATCTCTTTCACATGGCTTGATAGAAGACAGCTGGGTTCTCCTACCTACTTCCTCTGACATAGTATCATGTGTCCTGTGTCCTCTGGAAAACTGAGACACCTGCATCACCGCTCGATCATTTCTCTGATAGCTTTACCTTTAAAAAAAAAAAAGGGGGGGGGCAGTATATGTTGAAGAAGCTCATTTTGCCACCCCTGCCCCACTCCCCTCGGCGGGGATTGGGGGGGCCCGAGGGGAAGGGAGCCACGCACTAACCTGCCGGTGACCCCAGGGCCACTGACTTCTGCTCTCTGGCTCTCCCCTTGTTCATCTGTGAGTGTGGTAGGAAGTATTTAAACCACTACCAGCTTTAATCATCCATGACTCTAACAGAAGTTAGAGGTCGACTTCATTTTAATTCTCGGGTTTTGTATGTTTGTATTTTGCTGTGTGGATGAAAGGGACTTTGAGGGTGGGGAATGTGTCTTAATGTCACACCTGGGGATATAAACTAGATGTGTAACTGACTTGTTCATAATAATAGAAAAATCGAAGAAAATGCTGTTACAGTTTTTAGTGATATGACATGGTGGTCGTGTTTGCTGGTAGAGGCTTTCAGTGCAGATAAAATCAATTGATTTTCTGTCTGTCCTCAGCCTCCTCTAATGTGAACCAGTTGATCTTGGTGATGATACACTCCCTATTCTGTATTTGCAGATAACTAGTAAATATTTTTACATTCATTATTAGGTTATCAAGAAAATCGGACACTATCTTAAGATGAACATAACAGTACCAGAAGATTACATCAAAGGATTTATTCGAGCCAACAATACCTTCCTTTATCAGCTAGTTTTTGATCCCATCAAAAGGAAACTCATCCCTCTGAATGCTTACGAAGATGACATTGATCCTGAAACACTAAGCTACGCTGGGCAGTATCCTTTCTGAACCAGAATAGTAGAATTTTGCACTTCTTCCATATTTTTATGGTGAAATTTTTAGTGAGGTATTCAGTAAAAAGTCTGCAAATTGTTTTTTTTCTTTTTTATAGTGAAACCTATGTCTTTTAATTATCATTTTAATTATCGTGCTAGTGAAAATTCATTTCATTTTAATTATCGTTCTAGTGAAAATTCAGAGCATCTTTTTGTTTATAAACCTGCGGCTCATCTATCATAACGTGCTAATTACTTAGGTTGCCTTGACAGAAACCTGTACTGAGTCGGTCACTTAAGGTACACATTCCAAAGGTGGTACTTCTTGGTCGGCAAGTTCCACTTCCTAGGAGGGGCATTGTGGATGTGTGAGCCCACCCGTTGAGGATGCCCTGCACGGAGACCCTGGCTGCATGCACGCAGGCTGATTCAGAGCTCAGTCACATAGCCGGTGGCCAGGACTCCCTCTCCGTCTCCCTGGGAAGGAAGTGATGACGTGGGCTTTGCTTCCAAAAACAGCCAGCCCCTACAGTGACAGATAGAACCTAGCAAATGACCCCTGTGGTTGTCGTCTCCTACAGTGACAGAAAGAACCTAGCAAATGACCCCTGTGGTTGTCTCCTACAGTAACAGAAAGAACCTAGCAAATGACCCCTGTGGTTGTCGTCTCCTACAGTGACAGAAAGAACCTAGCAAATGACCCCTGTGGTTGTCTCCTACAGTGACAGAACCTAGCAAATGACCCCTGTGGTTGTCGTCTCCTACAGTGACAGATAGAACCTAGCAAATGACCCCTGTGGTTATCGTCTCCTACAGTGACAGAAAGAACCCAGAATGACCCCTGTGGTTTCAGTCATGCTGAGTGTGGAGAGTAAGGAATACACTTTTTGATCTTAATACGTTATTGTACAGTTGTTAATAAAGGCGTTTTTCCTTAATCTTACCAACCAAGGTATTTTGATGATTCCATAGCTCTTCAAATAGCCCTTGGAAATAAAGATATAAACACTTTTGAACAGATTGATGACTACAATCCAGACACTGCTACGGTAACATCTAAAGGACTTTTTTTTTAATGACTTCATCTTTTAGAGAGCACATTTTAATTACATCTCAGGAACTTTGACTAAAAGATTTTTATTTTATTTATTTGAGAGAGAGCATGAGCAGGGGGAGAAGCAGAGGGAGAGGGAGAAGCAGACTTCCTGCTGAGCAGGGAGCCTGATGCGGGGCTCAATCCCAGGACCCCGAGATCATGACCTGAGCTGAAAGCAGACACTTAACCAGCTGAGCCACCCAGGTGACCCAGGAACTGTGACTAAAGGCAAATCTTCATTTTGTAAACATCTTCTATGCATCTCTATATCCCAGCACTGTGCAGAGTATGGGTTTAAAACAACTCGATGATAGAGAAATTATCTTAGAACAGATATATTGGTTAATTTTCTTAAAAAGCAACCAAATGATATATCACCAGACCTTTAGACATGAACATTTCGTCTGAATCTACAAGCATTTCATGCTTTTCTTCTCGTCCCACCCCATTCGCCTCTGATATTTGGCATAGTTGAAAGTTCAAACCTAGAAACGCTACCATTGGAAGTAAATGCTGTTTTCTCGCTCACTCATAAGCACTGCACAAATATTAATGGAACACCCCTGAACTGTGTCTCTGAGCCCATTCCTATTCACTTTTTCCCAGTTGTGTATATCCCTTCTGACACACTCCCCCACCATTCTCTCCTTTTCCAGACTGTTCTCTTTTCTGTTCAAATTTATTCCTTAAGTAAGTTCTGATTATTTTATCTTATGCAGAAAATTCCCACATCTTTAACCTAATCTCTAGTCTAACAACAGCTGCATAATTCTAAATGTTTCTTGGATCTCTAACATAAATGATTTCCTATAACCTTAAATCTATCCACAGTCAAAAGAATTCCTTAACAGGGCGCCTGGGTGGCTCAGTTGGTTAAGCGACTGCCTTCGGCTCAGGTCATGATCCCGGAGTCCCGGGATCGAGTCCCACATCGGGCTCCCTGCTCGGCGGGGAGTCTGCTTCTCCCTCTAACCCTACCCCCTCTTGCGCTCTCTCTCTCTCACTCTCTCTCTCAAATAAATAAATAAATAAAATCTTTAAAAAAAAAAAAAAAAGAATTCCTTAACAGCTTTCCTTAATGACATTTCTCCTGTTTAGCACTTACTAATGCCTAAGTTGTGTCTCCGTAGTTTACTTTGTGATTCTTCCCAGCAGAATATAATTTTCATAAAGGCAGGGCTTTATGAACTTTACTGCTGTATTATATTTACCACGTTTATTTGTTGAAGGAATGAGTATCAGTTACATGATCTCTTTCATTCTCAGACTAGAAGACTTGGAAATAAACTTGGGCTTCTCTTTCACTGCTAATCCTTTTGCTTTTAGTTCTTCTGAATGACAGTTTCTTCTTTCTCATAGCTTCCAGTCTAATTCGGGTCTTTCTACCTTTGCTCACTAATTCAGTTCTTGACTGAGCATTTATTAAGCACTAAAACAAGCATAGGTTAGCTAGTGTTCTGGAATATAAAGAAAAATAAAATATAATTCTTCCTCTGGTGCTCATTGCCTAGGGAAGGGAGATGTGGTTGTATATATAGAAATGTGGAAATTTCTGTAATAGAGATGTATTCTAGTCTCCATGAAAAAGGTGGGGGGCATGTACCTAACTCCACCTAAGGAAAGAATGCTTCATAATAATAATAGCAAACATTTATTGGGTATTTACTACATCCTAAATGCTATTTTTTTTTTTTGAAGATTTTATTTATTTGAGAGAGAACATGAGGAGGGGAAGGGGCAAAGGGACAAACAGACTCCCCGCTGAGTAGGGAGCCTGACATGGGGCTCGGTCCCAGGACCTGAGATCATGACCTGGGTCCAAGTCAGACATTCAACTGACTGAGTCACCCAGGCGCCCCCATTCTAAATGCTTTCTAAGCACCTTACACATAGTAACTCATTTACTCTTCAACAAGCCTGTGAGGTCAATACTGTTATTCCCATTTTACAGATGAAATGAGAGGGAGGTTAAGTAACTTGCCCAGAACACACATTTAATAAATAAGGGAGCTGTGATCCCAGGTCAAGCTCTCTCTGTCTCCTTTAGAGAAACTGAGGTGTCCTGGGTTTGCAAAGATCAGTGGGGATTTTCAAGATGAGATAGATGAGTGATGCCGGGCTGCAAACAACGTGTGTGGAGTAATGAGTAGTTAATTATGGCTGGCCCAAGACTGTCCTCGTGTTCACTACGTGAAGGGAGCAGAGCTCCTTGAGAAAGAAGACGAGGTGAGCCTGGAAAAGGTGGCCAGTGAGAAACCAGGACCAGTTGAGCGTTGAAAAGAAATCATTACTGTCAGCTGAAACAAACCAAGCTACTAAGCACAAATCCCTAACGATATTCAGAAAGAACCTTATGTGCATCAATTCAAATCACGTAAACCTTACACTCAGGTTGCTCTTTCCTCTTTCTCTTTTTAGAACTTCTCTTAATTAGATGTTAGATTTCCTAGTCTTCGACTTTTTCTGTCTTATTCATGTCTTTGTCTTGTATCATGTTTGTCTTCCAACTTTGTACTATCCAGTATAGTAGCCAGTAGCTACATATGGCTATTTAAATTAATTCACATTGAATAATATTTAAATTTTAGTTCTTCAGTTGCATTGGCCACTTTGCAAGTACTTAGTGGCTAGTGGCTATCCATATTGGACTGCACAGGACATTTCTGTCATTGCTGAAAATTCTGTTGAGTTTTTTTCTACAGTCATTTTCTTTTCTAAGGGTGCTTTCTTTAATTGTACTTTTTTAAAGATTCTGTGTCAGGGGTGCCTGGGTGGCTCAGTCAGTTAAGTGTCTGCCTTTGGCTCAGGTCATGATCCCGGGGTCCTGGGATCAAGCCCTGTGTCGGGCTCCCCATTCAGCAGGGGGTCTGCTTCTCTCTCTCCCTCTGCCACTCCTCCTGCTTGTGCTCTCTCTCTGTCCAATAAATAAATAAAATCTTTTTTTAAAAAAGATTCTTTGTCATGGATCTCTCTGAGAATATCAATTATAATTTCTTGCACATTTTCTCCCATTCTCTGCATTCTCTGTTGCTCTGAATTGTTTTTTTCCTACTTGTTTTGGCCTTTTCTCTTCCATGGTAGAGACTTTCTTCAAACATCTGAAGCTTCTTGTCTATTTGTTCTTATTTGAGAGAGGCACCGAGCAGCTGGAGAAGATTTGTGAACAATTGGGGCTTATAATCTTGGGCTTTACTCTTGGGTGATCTGGTTGCCAACAAGCTGGCTTGATTTTGTTTTCTCTGCATGGTTCCAATTTCCAGAAAGGGATCCACCAGTTTTGACTTAGCACATGTATACGTGGCAGTTTGCATTTTGAGAGCAGGTTAGGGAAAGCGAGTTGGGGTGGGCCTTTCATTTGACCTCTGTCTTCAGACAAATGGATTTCCCCATCTTCTGAATTGCCTACTCCTGGGTTTCAACTGAACAGTTGCTCTGGTTCTGAAGGCGGGTAGGTGTGAGTTGACTGTATGGTCAGGTGGAAGATGAGGGCCCAGGGATCAAATATCCTCATCTTAGCCCTCCCCCACGTGAGCCCTGCATGGTACCTGGTGCCTTAAATCCCTGAGCTCTTCTTACGTTTGTGTAGGAGAAATTGACTTCCCTTTGGGATTCTTTTCTGCAGACACTTGGGCTTGGTCTAAGTTCTTAAAATTTCTCTATCTGTACTCTGTCTTCACTATGGTTTGGGCCATACAGATATCTCCTAATTTTACTGCAGATGGAATTTGATTATTGTTTTGGGGAGATAGTAATCAAAGGAAGGGGACTGAAAAGTGTTTACTCGGCAATCTTCTTTACACATTTGAATTATTGCTATTATTATAATTTCATCAGGAATGATTCTTAAGTTATTCCTTTGTCTCAGAAACTCTAAAATGGTTGTGTTAAATGTGTCCAGACATTAACGAGAATGTTATGGCTCACTAAGATGGCCATCCTTTTACAGAGAAATTTCTGTAGGAACCATTAACTGTACCAAACTAATTCTTTTTGTTTATCTGAAATTTAGTCTTCCCAGGATGGTTTTCTACTTGCCTGTTTCTCTTTTTTCAGTAAAACCATCAATGGGATCTAATGCCATGAGCTATTATGCTTAAGCTGTTTTTTATAACCATTCACTCAATTATTCCAAATAACCTTTGTTAATTCTCAAGGTGTATCCTGAATAATGTCACCTTGTTTTATTTATTTTTATCCTTTAAGTGAGAGGCTTCGATTAGATTCCAAGTTTAGGTGGGATTTTTGTCGAGTGGAATTCATGCCCTTAGTACCAACATTGTTTATGTCTTTGTTAATTTTTATCTTTGCCTCTCTGCTCTATTAGAATATCATTGATATCCTCTTAATAGAGCACTGTCATCCAAAATATGTTGTAATCGTGAATAAGTTATATTAGCATTAAGAATGATCGCTTACCAGCCCTTACTGGCAATAACTCTTTTATGCAAGATTCAGTGTAGACCCAAATAGCTTTCTGTTTGTCTGTACTGTCCACTAAAGATGGCACTAAGTATGGGTCAAATAGAAACTGGAGTTTTAAATTAGATCGTTTTGGGGGTGTGAGTGGCTCAGTGGGTTAAGCGTCTGCCTTTGGCTCAGGTCATGATCTTAGGGTCCTGGGATTGAGCCCCCGCATCAGGCTCCCTGCTCAGAGGTGAGTGAGTCGGCTTCTCCCTCTCCCTCTCCCTCTCCCTCTACGCGCACATGCATGCGTGCGCTCACTCTCACTCTCGAATAAATAATCTTTTAAAAAAAGAAAAATAAATGAGATTCTTTTGGTTTAAATTCAACCAGGTTTTAGAGATGGGATGGTTGCTTTCTTTAAATATACAGGTTTATGGTCTTGATTCTCAGGTGCTTTGTAACTAGGGTAAGCGACTATTTAGAGGCTTATTGCCAGATCATTATTAAACTAATTGGTATTGTGTTTTGAAATAATACTCAGATTTTAAAAGCACTTGTTCTGGCCACATTTCTTCAAGTATATTTTAATTTCTTGCACTGTTAATCTTAAGGAGATTCACTTTTTATTTCTTAGAAATGAGCTGACAACTCACTTGACTTTCATTAGAAGAGAAACAGACCCAAGAGTACAAGACACATTTAATAGAAAAGTGTAGTACCATCAAAGTAGAAAATGTTATTAAAGAATAGATATTTCATCAGAAATTGCTCAAAAGAGTAAATTATTTGCTTATGATTTATGTTGCTAGAGAGGGAAATATTTGGCTATTTTCCTTCTTCAAGTAATCCTTTTCGATTTTACTATTTTAGCCTGCCCAATCAAGAAGTCAGAGTTGGAATGACAAAACATGTCAGAAGTCATCTAATGTTAATAGCATTTGGCATAGGAATTACTGCCCTAGACTTGAGCTGGATGTTGTTTCAAATGCTACAAGATTGAAGGAAAATCCGAGTACTGTGGGCATTGAACAAGTGATCAGTATTAAAGGGTTAAATCTTCCAAGGAAGTCATCCATTGTGAAAAGACCAAGAAATGGTATGTATTTTTGCTTGCAGTATATATTGTGAAATATTAGTGAGTGTTGATCACATTTAAGAAATCTTTGCCAAACCCAAGGTCACTAAAATTTTCTCCTGTTTTTTTTTTTTTTTTTTTTCTAGAACTTTAGTAGTTTTAGCTCTTAGATCTAGGCCTTTGATCCATTTTGGATTAATTTTTTCGTATGGTGTGAGGGTAAGGATCAAGGTTCACCTTTTTTGTATATGGCAGTCCACTTGCTCCACCATTTGTTAAAATATTGTCCTCTCCCTATTGAATTACCTTGGCACATTTGGTGACAATCAGTTGACCTTGACCATGTATGTGTGAGTCTGTTTTGGACTCTATCATTCTGTATCATGGGTCTCTTTCGCTATCTTTATGCCAGAACATCATCTTAATTATCGTAGCTTTCTGTAAATCTTGGAATTAAGTAATATAAGTCTAAGTCTACTCTAAGTTTGTTCTTTTTTTGCAAAGCTGTTTTGGCTACTCTGTTTTTCTCAATTCCATACAGATTTTAGAATCAACTTGTCAATTTAAAAAAAAAAAAAAAAAACCTGCTGAGATGGTGATTGGAATTTAGTTGACTCCATAGATCAGTTTGGGGAGAATTGACTTCTTACCAAGATTGGGTTTTCTGATGTGTTTATTTAAGTCTTCTTTCATTTAGTGTTCAGCAGTGCTGTGTGGTTTTTAGTGTCTTACACACACATGTATTGTCAAATTTATCTCTATGTTTCAGATTTTTGATGCTACTACAAATGATATTTTAAATTTTGATTTCTAATTGTTCATTGCTAGAAATCCAGTTGACTCTTGAACCAACAAGGGTTTGAACTGCACAGGTCCTCTTATATGTGGAATTTTTTTCATAAATACAGTGCAGTAAATGTATTTTCTCTTTATGATTTTCTTAATATTTTCTTTTCTCTAGGTCACTTTATTACAAGAATACGGTATATGACACATACAGCATACAAAGTATGTGTTAATTGGCTGTCTCTGTTGTCAGTAAGTCTTTTGGTCAGCAGTCGGCCATTAGTAGTTAAGTTTTTAGAGAGTCAATAGTTAGATACAGATTTCTGACTCTGGAGGGGGTCAGCCCTTAACTCTCCTGTTGTTCAAGGGTCAACTGTAGGATTGATTCTTGTATTTCAATCTCCTGTTTGTACCGCAAATCTGCATATTAGTTCATAGTGTCTCTTTCATAGACTCCACAGGATTCTGCAGAGACAGTCAAGTGACCTGCAGATAAAGACAGTTGTGCTTCTCCTTGTCCAGTCTGGATGCCATTTATTTGTTTGTTTGTTTGTTGTTTATTTTTTTTTCCCTTCCTCCTCTTATGTCTTTTTCTTGTCTTCTGGAACCTCCAGTATAATGTTAAACAGAAGTGCTGAGAGTGGAATACTAAGTATTAGGGAGAGCTGTTTTATTTTTATCATAGAAGATGTGTAGAAGTAGAAAGACTAATTGTAATCTGGTCCTTCTCTCTTCTTTCCTTCAGACATGAATGAATGAAAGTCTAACAACAAAACAAAACAAGCCCTTAGCAAACCTTTTAGCTCATGCTTTTGCTTTTCAAATTTAGGTATAGATTATTCATGTTTTGTCAAAATGTATTCCTTATGAGCGTAAATCTTTCCCTGATAGTATCTCTGGACCTTTGTTTCCTCTTCTGAAATGGGAACTATACTGCCTGTTCACAAATGTTTGTGTATGTTATGTACTGTAACGTATAAAAGCCCCTTGTCCATAGCAAGTACACTGCATGTTCGTTCCTTCCTTCCTGTTCCCATGAGGATAAGCTGTTCATTTTATGTAGAGAACTCATTATCTCTAAGTTCTTTATGTCACGGTCTGCTTTGTTATAACTGCCACCTGTCAATGGATTTTGTGCCCTGGGCTCACACAAACATAAAATAAAACAGTAAGTTTTTTTCCCTCTTTTAGTTGACAGGCCTTTCATGTATTTAGAGACAGCCATTATGACTCTCCTACATTTCTTTTCCAAGCTAAAAGTTGCTTACCTACCCAGTTTGTGCTTTGGATACAATACAGGTTTTAATAATTGTGGGACTATTATGGTGAGTGGTTGTTGAAGTGCAGTCTTCTTACCACAGAGCACAATAAATGTTTAGAATTGTGTATTTTCAGCCTTCACCCAGAGACTATGCTTGTATTATTGCAAACTAAGATAGATTTTGTTAACATTCCTGTCATTTTACTGGCACTTACTGAGTTTATAATCAAAATCAACTAGTTGTTGTTAAGGCAGGTACAGTTATACTTTTAAACTTAAATCTGGATTAAATTATCTCTACTGATGCAGTCAATTCGTTATAATCCATTTTTGCCTTTCTTGAAAAATCTTTGTGTTGTCTACTAACAGATGGTTATTATCTGTGTCACCTGGAAATGAGAGAAGTATGGCTCCCGGTGTCTCAAAGTTTTGAATAAAACGTGTTTGCTTACATAATGTTTAATGTACTGACGTCGAGAGCCCTTACGCTAGATTCCAGACTGTTCAGACTGCTAGTCACCTGTGGTCTTTCTGGGCACTTCAATTTGCTGTAATTCCACATAACTCATATCCAGTTATTTTGCTCTGCCTTGTCCACTAGGATAATATGAGAGACACTGAAGTGTCCTGCTTAGCATCTAAACCCATGGAATTCCCCCGAAAAGCTAGTCGAATAGCCTTATCACAGTAGGAAAATGCGGTTAGCTTGGCATGGCTGCTTCTTGGAGAAACCTTGCTGAGGATCCTACAATGTTTGTGTTTACTTCTTCCCTCTTCCCTAAGGGCTCACAATTCTCTGCTTAATAAACAAATTAAGGCTTTTATAAGCAAAATCAAATTTACAGATCTGTAGCTTCTTAAAAATCTGTGTATTTGGGCACCTGGGTGGCTAAGTTGGTTAAGCGACTGCCTTCGGCTCAGGTCATGATCCTGGAGTCCCAGGATCGAGTCCCGCATTGGGCTCCCTGCTAGGCAGGGAGTCTGTTTCCCCCGCTGACCCTCTCCCCTCTCATGCTCTCTCTCTGTATCTCATTCTCTCTCAAATAAATAAAATCTTTTAAAATAAAAATCTGTGTATTTTTAAATTTGAGGTATCCTCTTCTGGTCTCTAGTATTTGGTACCCCCAACCATTTTACTGATCTCCTAGGGTAGTGAGCACTCACTGTTCAGGCTGAGAATTAGTTGGACTGATTTCAAGCACCTGCCCACTATCTCTATGTTGTTGTCTATGTCGGGCATCAACTGACTGTATTATTTAACCTTATGATTTATTCTACTGCCATAGAATACATTGGTCACACAAGTTTCTCGGGCCCCATGGCTAGGTAATGAGGATCAGAACTAGAGCGCAGGTTACTTCACTATGTGACAATCCTATATACTTCAAAGGCAGTAATGTATCGGTGGTGGGTATAAGTGGCTGCTGGTTTTATTGGAACATTTTAAAAATCAAATAGGAAATCGTACACTGATGTGTAAATTGCCTTAATTTTTTTTATTCAAAATCAAGCCTTTAGTATCAGAAGTAAATAGCCTTACAGAATTGATTGTATCCTGAAATTTTGGTTTTGGTAATTTCACATTAAATCATACAAATAACTGACATTACAACTTAACTGTGAAATTGTAAAACACAGCTAAGGGAATTTTTTTTCTTTTGAGTCATTCTTGCATCTCCTTTTGTGATGCATCATTAAAGAAATAAGACTTCCTCCTTAGGACAGTGAGATGCGGACTGTAACAGTAAGGCTGAGTCTCCACACGGAACAAAGATTTACAGGCCATTTTGTTTTTATTTAGAAGAGCTGTCAGAAGACGACCTGTTGAGTCAGTATTCCCTTTCATTTACAAAGAAGACCAAGAGAAATAACTGTGAAGGTCCTAAATCCTTGAACTCTTCTGAAATGCTCATGCCTGACGTGGTGGATGGAAGTACTGTTAGAAAAAACGGGAGCGCAACACTTACGACTAGAAATAAATTTGCGGCGTTTTTACAGAGAAAAAATGAAGACAGCGGTGCAGTTGTGGTCCCAGGGACCAGAAGCAGGTACAGTTCATCTACACAGTGTTGTGTGTCTGTTGTATCACCTACTCCGCCGGTCCTTATTCCAGTTGTCCTACATAAACACTGAATCCGGGTTGTCAGTGTGGAGCCCGGCTTGGCCCATGTACTGTTTGTGTCATGTGTCACCTGAGTCCCGACGTAAATGCACATCCGTTCTCTTGAACGTCTCTTCATACTAAAGCAAAATAAGAATTGTAGACTTATATTTTGCATTAGAAAAATTGTGTTGTTTTGGAGGGTCCCTTGCTTATTTCTACTGTTTTTTTAAGAACTACAATTTTGCAGAGTAGAGTTTTTTGTTTTTTTTTTTTTAAAGATTGGTTTATTTGAGAGAGAGAGAGAACATGAGCAGGGGGGAGGACAGAGGGAGAGGGAGAGAGAATCCCAAGCAGACTCCCCACTGAGCACGGAGCCTGAGATTATGACCTGAGCTGAAATCAAGAGTCAGATGCTCAGTCAACTGAGCCACCCAGTCGCCCCAACAGAGTAATTTTAGAAATATATTTAAATACAGAGTTCTAATATTAATTGAGAACCTAATACTATAGTAGACATTGGGTTACAAAAATGAGAGACATAGTATTTGTTGAGAAGCTTGTAGTGTAGTTACAAAAATAGGTCCATAAAGAAAATCTGTACAGTGTGGCAGGTACAACAAAAGTATGCCTAAGGTGTCCTGGGGGCATTAAAGGAACGTCTCCTGCTGAGTGGGTGGTTGGAAAGGGTCAGAGGGAAGGGACAGGTGTCAGGTACCGTTACAAAGAATGGAGCCTCTACCTTCCCTGTGGGCAGAGACATGGAGCTTGGGGCAGCTACTTGCTGTCGGCCGTTCCTGTTACTACTCCTGCCAAAATGTAAGTCTGCAAAAGGACACTGACGGAGCAGAAGTAGACAGGAGGCCAGTTCATGGAGGGTTTGTAAGCCACGCTAAGGAACTTTTAGACTTTAGAGGTGATAGGAGCTATTTGGTGGTTTTTAATCAGGGGAGGGGTAGGATTTGATTCCTGCTTTTGATAGACCGTTCCAAGTGTGCTGTGAAGGATGGATTCTAGAAGGCCAAAAGCGAAACAGAAAGATGGGTTAGGCCGTTCTATAGACCCTGTGAGTGATGATGAGGTTTTGGAGTCGGTATAATGTAGGGGTCAGCAATTGGGACCCTGGGATTGGACCACCTGGATTTGAGTCCTGTCCTGTTCGCTCATGAGATGTTTGACTCAGGAAGATTAAATTCTGGGTGCTTCAGTTTCCTCTTTTTAAAAAATGGGGCCAACAATTATGACAAGCTCAGGGCCATTGTGAGGATCACATTATGACTGTACGCAAAGGTGCCTAAAGCGGTACCTGATGGATGGTAAATACATGGTGAATAGCTCTTACTTTATGGTCTGGATGGTGGTAACCACACCGAGCGGCAGGAAGTTGGAGTGTCAGAAGTTACCTAGGCATGGCCTAGTAGCCCAGAGAACACCGATCAGCCCCCACATTCCTCTGGAAGACTTAGAACAGATGTGTTCTTCAAGTTTAATCCACCAGGCCGCGGCCAGTCTGTCTAACCATGACGGTGGGAGACGGGCATGAAGGAACCAACCGCTGGTCATCCTTGAAACTCACTGTAGGTGGCGTTCCAGACCCTTCTCACATCGGGCCTTCCTAAGGAAAACAGTCACATCCCGATTAAATGTCATTCTGATTCTGCCTGCACTAGTCCCTCTCGTGGAAGGTGCTTGTTACTAGTGGAATGATGAAAAAGGAGGCTGCAGATGATGGAGAAGAAGACATGATACATGCCGGTTACTACATTCTAGAAAGTTGGCTTTCCTCTCTTGCAGAAATCCTTGGAACTTGCGTTTCATTTTTCCACATGGATGAGAATAAAATTTCCCTTTTCTGTCCCTCGATGTCCAGCTCGGTCACCACCCAAGCTTAATGAGATACCCATTCACAACTGCACATCTCCACTCTATAGTTTAGGCAGATGTGTCACTGATAAATTGTTAAGAGATCCTTGGAGAAATGCATTTTTTTTCCTCCATCAGTTTCCTGTGAAACAATAATTTTAAGTCCTTGATGTAGGATTTTCCGACCTGGGTGGTACAGCAACATCCGATAACTAGATATGATTAAATCAGTTTTCTTAGCTAATTTTTGAAGTTGTTTAATACACTCTCTTATTCCTCACAGCAAAATTATGAGATAGTCAGGGTCGCTGTTTTTTTCTCTATTTTGTGTTAAGACACTGAAGGTCTGAGAGGTTAAACAACTTTCCCGGGGTGGTGTAGTTAGTACCATTGACACAGGGGTTCCTAGTCCTCATCAGTGCAGTGGGTTGAAAGGAACAAACAGTCTCATTGGCCTGGATATGAATTCTCACTGTGTCATTGAATTAGTTGAGGGATCTTTCACACACCACTGAATTACCCTGAACCTATTTCTTTATAAAATATGGATGATCAGCTACTGGAGGTTGTTCTGGAGACGAGCAGAAGTAGATCAAGCATCTGACACAGTGCCCAGTCACTAATATATATGCAAGAATTTATCATCACCCCCCTCTGTAATATAATTTATATTTAATGTAATATCACCCACTACATTAATGTAATGCAACACAAGCTATTAAATATGCCAAAGATTGTCTCCATCCCATCTGCTTTTTTGGAAGTCTGCTTTAACTCTTCTTTATTACATAGATACTCATCCTAGAAACATTCCGGTTTATCTTTTGAGACCTAGAAATAGAAATATCAATTAAGCAACACTGTAGGCTAATTGGGAAGAAGTAGCCCTGATCTGAGAGGGTGTTCTGGGTTTTAATTCTGCTTTCTAGCTGATTAATTTTATAACCTTGGGCACTGTCACTATTAACTTCTCTTACCCATGAAATCCTACCTGGAAGACTATTTGGATATCATAGGGGTTCTTATTTACTTAAAAATGAATGATGTGATCAGACCTGGGAGCTCCTGTTTTGTGCTTAGTGAATAGCCTAGTAAGACCTTTCCTTCCATGGACTGCTTCCTTCTTGGCCTGTATCCACACCTCAGCCGGGGATTTGATAAAGGACAGAGGGGATTTTTACCCTCCAGCATGTAGTAAATATTCTGTTTATCATTTTGGATTTGAACTAATGCTTATTAAGGAGGTAAATTCTCTTTAGGTTTCATATTTTTTTTAAAGATTTTATTTATTTATTTGAGAGAGAGAATGAGAGAGAGCACATGAGAGGGGGGAGGGTCAGAGGGAGAAGCAGACTCCCTGCCAAGCAGGGAGCCCGTTGCGGGACTCGATCCAAGGACTCCAGGATCATGACCTGAGCCGAAGGCAGTCGCTTAACCAACTGAGCCACCCAGGCGCCCCTAGGTTTCATATTTATCTGATCATATACCCTGGGAATTTCCTTTTTTTTTTTTTTTTCTAAAGATTTTATTTATTTGTCAGAGAGAGAAAGCACAAGCAGGGGAAGTGCAGGCAGAGGGAGAAGCAGGCTCCCTACTGAGCAAGGAACCCGATGCAGGACTCAAACCCAGGACCCAGGGATCATGACCTGAGCTGAAGGCAGATGCTTAAAGGAAAAAAATTTCCTTTTTAACCTCAAAATTCTCTGAGTACATCTTCTCCGTAATGATACTGATCTTTCTTTTGTATTGGAGTGTTTATAAGTGACTTTTTAAAGCTGCTACACTAAGTAATACCTCTTATTAATACAGAATCTTATGATAGATATGAAAGTCATAACCTCAATACTTAAAATAGCATAAAAGTTTATAAGCTATTTATTTAAAAAGCTGGTGGAGTACGTACCACTACAAGTTCCCAGATGATTTGCTACTAGGAAATAAGCTAAGATAAAGAGTAAGTGGCTAATTTATTTTGCTTTTACAAAATAAGAGACAGTAGTTGTAAATTGTCCCTCTGTTGCATATTTCTGTAACTCTTCACATATTTGACTGTCAGCCATGTGTTAGCCGCTAGTGTAGGTGCTGTGGATGGTACCTGTCCTCCGGGAGCTTCTAGTCTGTCTGGGAGTTTATTAAATAAAGGTTAGGGGGGAAAGATGTATGTGACGATTAGGGGTAGATAAAATATGCAAGTTCTAAGTAATGTATGTAGAGAGGACTGCTTTTAGGAAATCCTATCTACAAATTCATTATATAAATAAATTTCTAAATGTGAATGTCGGTATAACCAAAATTTAAGCTTTCAAAATCTGTTTTGTCTTTATTTACGAAATTATGTATTCATGAGATTTTTCTTGAAGAATCTAGACCATTTTTCACTCCCTGAATCTTAATCACCTTTGTGGGAAAACTCTAGAATATTTATAAGTTCTTTCTGTTGTTTTTTTCTGGCAGGTTTTTTTTGCAGTGCTCTGGATTCTGCCGACTGTGTGTCGGTGGAAGCAGGCAGCCAGCCCCTAGAGGAAGGTGCTGTCACGGAGAAAGAGACCAGTCTAAGTGAGTCAGATTGCGTAGATGGCCAGAAGACGGCTGGGTTGGACGTAGCTCGTAGCTCAGGTGATCCGACTGCAGGCAATGGAGCCGTGATGACTGACAGTGAGTCTCAGTCTTCTGAGACCAGCAGGTTCACCAGGACCATTTCACCACCCACTCTGGGCACACTCAGAAATTGTTTTAGTTGGTCTGGGAGTCTTGGAGACTTTTCACGAACTCCAAGCCCTTCGCCAAGCTCTTCTCCACGCACAGTGTTGCAGCAGTTCCAGAGACGGGCTGACCCCTCTGCGGCCCCGCCTGGCCAGAGGGAAGTGTCCCATGTGTCTCAGTTAAAGAGCGATGGGTCAGGTGATGAAGAGCCTCCCTTATGGCCAGTGGGGTCCTCTCCACAGTCTCAGGAAAGCGCAGAATTATTGCCACACAATTTGAATGCATCAAAACTTTCTCAGCCTTCTAGTAAGGATTCGGATTCAGAGGTAAGTCACGTTATGAAGCCTTTGTTTTCAAATCCATGTGTAAGAGGAAATAGGGTGTTAATCAGATAATTGGGGGAATGTTGCCCAAGTTTTAGAAATAATTGGCGGTCTTAATTTTTTATTCTAGATCTTACTTGTAGAAAGTTCACATTCTATCCATCTTAAGGACTTCTCCGAATGTTCATATTTTAAACTCTTGCACATTTAATCTAACCCTGTATTTCCTGAGTCACTGTGTGCTCTGTCGAGAGGTATCTCAAGTTGTGCGCAGTTAAGACGTAAGCAGAATGATACATTATAATAAATTTAGTATTTATTTTCTTAATATACTCTTGAATTCAGATAACATTTGAAACCTTATAAGGAAATGGCCTTATTAATTTGCTGGTGTTCGTCTTAAGCTTTAGTACTTAAAAATATGTTTTCATTTACTCCTCTTATTCTTGCTACACTTCCCCTTCTAACAAAACAAAATAGTAGTACCTGTGACTTTGTTACTCTGTTTTAAGTTAATAAAAGCATCCTAACCATTTTTTTCCTTATTTATAAAATATCTTTTAGTCTGATCTAAATCAAAACTTCAAATAAGTACTGCTCATAAGCGCCAGTGATGGTTCTATTTTAAAATGCATGAGAGCTTCCTTTACATCTGAGTCACCTCAGACTTACCAGTATAACATACTTCATTTTATCTTCACCAACTCCAATAACAAGTTGTAAGAACAATTAGAGCCACGGTACTATTTGACAGAATCTTGATAATCCCGAACATTGAGGAGTAATAAATCAGAATAGCTTATATTTATCAAAAGGAAAATATTTTATTCAAGTTCCCAAAGGAAACATGAATTGTACTGGACTCAAAAAAGCTAACCTAAAATGTCAGAACAAATTGTTTTCACTCAGAGAAAGCCGAAATCAGTTAGTATATTGAATCCAACATCTGTTCCATGTGGTGTTTGAGTTTTGAAGACTGGGGACAGCCTTTGAGCCTTGGGCTTTTCTTTCTCCTTTCACTTGCGTTGGCTTCAGTTCATCCATACTGGTCCGGAACCCCCTGTTTCTTTTAATATAAGCCCCCATTTTAATACCATCATTTTCATTTTGTGCTTCACACTGCATTTGCTCTTGGCCCCATGTGGGTGCCACCACAGCCGCTTTGTCTTGAACATCTTTCATAAAAACATCACCAATTTATGAGAATACAGGTCTGCTGAGCTCTTTCAGGATGCTCTTTTTCCTTTTTCCAGCAGACCTTTTCCTGTCTCACTTTGTAAGCTTTTAGCCATGTGTTGCTGAGAAGCCTTCCTAGCTCACAGGCAGTGGCCTGGACATGCTGATGGAACTTTCCACATTTCTGAATTCTGGATAACCATTTTTTGTATCTCTTGCCACCAGATGTAGTAAACTCCCGTTAGGATAAATAAATTGTTAATTCCCAAAGAATCAGAACACTAACAGGTAACATAAAATTATACAATCTTTCTTTGATTCAGAAAATGTTTCAGAAAGCCACAATACTATTGGGCTTCATTTTTAACATTAGTTTTTACCGGATGGCTCTGTGAAGAAAATATTTCTCTAGTGGAGCCTTCCATTGGTAGTTGACTGAAAAGCAACAACCATAGATTCTATGTGTATTGAGTTCATTGACCCTATTTGAGGTAAATTAATCTTAGGACCTTACTCATGACCTTTATTTTAAGAAATTTAACATCTGAAACTAACATGTCGACTACACTTAAAAAGAAGAAAGAAAAAGAAACAAATGATTTATCCCAGAGTCACCACAGCTGTTAGCCGTGAGTGAGGAATATTGGAGTTTCTGTGAGTTACAAGCCAGTTAATGGAGTTATTTTTCACTTCGGGATTATTTTTTTAAGTATATAATACTGTAAAGAATCGCAAGGTAAATTTTTTTTAAATCCTCTTGAAGGATGCAGAAATGTAAAGTCTTCTGAATCTTCATTCATTGTCCTTTTTTATGTGACTTCTGGGATAGCCAGAGGCGAGATCTCAAGGTCACTGTGAAAAGTAACTGCATTTGACACAGTATTACTCTACTTCTTCAAAGTAGATCCGCCCCCCTTTTTTTTTTAATGTTGAACACGTTACCCAATTAAAAGATGTGGCTATTCTGGTTCAACTTTTTGTAGCTAGTAATTTATGAAAACTATCAGCTGGGCTTGGGTAAACCAGTAACGTTACAGTAGGAGACTTGTCTTACTTGAGTCAGCATTTTGACAGGCTCCTGAAAGGGTTAGGAAAGGCTTCAAATTTATTTATTTATTTATTTATTTTTAAATTTTATTTATTTATTTGAGAGAGAGAGAATGAGAGAGAGCACATGAGAGGGGGGAGGGTCAGAGGGAGAAGCAGACTCCCTGCCGAGCAGGGAGCCCGATGTGGGACTCGATCCAGGGACTCCAGGATCATGACCTGAGCCGAAGGCAGTCGCTTAACCAACTGAGCCACCCAGGCGCCCAAGGAAAGCCTTCAAATTTAAACAGATCCTTTATTTTATACAATTTCCTTTAGCTAAAGCATCTTGCTAGTTTCTTCGGTGAAACTTGGGGTAAGCTGGCAAACACCGTTTCCACTTCGATTCATTTTCTTTTCATCTACTCCGTGTTTCATACTTTTCTGAGAAATTACATTTTTTATTTATACTGATTTTCTTTCATTTGTTTCGTGTTTTGTTGAATATGGGTTAGTTGTCATAAAGAATCCACAGTCAAAATCTAATTTTTTTTTAATCCTGGGGAATCTAGGAATCTGACTGCAATATGAAGTCACTTGATAATCAAGGTAATCCGAAATCCAAGCTACGTTTATCTCAGTTTTTGAAAAAAGACACACTTCTAAGAAACAAGGTAAAAACAAACAATATTTTTTAATTTCAGAAGCAGTGTATGTTTATTACCAGAAACTGAGAAATATCAACAAAATTAAAAATTAAAGTGCCTATATTTTTATTTACAGGAAAACATCTACTTTCAATCATATTAGGACCATGTTTATACCTGATTGTAGGTGGTGAAGTTGTGAAACCCTTATCTTCTCTTGCAGGTCTTTTTTCCATGTGCTTCTACAGATTACTTGTAACAACTGAGCAATATGCCATTGTATGAGTTTAGCTAATTCCCTTACGTTTGTCATTTCCCCTAAACATATTTTACTGTAGTAGATAGTACTGCATTCAAGATCTCGTGGATAAATATCTGCATACCATTTTTGATTGTTTCATAGGGATGAATTCCGTGGGCTGGTATTACTGGTCCATACGATTTAAACCTTTGATGTATGTTGCCAAAAGACCTTCTAGAAACTGAATATCCAACAAGCCAGGTTTTTTTTTTTTTTAATCAAAATATATAAATATTTCCATGACTACATAGTGAAAGCTCACCAGTTAAAGCATATTTTATGTATTTTATTAAATGTTCTTGCCTGTTAATATGAAAATGCTCGTTTCTAACTCAAAAATGCACAAGAGATACAAACAGTATAAAAGAAAAAGTACAAATGTTTGATTAGTATATAAAAACGTGTGTAACCTCATTAGTAGTCAAATAATGCAAATTAAAATAATGAAATACAATTTCTTACCTCTCAGATTTTCAAAAAATATTTTTAATTTTAATTGTTCTCATTTTTATGAGTGTATAGTGAGAAAATAATCACAGATTAATTGTGTATAAATTGCTCTGCCATTTCAGGAAAGCAATTTGAATGTGTTTAAATAATTCAACCCCGTAAGTACATTCTAGAACTCGAGTCTAAGGAAATAATGAGAGTTTAAGTACAGGAATACTTATCCTGCATTGGTTACAATAGTGGAAAATTGCAAATAGCCTATCTAAAAATAAAGGAGTGAATTATTAAATACATAATTGGTTTTAGCTCTTAGGTGGTGGGAGTACAGGTGAATTTTTTTTCTTGTTTTCTCATGTTTTCCCATAGTGAACACATTATTTTTCTAACAGCATAAAAACTTTTTTAAAATTTCAGTAAATGGTCTGCATATCCATTTGAAAAAAGATCCCTGTCTCATGCTATATAAATATAAATCCTAAATATATTAAAGATTTAAATGTAGAATATGTAAATATAAGACTCTTTTTTAAAATCTTTGCATGCAAAAGGCTTTTTCAGACCTACACTGCCTTGGAAGGGTGTCCATATTATTTTTGAGTAAAGAGGAAGAACATGAAGCAGTATGTATGATGTATTTTTGCTTAAATACTCAAAATACTCATGCAAACTGTATATGTTTATATAATCATAGTAAAAAGTCTAGAAAGATGCCAAAATTATGTGCAGTGACAAATAGGACTGGAGATGTAGAAAGTACTTTTCCGAAAGAAGTTATGTCGACATTAAACCGTCGTCTTCGTAGTCATCGTCGTCGTCGTCTTATTATTATTATTATTATTATTGCTCTCAGAGTTTTTGTCAGGGTTTTAAATGTCACTTCTATTTTGGTGAAAACTCCCCAGATGGACCTTCCCTCTTGCTCCCCAATATCCATCTTTAATATCCAAAATTAAACTCACTTTTTTTGTTGTTGTTATACCTCAAACGAGTTCTTCTCAGAACATTTTTTTATTTTCATCTGCTACCTAAGATTATATTATTCTCTTTGTCATTTAATTTCAAAATTTTAGGGTCCTTTTTCTTTTTTTTTAAGATTTTATTTATTTATTTGACAGAGACACAGCGAGAGAGGGAACACAGGCAGGGGGAGTGGGAGAGGGAGAAGCAGGCTTCCCACAGAGCAGGGAGCCCGACGCAGGGCTCGATCCCAGGACCCTGGGATCATGACCCGAGCCGAAGGCAGACGCTTAACGACTGAGCCACCCAGGCGCCCCGGGTCCTTTTTCTTTATAACTGCCAGTTCGATCCTTCGGCAGGGGGTAAAGAGAAATAACCCCACATCTGAACCTATCCAAATTCTAATGTTTCTTTCTTTGTCTTGTTTCTCGCTTTCTCCCTTTCCCCCTCACCAACACCCCATCAAGATATCATCTTTCATGTGTGAACGTTCCCGTTCTTTATACCTCCTCTGGCAACTTCATCAATTTGAAAGCCTTGTTTTATATGCCGCACTCTTACTATCCTAAAGAACAACAACAAGACATTGATGGCTCCATATTTCCCACAGGATAAAAATCAACCCTTGGATAGAAAAAGCTAAATGTCAGTAGAGATCTTTTGAAGAACCTATTCAAAACAAAATTCACTTTTGCATGTGAAAAGGAAAACTATCCAATCAAAACATATTAAGTGAAAAAAAAAAAAAACATTTTTACACACTGCTTATTGGTTACTTTTCTATTTTAATGTGCAGAGAGTAGTTTGAAATTAACTAAAGGTCATTGCTTGAACAAAACAGTATTAAAAGGGGCATTTACTCTTCAGGTTCCTGGGCTGTATAAATCTAGTTCTGTGGACAATCTTTCTACAACCAGGATCAAGCCTCTAGTTCCTGCCCGAGTCAGTGGGCTCAGCAAGAAGCCATCGAGCATCCAGAAGAGGAATCATCATAATGCTGAGAACAGGCCAGGATTACAGATAAAAATCAATGAGCTCTGGAAAAATTTTGGATTTAAAAAGTGAGTTGCCTTGTTACTTACTCTAAGGATAAATTATTTTTTTGTAATTTCTATCACTTTTTCCCAATTCTTTGTTTCCAAAGGAGTCAATTTTATTTTCTCTTACCCTAAGAGAATTATTTTCGTCTATTCTCTTTAGCTGACTCTTTTTAAGTATATTTAACTTCGATGTCTATACTTTCATTTAGTGAAAAGATGACAAATTAAAAAGCTTCAGTTCTTGGTCTGGCGGGGTCTATTGTTAAGCAAGTGACTTTTTCTAGCCTAAGTGTCTTGGCTTCCTTCCTTCCGAGTCTCTCAGGATTGTATTGAAAATAAATTGTTTTAGACATGAGGGTGGGAATGTAATGCTCTATCATATTCCTTGATTTAAAGCAATTTGTTCCCCTAAATCATCACATCTGAAATGGGGGAAATCACTGAGCGTATGTGATGATTGTGCCAGATTTCTAATGTATGGGACAAACACTGTTTTTTTTTAAAGATTTTATTTATTTATCTGACAGAGACAGCGAGAGAGGGAATACAAGCAGGGGGAGTGGGAGAGGGAGAAGCAGGCTTCCCGCCGAGCAGGGAGCCCTATGTGGAGCTTGATCCCAGGACCCTGGGATCATGACCTGAGCCGAAGGCAGACGCTTAACGACTGAGCCACCCAGGCGCCCCAGAACAAACACTGTTTTAAAACAGCTGGCCCTCTGTATATTTACCTTTTTTGAGCCACACGGTACTTCCTTCCATTAAACTACAAAATTAGTCTCAGAGTACTACGATTTATAATTAATTTATTCGTTTGTTCTTCTCAATAAAGCAAATGTGCTAAAAGTAGAGGATGGGAAAGTTACATGGGTGGTGGGATTAAACCTTACTTAATAGAAATGTCACAATCAGATGAGATGATATGAGCAGAAACACTTTGTAAATAGCAAGTGCTGGACACAATTATTTTTATTTTGCATTGTGTAAAGTCTAGGATTAAACCATATAGCAGCAGTTCTCAAATATCTGCCTTCAGGCACCCTTTACACTTAAAAATTACTGAGGGCCCAGAAATATTTTGGTTTATGTGGGGTTATACTTGTCAATATTTAACTGTCTTAGAAATTAAAATGACAAACCCATATTAAAATCAATAGTATATCGTTACAAAAAAATAACTTTTCCAAAACCAAAAAAAAAAAGTGAAAAGAGTGACTTTTTTATACATTTTTGCAAATCTTAACTGTGGTTTAATAGGACTGAGCTGGATTCTTACATCTGTTTCTGTGTTTGATCTGTTTTGATAGGTTGTCTTGGTTGAAGTGTAGGAAGAAAATCTGGCTCCACACATATTTGTAGTTGGGAAACACATATTTAATAGACTTTTTATTTAGCTGTAAATTTTCTACTTTGTTATTATACCAACGTTCAACAAGTGATGGTTTCTTAAAGGTTAGTTACAATATCAGATACGAAACCAAGTCAGCTGACTTTTCATATTCTGTGTTTCATTACAGTCTGTTGGTCCATAGCACACCTTGAGTGTATCTTTTGCTCATGCATGCATTGGTCATCTAAAAAATGTTGACTTACTGAGTTGTGTTTATCTTCCAAATGTAGACACATTTCATTATACAATATAAAGAAACCACAGTTTTATCAGAAAGTCTTTAAGTATTGAGAAGCTGTCAAGTGGCAGATACAGGTTATCCAAAATTCTGACTTTCACTTGAAAGCTTGAATTTTATAGTTGGCAACAAATCCTGTTAGTTTTTCCTTGGGGGTAACAACCGGCTCTCTTTGTTCATTTTATTTGTATTTTATTTTATTTTAAAGATTTTATTTATTTATTTGAGAGAGAGAAAACATGAGCAGGGGGGTAGGGGTAAAAGGAGAAGCAGACCCCCGCCGAGTGGGGAGCCCAATGCAGGACTTGATCCCAGAACCCTGGGATCATAACCTGAGCTGAAGGCAGACGGTTAACTGACTGAGCCACCGAGGTGCCCTCTTTGTTCATTTTATTTATTTATTTATTTATTTATTTTTTTTAAAGATTTTATTTATTTATTTGAGAGAGAGCATGAGGGGGGAGGGTCAGAGGGAGAAGCAGACTCCCTGCCGAGCAGGGAGCCCGATGCGGGACTCGATCCGGGGACTCCAGGATCATGACCTGAGCCGAAGGCAGTCGCTTAGCCAACTGAGCCACCCAGGCGCCCTTCTTTGTTCATTTTAGAGAAGCCCTTTGCCAGATAACTAAATTTGAATAACCATGGTGTCGCACATGCTTTTTCACTTGAGATAACCATCATACTTCACTACCAACAGAAATGCCTCATGTTGTATTTCCCATTTTGTCATATAGTACTAAGAAGTTGAGAGGGTTGAGATTTAATTAAAATTAATGATTTTTACTACTTCACCAAGAACATTCTTAAGTGAGACTAACTTTTTTCTTTTAACTGCAAGTACATGTTGCTGGAGAATACAAGTGCTGCTAGTATTTCTTGTGCAGTTTGGGGCTAGTGTCCTGATTTGTGCCGAGTTGCCAGTCGCTTTGATCAGCTTTGCTTTTGGATCATCAGTACAAATGTCAGCACAGTGGAAAGCAGATAAAGTCTAAATATTATGAAATAGTTTTAATCTTGTAAACCCCCTGAAAGGCTCTTGGAAATTTTTAGGGGCCTGTGGGCCATACTTTGAGAACTGCCACTGAAGAGAAATTGAGGGTACAAAAATATTCCTAAATGCCTTTCAGGAAAAAAAATAATAAATGCCTTTTAGAAAATAAGACTACTTTGTTGACAGGAGATAGAATTACCTGTGTTATCTTCATAACAGGATGAATTTCTATAGACCTGGAGCTCCCTTCCAGCCAAAAAATAAGTTGGGGGGAGGGAGGAGTAAAAGATAGGGCTTAAACGTGACTCAGGCATCACTTAAGTTGGTGCTTAGCCAGACTCGAGAAGGGTCCTAAGGAGAAAGGAACTGAAGTTTCTTTATTGGACTCATTCTGCCTTAGCTAGTACACATTCAGTAGTGGCCTTGCACCTGCCTTGAAAGGTGATTTAGGAAGCAGAAAGGGGAGCTAAGAAGCAAAACTCAAATTTTATTGCGATACTCAGAGGAGACCTGAATGTGTCATATATTAAATTAGGACAAATTGAAAGGTCTTATCCTCTTTATATACCTCTTTGGTCTAGGTAGATTATTCTCTATAATTAGTACCCTAAAAAGACCAATTCATTTTATTATATTTTGCAGAGATTCTGAAAAGCTGCCTTCTTGTAAGAAGCCAGATCCCCTGTCGCCAGTCAAAGATAACATCCAACTAACTCCAGAAGCAGAAGAGGATATATTTAACAAATCTGAATGCCTGCGTGTTCAGAGAGCAATATTCCAATAAATGCAGACAGCTGGGAAGCTATTGCCTGCAAGAGAATATCAATTTGAAGTGCTGTTTGGGAATGCATCAATTACCAGACTGAATGAAAGATTTATTCATAGACATATGCCATTTTTTAAATAGCGTACATTTTGTATATTAACTATGTAATTATTTCTTTTGTTCAGCTTTTTATATTTTCATAAGAAGCTAAGTAGAGAAATCATTTTAGACAGTTTTTGGAAGTTTTGATAGTTTGGGGCAAGTCCCCTGGAATTGATAAAAGCCTACTCTAAAGATTTCTGTCATGTTGTCAAGTATAAGGATGGTAAATGAAAAGCCACAATTCTGTAATCATTTTATCCTGGAGGGAATCACTGTATTTCTCAAGCTTTAAATTTTATCCCCTGTCTTTCCTGTCTCTTTCAGGGTTGAATTGAAAATAAAGTTGCTGGCATGGGAGGGGTAGCTGGAAGGGTCAAAGATCACCACCCGCATGGGACAGTGCTGTTATCTCTGAAGGTTTGCTTGGGTTATGGATTGACAGTGAAGAAAAACTGCTTTCAGCCTCCTGTGGAAAGAACTACTTCTGTTGTTAATATTCTTAAACTTCAAAATAGCCTGTTTTTCCTACTATGTTGTTTTTGAAGTGTGGACTGAAAATCCCTTAACTAGGGTCTTAGGTGTGATGCAAGATCCTAAAGCGTCAGGGTCTGTGGTGTGTACACTCTGCAAAGACATAGGCAGGTACCTGGAAAGAGAACCAGCCATGCCAGTGAATATTGGGGGGGAGGGATGAGAGGAGTGGGGGAGGGGGGAGGTAAGGAAGGATGGATCTGGCTGGAGACAAAGGTGTTACCTGAGATACAGAGGATAAAGTAAAGGGATCCAGAGTATTTTAATTTTTAAATAAGACTTGATAGAAGACTCTTGGATGAAGAGAATGGAACAAAAAACATAAATTGTAAGAAACAGCATAAAAATTGTAAAAGAAATAAAAACCAACCTGAAAAAGACCCAAAGAATGCAAGCAAATTCGAGCTCTCTATGAATGTTTCCTGTTCTAGAACAAATTAAGAATGTGACTCCAACATTGTCTACAAATGCTTATCTCCTCGCCCACTGAAAATGCCACTTAAATGACAGAAAAGGAATAAAACAGTATAAATCCATAAAGGTTAACAGAGGAAGAGACATCAGGCAAGGAAACAGATGGATAAGTTGTAAGTGATTTAGCAAAAAAATTATCAGTTCTGCAGTGGTAGAAGCCAACAGGAAGCAGACGTTTAGATGGGCTCAGTAAATGGAGACATGCAGCTTCTTCCAAAGCCAGGGGCCCGAGCTGAGTCTGAAAATGGAACTAGCTGAAAACCTTCAAAAATAGTACGGGAGGAGGGGAAGATGGCAGCAGGGCCATAGTTTTCCCGTCTGAATCCCCACGTAACAGCAACTGGATAACAAAATCAAAAACCTGTGAATAGCAGTACAATAAATTTCGGTGACGGTATCCTTAAATCACAAAATATAAGTGGGTGAAGACAAGCCACCAACAGCCACAATTCCACAAGATGGAAAAGCAGAGAAAGGCAATAGGGCATCGACTGGACCTGAGAACAGAACGTTAGAATAGCCATTAAAACACACAGCAAGTGGTGTTGGAGCTGGGAGAGGCTTTCCCATTCCCATCGTGAGTGAGCACAAGGGGCGTTGGAAGGAACTGGCTGGTCTGGTCCACATGAACTATTGGAACTGATCTGCCGAGTTACAGATAATGCCTTAAAAGATAGGAGGTAAAAAATTAGAACAAAAGAAAAAAAAGATTAGGAAGTAACAAATATTGAAGATAGGGACAGAAAGTCCATTATATAGATAATAGTTTTTGAAGGGGAAAAAGGTAATTTCAGAAAACTTTACTAATTAAAATTTTGAACCTTTTTTTTAAGAGCACTTTTCAAAAAAAAAAAAAAAACATTTTACTTATTTAGAGAAAAGAAAATGTAAGCACGGGAAGGGGCAGAGGGAGAGAGAGAATCTCAAGTGAACTCCGTGCTGAGTTCGGAACCTGACATGGCTCACTGAGAACGTGACCTGAGCCAAAATCAAGAGTTGGGACGCCTAACTGATTGAGCCACCCAGGTTCCCCTTAAAGTGCACTCTTGTACCCAAGATTATTGATCCAAAACATGCAACACCAAGACTAACATAGTTAATTTAAAAAAGAAGAAATCCTTGGGGTAGGCAAAAACAGCAAGTGACAAGGAAAAAGATGATCATCAGACTTTTCCACAATTATTCTTTATGCTTGAAGAAAATGGAGTAACGTTTTGAACATACTCAAGGGAAGATGCAAAAATTTGGGGAATAGTGTTCCCTTAAACTGTTCTGGAGGAATCTATCAGAAAATGAGCTCCATTAGGAAACCAAAATAACTAGAGAAATAGCACCATAAAGACTAGTGGTGGGCATTAAACATAGTAGCCTGTACAATTAAAAATTAGAGTTATAAGAGAGAGTATGGTATGGAATGCCTGTATGTCCAGATGACAGAGTACAACTGAAAAAAGAGGAAAGCAAATGCAGAAATACTTGGCTTAGCTGGTGGTAGTCTGATAGTGTTATTTAGACCTGGGCATATAATGTGGGGTAGAATAAATGGACATTTATGGGATATTTTAATTCATTCCCAGTTTTCTTGAGAACCAGGATTCTTGACATGGGAAACAGGAGGTGTAGATGTGGGTTATTTTTTTTTTTAATCCCTGTAGTTATGAATTTGAATTGGAAGTAGTGGGAGAAACTTAAGAATATATAAAATATATATATGTATATGTATATACTCCTTATACATATATGCTAGATGTATACATGGTGAAGAGACCTAGAAAAAATCCAGTACCAATAAGCATTACTCAGTTTATAGTCTTAAAATACCGTTTTTTAATCAAAGGAAACCAGAGCATCTTGGCAAAAAAATAGTCTGGCAGGAAATACAGCAGAAAAGCCTGGAATATCTTATTAGAACAGAAGCTATCATAGGCTACTGTGTAATTTCATAAAGACGTAAGAGCCAACTCAAACAGGTCCAAACATTGCTAAATTTGATCTTGAAAAAGGATAATAATTGCAACTTACTGAAACGCATCATAAACATTAGAATTGGTCACCTATTAATTATCTTGAAAATAGGGAAATGGACATTTTCCTGTCTTTCCTCTGGACTGTACCACTGGGTAACCAAATAGCAGAAGGGGGAGAAACACCTTTTTGGTGTTCCAATAGTGAAAAAGATATGTGATTATATCACCATTTTGCAACACCTTGTGGATTAATGGGTTTAGACGTTGAGCGTCAGCTGCCATTAATATTCCAAAAGGAGACAACCAGACATGTTATGCCTCCTAGTGAAAGAAAGCATCCTCTATAGTCTTGCCAAGGGATGGGAGGGGAGTCTGATCATGCCTTTGGGTCCAGCTGCCAAAATGCAGGAACAAAGAGGGCAAAGGAACGTGTGGAGCTTGAATGTGCAAATAGCACAATCCAGACCAGGAAACCACAGATTTAATAGGCTGGGATTTTTTTTTTTTTTAAAGATTTTATTTATTTATTTGAGAGAGAGAATGAGAGAGAGAGAGCACAGGAGAGGGGGGAGGGTCAGAGGGAGAAGCAGACCCCCTGCTGAGCAAGGAGCCCGATATGGGACTCAATCCCGGGACTCCAGGATCATGACCTGACCCGAAGGCAGTCGCTTAACCAACTGAGCCACCCAGGCGCCCTAGGCTGGGATTTTCAACAGATAAATTGTAAGAAGGGATGAGGAGGGAAATTCCATATTTTTTCTTTAAATGGACAAAACTAAACTAGATAATTTAAGGATGCACCCTTTGTTGATAAAACAATAGAGATATACAAGGAAGTGATAACTCTAAAATTCAGGATAGTGTTTAGGGGAGAGGGAGGGCACTGATGTTGGGAAAAAACACGTGGAGGGGATTCTGGGAGTGGCTGGCAAAGTTTTATTTGGTGACTTGGGTATAATGTATAATAGGGTTTGTCCTATAATAACATAATAGCTTATTAAGCTGTCCATATCATAAAGTGTTAGCCTTATAATAACATAAGCTATTTATTCTGTGTGGTTTTCTGTTTAATGATTTTTTTTTAAGTAGTAACTCATCATTGAAGATGTAATTGATTGTAAGATGTACCATTTTTTTAGATTTTTGTTTAAGATTTTATTTGAGAGAGCAATACAGAGATAGTGAGAGCACAAGCAGGGAGGAGAGGGAGAAGCAGGCTCCCTGCTGAACAGGGAGCCCAACATGGGGCTTGATCCCAGGACCCTGGGATCATGACCTGAGCCAAAGGCAGACGCTTAACTGACTGAGCCACCCAGGCACACCACCATTATTTTAATCATTGAAAGAAAAAATCTATTATATTGACACTATCAACTTTAAGACACACTATTTTCAAAAATGTTACAAAGCATAGCTTAGAATAGATGAAATGCAGCACTTAGACAACACCGATCTTGTCCCTCATGCACAAAATCCAGCAACTATACTCACTTCCCAAAGACTCGAAGCTTACTCTGGACAGTCGGCACCAGACCGCCTCTGATCTTGAAAGACCTGGAACACGGAGGAGGGAAAGATGGCATGTGGTTCTGGAAAGAAGGAATGACATGAGAATAAGCTAGAGTATGACCCCCCGTCCCATCTCCCTACTTAGCTCCCATTCTCGCTTCTCCTGCTGGGATCCCAATTCTATTGTGTTAGACTTTCAAAATTGTCCCTCACCTCTTAATAGTCTTGTGTTTACTTTCTACTGTGTTTTTCTCTGTTTTCAATTTAGTTAATTTCTACAGATCCTTTTCCAAGTTTACCAGTTCTTTCCTTTGCTCTCTATTACTGTGTTTTTGGTTTTTATTTCCAGCATTTCTATTTTACTCTTGTAGTATCCATCTCTCTAGTGATGTTCCCCCATCTGCTCATGCATGTTATTCATTTTTCCCACTAGAACACATATTAGCCATAGTTATTTTATATTCCTGTCTGGTATTTCCAACATCTGGGTCATCTCTGAGTCTGTATCTTGTATGTGACAGTTTTCTTTTGCCCTGTTTGTTTGTGTGTGTGTGTGTGTGTGTGTCATAGTTTTTGATTGAATGCCATCTACGTTGATGCAGAATTCTAATGACTGAAATAATGGCTATGCCTGGAAGTGGGCATGCCTTTTCTACTACTATGGTTAGAGTGGGGCATTGGTAAAGACTAGTCAGGAGTTTAAAGGGGTTGGATTTGTTGTAGATGCGCCACGGACTTCATATTCCTTGAATGTTGCCTGTGGTTGGGTGGTGCTCTGGTGCAGGGTTGTGTTGCTGTTTTCGTCATGTTCTCGCTGTATCCTTGGTGTCAGCCTTCCTCATGCACCTGTGGCTCAGAAGGGGTCTCTCTCCACCCCCTTGCTCCTCTTCAGCCGTTGGCTGCTGTTACTTATTTGGTGCTTATATAATGACTAGATGCAGCCTTGAGGGTAACGCTAATATTAAGTGTGGCAATTCTGTTAGATTTTACAATCCACTACACAATAAAAGCATTATCCTCCTTTGTTTCTCAACTCCCAGCAAGATCCTGGCAACCTGGTCAGTGTCCCACATCCCTCTTATTAAATGACCTCTAGCTACCAGGCATTGTACATTGTACAGAGATGACTTTCTAAACACATTTTGGTGTTTAACACTTGTTGACTTATGGTTTGGGGGAGGCAGAAGAATAGTTCAAGAATTCCAGTTAGGAATCAGAAGACTCCATCTGTAATTCTGACTTGCCTCAAGGAAGTGTTTTTGGGTAAACCACAGAACCAGTGCTGTCCTCTTTTTCCTCGTGGGTCAAACACGAGGGGTTGACCTGAGAGTCAGAAATTGCAACTCCCAAATTCTGTGAACAAAACAATTTAAATTGATTTATGAGTAACCTTTTAAAGGCTGTTCCACAAGGTCCACAAGAGGGCAGCCCCTCCACATTGTTTAATGTCTGAAGAGCCCTTGCAAGCACCGTTAAGTCTATTTTAAAAATCCTCTTGTGCAATGTTTTATTTTTATTTCTTTTAATTATACAGAGCACACATATATTCTCACTTATAAAAATTCTAACATTACAGACCAGCTTCAAGTCTCTTCTGATTAGTACCCCCAATCCTAATCCCCTCACCCTGTTTTCAGGTCAGTGGGTAATCTTTTATGTTGTTTTGTCTTTATGTGGTTTTTTTAAACATGATTTCTGCAACTAACTTTTTAAAATCCACATGTGATTTGAATATATTTTCCATTAATATGCATAGATTAATTTATTTTTTTTTGAAGATTTTAATTTCTTTATTTGACAGAGAGATACACAGCGAGAGAGGGAACACAGCAGGGGGAGTGGGAGAGGGAGAAGCAGGCTTCCCGCGGAGCAGGGAGCCCGATGCGGGGCTCGATCCCAGGATCCTGGGATCATGACTGGAACCAAAGGCAGATGCTTAACGACTGAGCCACCCAGGCACCCCTACATAGATTAACTTTTTATTTTATTTTATTTTTTAAAGAATTTATTTATTTATTTGACAGAGAGACAGTGAGAGAGGGAACACAAGCAGGGGGAGTGGGAGAGGGAGAAGCAGGCTTCCCACCAAGCAGGGAGCCCGATGCGGGGCTCGATCCCAGGACCCTGGCATCATGACCTGAGCCGAAGGCAGACGTTTAACGACTGAGCCACCCAGGCGCCCCAGATTAACTTATTTTTAATTACTCTCTTTAACTGCATAAGATGCAGGTCTTAATTTACTTGTTTCTTAATGACTTTTAGACTTTTTTTTTCAGTATTCAAACATTTCCTCAAATATTTCAAGTACTACATTTTGAAAAAAGTGAAGAACCTCACAAGATTTCATGGTAATTAAGATTTTAAAGCTATTTTTTTAACCAAAGTAGGTATATTTTAGTTATTTTACTAGCCACAAAAGTATATAGTCCACTTATAGAAAAGGGACTTAAAAGGGAAAAGCACTTGACAGCCTTCCTTGGAAGCATTAAGTTTACTCCATTCCCCAATGTAAATCATCCTGGGATGCCAGGCCTGTCAGGGAGGGCATATGACAAGTATGTTTTTTTTCCTAGACTGGATTAGACCCAAGCAACACATAGCCTCATTGGTGCAGTGAACAGAAACAAGAAAGGAATGACCTAGCGTGGCCACCACGGTGCGGATGGGAGGTGGGTCTTGGTTACCTCTGTATCCTCTACAATGTCAAGAAAATGTTTGCTGGGAATGAGCCAGCATTATTCGTATTGTATGTACACAAGAAAAGTTAAATATAAACCTGCCTGACAATATTAATGTAAAATGAGTTGCACCTACAACAAATATTCCTGCAGAAAATGACAGGCTCCTCCTTAGGACCTTTGTAGGATTTACAACCTGACAGAGCTTGAATGGGATGTATGTGATGGAGATAGATAAGAGGCAGTGGGGTGCGGGGTGCATTCCACACAGGGACTTTGTGTGAGCAAAGCTTAGGGAAGGAGGCACACAGAATGTGTTTGCAGAAAAGAGACCAGCTGAACCAGATCAGAGGGCTTGAACTGGAGGAGCAGAATGGGGGTCAGGTAGGGGCTCAGACCGCAAAGGTCTTGACTGGAGTTTGGACTTGACCTCCGGGCAGTGAAGTCAGTGAAGGTTTCCTGAATGGCCAGTTTCTGTTCTGTCTCCATTCCCAGTTCTGAAGTTCCAGTGAGCAGTTATTGTGTGTGAGTGGGTAGGAAAGGGAAAGGTGGGTAAGCCAAGAACCAGTATCTGAAATCCAGTTCCAGTGTGAATACCCACGCCCAACCCCCAGTTAACTATCTTCATTTTAAGTCGCACTTGGGATCTTACCTAGATTTCTGTGTTTGTTATTATTGTCTGTCTCCTCCGTGAGCTGTAAGCTCCATGAAGACAGAAAGACTGCGTAACTACAGTGACTGTTCATCATACCCTCAGCACCTACCACAGTGCCTGTAACAGGGTAAGACATTTTTTTTGAGTAAATAAGTTAATAAATGTATGTTGCTATAGAGTCAAAATAATTATTTCCATTAATTTTTAAAAGATATATTTATCTATTTTGGGAAAGAGAGAGCACGAGCAGGGAGGGGCAGAAGGAGAGGGAGAGAGAGAATCCCGAGCAGACTCTACGCTCAGTGCAAAACCCGACTCGGGGCTCCATCTCACAACCCTGGGATCACGACTTGAGCTGAAACCAAGAGCCTGACGCTCAACTGACTGTGCTACCCAGGTGCCCCAATTATTTCCATTATTATAGAAGAGGAAACAGAAGTACAGAGAAAATAACTCCTATGGTAGCCAGCCTAGAGATGGGCCCTGATGATCCCTGCCTCCTGGTATTCAGTCTTGCATAATTTTTTCCCAAACTGATAGGGTTCACCTGTGCAAACAAAAACAGTGCAGAAACAACCGTGTATGACTTCTGAGGCTAGGTCATAAAATACTGTAGGACCTCACTTATATGTGGAATCTAAAAAAACCAAACTCAGAGAAACAAAGAGATTGGTCGTTGCCAGGAGCAGCAGGGTGGGAGAAATGAGTGAAGGTGGTCAGAGGGAACAAGCTTGCAGTTATAAGACGAATAAGTTCTGGGGATCTAATGTACAGCATGGTGACTACAGTTAACAATACCGTATTATATAATTGAAAATTGCCAAGAGAGTAGATCTTGAAAGTTGCTACCACACACCGAAAAATGGTAACTATGGGAGATGATGAACCTCTTAACTTCATTGTGGTCATCACTTCACAATATATAGTTATATCAAATCATTACATTGTGCACCTTAAACTTATATTTTAAACTTATACACAATGTTATATGTTATATATAATTCAATAAAGCTGTGGGAAAAATAGACATTGTGACTCTCACCTTGTTCTCTTTCTAGATCAGATAAGCCAGGGGCAGCCAGTTGCCATGTCGTGAGGACATTCAAGCACCATGATGAAGTGATCCCTATGGCAAAGAACTGAGGACTTCTGCCAACAGCTGACATCAGCTTTCCAGAGACATGAGTGAGCCATCCTCTGGTCAGTCTGTGAAATGACTCGAGCCCTGGCCAACATCTTGACCGCAACCAGGTAAGACACCCCAACACAGAACTACCCAGCTAAGCTGCTCCTGAATTCTTGACTCACATCAATTGTGTGAGATAAGAAGTGCTTGTTGTTTTAAGCCACTATGTTTTAGGGTAATTTGTTATGCAGCAATAGCTAACTAATGCAGCTCCCAAAGTCCTTATAACTAAGCTTCTCTGAATCAGGTCACATGGCTGGGGTCAGGCTGGGAAAATTCTTAATGCACCAGACCAGCAGGTCGTGGCGACTGACTGGCATTGTATCCTCCTCCCAACCTCCAGAACTCTAAAAATGGAGATTTCTTAGGAGGCCAGAGGGCCAATGCCCAGATGTCTTTGAGAGTACATTATAACAAATGCAAGAGGTGCAAAAAGCAAGAATTTGCTTAGGTGACCTTTAAGTTCCAAATTAGTTTGGGACAAGCTATTGTATAAATCAATAAATTTAAACAAGAAGGAAGACAGGAAGGGAGGGAGGGAGGGAGGGAAACAAAAAAAAGAATTTGCTTAGGATCTTAGAAAGGGCTTGGAACCCCCTCTGTGGCTGATCCCATCAAGGCCTGTAACCTTCACCAACTGGGTTTCCAAATTGTTTTCCAGACCCATATTAGGCTTATTTTTCTCCTACCTACTTTCTTGTGTCTAAAGGATGTTTTTCATGTTTCTTAATCCCCGTGGATAAGACACAAACACCTGCAAAGCTGACTCCTGAAAGGAGACCAGGGATTATGGCTGGAGGTTGTGGGCACTGCCAGCAAAGCTGACTCCTGAAAGGAGACCAGGGATTATGGCTGGAGGTTGTGGGCACTGCCAGGCAGGACCTCGAATCACTTACCCTGAAATCCCAGAGGACCTGAAGACAGCCTACTCACCTTCACTCAAGGATGCATGGGTTCTAAAAAGACCATCTGTGATGGCATTTGGGGACTAGGGAAGAAATAGTCTTCATATCGGGAGGGATAGTGAGTTCATGCTCCATTTTGATCTGAACTCTGAAGGTCTGTACAGTGTGAGGTACAGAGAGTCTGGTATGAGGAGACTGCTAGAAGGCTGCTTCAGAAAATATTTCTACACAGACCACAAGATTTTGCACCCCAAAGTCTTCTGCTTAAAAGTCAAGAATGGGACACATTATATTATAATGGAACGAGCATGGTTTTGTGTGGTATAAACACAGGTCCAAATCCCACCAGCTGAGCAACCCAGAGCATGTCATTCATGTCTCTGGACTTTGGTTCTCTTTTTTAGAAGAAATAATTGAGAAAATATGGGTAGCGATTAGCACAGTGTCAAACACACTTCACAAGTGTTCTTCCTTCCTGTTCCAGTGAAGGATAATAGTGATGATGAAGAAGAAGTTCGTGCTGTTGATAAGCCATGTCTAGTGTCCAGACCAGCCTTGTCTGTTTCAAAGACTCTGTGTCACCTCTCTGAGCCTCAGGCTCTTCATCAGCAAAATGGTGAAAACAGTAAGTAACTTACACTTATTGAGTGGTATGTGCCAGCCACTGTTTCAAGTCTCTCTGCATGTATTAACTAATTCGTCTGATGCTCACAGTCACACAAGGTAGATATTATTATTATTATTTATTATTATTATTATTTTATTTTGCACACAAGGTAACTGAGGCAGAGAGAGGGGTATATCAACTGGCCCAACATCACACAGCTAGTAGATGATAGATCAAGAGTTCAAACCCAAGTGGTATAACTCTCAGAACCCCCACTCTTTTTTTGTGTGCAGTATTAAAATGTAAAACCAATAAAGAACATAATAATTGCTGGGAAAATAAACAATCTTTGTGGTGGAGAAAATTAGTGCTTATAATCATAGGTAGGGTCAGATGGTTACTGTTCATCAGTGGAAGGTGAGTGGACACCCAATAGGCGTCACTTTGAGTCTGAGAAGGTTAAGAGGAAGTGTGTCTCTTCCCCTTGTTTTCTCCTCTGAACTCATGGAAGCCAAAGACTTTGACAAGACACAATTGCAAGTGTAAAGCCACATGTGAACCTGAATTTCTTCTGGAAGAGAGCCAAACAGGAAAGCCTCCCACATGAGTTGGGCTTGGGCTGTGATGTAAGAATCAAGCTTTTGTTACGTTTCACTTTTTTTTTTTTTTTTTTTTTTTAAGCGCCTGTATGACCCAGGGGGAGGGGCAGAGGAGGAGAGAGAGCGAGAACCCCAAGCAGGCTCCATGCTCAGCTCAGGACTCAATCTCACGACCACAGCCAAAACCAAGAGTCGGATGCTCAACCGACTGAGCCACCCAGGTGCCCCATTATGTTTCACCATTGAATGTTGGGGTATGCTTCTTACTGCAGCATAGCATAGCCTGTTTTAACTACAAAGTCATAATGGTAGTAATGACTCTTTTCTTCAAGTAAAATATAGATAACCATGGAAAGAAAGCTCTTGAAGTTGATATGGAATATGTAGAATTCTTTCTTCTTGAGTGGTAGGAAACACATTTGGAAAGCCCACAGCTTGAGGGATTGGGTGAATGATATGCATGGGGACAGGGAAGAAGGAGACAAGAGGCTAAGATAGGGACGAGAAAGGGGCCCCAAGGCAGTCGTGTCTCCGTGGGAGATGCACCAGGGCCCTATGACTAATGCTACTTCGATGCATACTTGGATTTTAACCCCAGTTTCACCTCTTTTTATCTGGACAAATCACTCCACCTTTCTGGAGTATCTATTTCTTACTGTGAAAACTAGCAGCATATTTCAGGGTAAAGTGAACTCCATCATCAACTTGCTTCATTACTAGCTTAGGCCCATAGGTCCATGTTAGAGCATGACATTGTAAATCTTAATTTCTTTAGCAAAGACAAATTCTGAACTGATCGTGAGCAAAGTGACTTTGTCTGAGCAGCAAGCAGGTGGCTGTTCTCTCTCCATCCTCAGGACTGACCTCCTCCTGCCCAGGGAGGGGGAGGAGAGGGAGGGTTGGAGAGGCCTGATGTCACACAGCCCTACATAAGGGCCTCCTTTAGGTTCCTGTGGGCGGTTTGGAAGCAGCTGAGGAATGAGTTAGGTCCCGGTTGTGGGATTTTTTTTAAGTCAGAGACAGACACAGCTGTTGAGCAAAATGCAGACTCCACGGAAAACCCAAAGCCTCAGACCATTCAAGCAGAGGAACAGCTTAGGTGATGTTCTCGGAGTAGCTGTCTGGGTTCTGGCCCTTGAGACAGGGAGCAAAGAAGATACAGACTTCTATTACATGCTGATGTATTAATTTGATCTTCGATGTTCATAGCAGTCAGAAAAGAGGGAGTTGCTAGAATCTAGAAGTTCCCCAACAAGATCCCGGTAAGACTCCATTGTGCTTCCTGAGAGCACCTGCAATATCCTGTTCTGTGAAAAACCAAAACCCACCTAATGACCTCCTTGTCTCTGTTCCAAGTTCCTAAGACACCAAGAACAGAGCATGTTCTTTGGCACCTTCTCCAAAAGAGAGTCACACTGAGACTCTTGACAGGCGGTAAAGGAGCGCTACCCCGAGGACAGGTTCCTGCCCCCGCTGGACAACACCAAGTTCCTGGTCCCACAGGAGCTGACCGTGACCCAGTTCCTCAGTGTCATCTGGGAGGTGACACAGTGTACAAGGGGGTGTGTGCTGTGTGTGCCCAGGATTTTTATAGATTTTTTTTTTAAGATTTTTATTTATTTATTTGACAGAGAGAGAGAGAGAGACAGCGAGAGAGGGAACACAAGCAGGGGGAGTGGGAGAGGGAGAAGCAGGCCTCCCGCAGAGCAGGGAGCCCGATGCGGGGCTCGATCCCAGGACCCTGGAATCATGACCTGAGCCGAAGGCAGACGTTTAATGACTGAGCCACCCAGGCGCCCCATGCCCAGGATTTTTAGAACAAAAGGATCTAGCAGAGGGAGATGGGGAAGAATTTCTGCTTGAGCTTTTCCCTTAAGTTGTGCCTTTAAAAAGAATGATCTCCTGAATGACAGATTTTAAAAAGGTGGCAAGGACCTTGCTATCAACTCTAAAGAAACTGAGACCTCTCAGTTTGACATAACAGGTGTTTTCTCTTTTACTTTTTAACATTTTGCTGAGACTGTGTTTTAATTTCTGGCTTCAGATTTCTCTAAGAATTTTCCAAAGGAGGCTTTGGAAATGAATCCAGATAACCCTCTGGTTTCGGGTGTTTTAAAAGCCCAATGACAGCATTTTGCCTCTGAGGAATTTTTGGTAGGGAAATGCTCTGTCCACCTGCAGGAATCACTGAGCAGAGGAACCTGACCTTCCGCACATCCAGCTTCCTCCCACTCAGAACAAGGACAGGTGAAGTCAGACAAATGTTGCTGACTTTAAAAATAAAGCTTAGGGGATTGAAGTTGTTACCTGCCAGCTGGCCTCAGTAAAAAAAATAAATAAATAAAATAATGTGAAACTAAAAATAGTTGACTGGGGGCTCAGTAAATATGGCTGGTGTGTGAGTCTCCCAAACTGGAAACAACCTCTCAAAGGTTTTGGCTGATGCAGAGTTCATTTATTATGATTTTTTTTTTTATGAGCTCTTTTAGAACACTCCGCATTCTCCTCTGACCTGTGAAGGGTTAGGTTAATCCAGTGGAAAGTGGGGGCAACCAAAGGAAAACCAAAGTCAGCCTTAGATCCCAACTCCTGTCAGACTCCAGATGCTGGGGGCGACAGTGGCTTTACTGGAAAGTGAGTTTTGACACCATTTCCTCTTTTGTCCACATAGATGTGCCTCCAATTTTCAGGCACTCCCCATTCACCACCCCAAATTTTGAATCTCTACATTAATGCATTTAAACACACTGATATGAAGCACCCATTATGCATCAGGCACTGTGCTGGGCTCTGCGCAAAGAACGATGAACAAAACAGATGAAAATCCCTGCCCTAAACATCTTCCAAACCACAGAGTTCACTCTTGGGGACTCCTCGACCTTCACAAAATGAGAGTCTGGTAGAAGAAAGGAGATGAGGTGCAGTTTTGAGGCACAAGATTGCAACAGCCCCTCCCCCAGCTCTACCCTTTCCTGGCGGACAGAGTAGCCATTTGCTCCCCCAAGGGAGAGCAGTGAATGGTCAGGGTTTGGTCTTCGGATTATCTACCTTTCGGTGACCAGATTCAGAAACTCTCTCCCCTCCCACCCACCGTGTAAACTTGGCCCCTCATCACTGTACCCCAGGAGTGGCCTGGCTGTGCCCCTAGTGTTTGGGCGAGGGTGACTAGACATGGCTAACCATTACCAACAGACTTAACCTGCTCTGAACTCCAACCAAGTGTGGCTGCTTCTCTGCAGCATTAACTGGCCCGAAGAATTTCAGACTTTCAAGCAGTAATGCCTTTCCAAATGCTCCCCCAGAGCTGCTTCCGTGACTTGTCAGAACACATAGGAATTTCTTCACTTGAAATTCATAGCAAACGGGGCGTGGGCATGGAGCTGGCTGGGGACACCGAGCCTGGGGCTGGTGCCGCTGCCTAGGGCACCCCATGGGCTCCGTGGGGACACAGCCCGGTGCTGCGTGGATGGCCCTGCTCCCGCGGCCTGCGTTGGCCCTCGTCCTCCTCCTCTTCCTGCCCACCGCTCTCAGGTGCCAGGAGCAGGCCCAGACCACCGACTGGCGGGCCACCCTGAAGACCATCCAGAACGGCGTTCACAAGATAGACACGTACCTGAATGCCGCCTTGGACCTCCTGGGAGGCGAGGATGGGCTCTGCCCCTAAAAGTACAATGACGGATCTAAGCCCTTCCCGCGTTATGGTTATAAACCCTCGCCGCCGAATGGATGTGGCTCTCCACTGTTTGGTGTTCACCTTAATATTGGCATCCCTTCCCTGACAAGGTGCTGCAACCAACAGGACAGGTGCTATGAGACCTGTGGCAAAAGTAAGAGCGACTGCGATGAGGAATTCCAGTACTGCCTCTCTAAGATCTGCCGGAATGTGCAGAAGACACAGGGCTAGCTCAGCGTGTTCAGGCCTGTGAAACCACAGTGGAGCTCTTGTTTGACAGTGTTATACATTTAGGCTGCAAACCGTATCTGGACAGCCAAGGAGATGCATGTAGGTGTCGCTATGAAGAAAAAAGTGATCTTTAAAGACGATGCTAACAGTTGGTGACAACAGATAAGGACAGAAGAATATAGCCTTTGACAAAGAACTACTGTTTTTACAGCATAAAACTGCCTTATTTTTGTGAAAGGATTATTTTAAGACTTTATTTTGACATTAAAACTTCAAACTTAAGAAAAAAGTGGGGGAGGTGATCTTCCTGGACATTGCTACCTTAGCATAATGAATTGTCTTGACCAATCTCAGAAAGAGGTGCATGTTAAGGGGAGAGTATTTTAAAAGGAGTCTGTAACTCAGTTTTCACAACTGTATTCACCAAAACAATGAAGTCAGATGTAAAATTGATTACAAGATATGTTGAACATTATCTTATTTGGAAATATGGGAAAATCTTCACTTAGAAGTATATGTTTACTATAAAAATTTAAATATACATTTATTCCTGGAAAAAAAATAAATTCATAGCAAACAGGGGGGCGGAGCAAGATGGCAGAGGAGTAGGAGACCTGAATTTCGTTTGGCCTCAGGAATTCAGCTAGGTGGGGATCAAACCATTCTGAACACCTACAAACTCAACAGGAGATCAAAGAAAAGAATAACAGCAACTCTCTGAACAGAAAAGCGACCACTTTGTGGAAGGTAGGACGTGTGGTGAAGTGAATCCGAGGTGATATTCGGGAGGATAGATGGCGGCGGAGGGGGCCTCCGTCAGCCACTTCTGGCAAGTGATAGAGCAGCGGAGCACAAAATCAGAACTTTTATTTTTTTTTTTTTTATTATTTTTTTTTTTTATTTTTATTTTTTTTTTTATTTATTCATTTGAGACAGAGAGAGAGAGAGCAGGAGCAGTGGGGAGAGGCAGAGGAAGAGGGAGAAGGAGACTCCCCGCCGAGCAGGGAGCCCGATGTGGGGCTCGATCCCGGGACCCTGGGATCATGACCTGAGCTGAAGGCAGACGCTTAACCATCTGAGCCACCCAGGCGCCCCAAAATCAGAACTTTTAAAAGTCAGCTCCACTGAGAGACATTGCTCCAATGGCTAAGCAGGGGGTGGAACCCTCACGGGACAGTGTGGTCTCAGGACCCTCGGGGTCACAGGAAGACTGGGGGTGCCTGAGTGCAGCAGAGCTCCCAGGTATCGGAGCGGGGAAGCCGGCTGCAGAGACGGAGCTGAGGCGCGGGTTCTCAGCTCGGGGTTGCCATAAACCATGATCCCTGGCACATTCGGGCCACTGCTCCTCCAGCAGGGACCCAACAAGCGGCAGATCCAGGGAGACTCACCTTCCTCCCCCTGGAGGAGCGGCGCGGGAGTGCACCATAGGGATCTCTGGCACACACTGAGTCGTGTGCCAGAGATAGAAACGCTCGGTCACAGGCCGGGTGAGCACGGAGTGCGGCCAGAGACCAGGGAAACAGGAGTGACTGACTGCTTTTCTCTGGGGGCTCACTGAGGAGCAGGGCCCTGAGTTCTTGGCTCCTCCGGGGCAGAGATTGGGAGGCCACCATTTTCACTCACAGCCTCCAAAGCTGTAGGGTAAGCTTGCAGGGAACAAAAGCTAGGAGAGCAAACCCAAGCAGATTACTTAGCCCGGACCGGCAAGGGTGGGGCAATTCCGCCTACGGCAAAGACATTTGGGATCCATGGCAACAGGCCCCTCCCCCAGAAGATCAGTGAGAACAGCCAGCCAAGACCAAGTTTACCCATCAATGAGAACGGCAGAACTCCAGCGCTGAGGGAATAATGCACACAGAATCCATGGCTTTTTTACCATGATTCATTAGTCTTTCAAAGTTAATTTTTTTTTTAACTGTCTTTTCTTTTTTTTTTTTGAATTTTTCTTTTTCCATTTTTCAACCAACATCTTATCAATCAATCTCTTTTTTAAAAATCTTTTTTATTTTTCATTTATAGAGTCATATTCTATCCCTTCATAGTAGTTAACCTTATTTTTAGTATATATATATCAGTTATTCTCTCTTTAAAATTTTGAGATACAGTTTCTTCTAACAGATCAAACCATACCCTAAATCTCTAGTGTATGGCTTTGTTCTAGTCTCCTTCCTGATCACATTCTCTCCCTTTTTTTTTTTCAAACCCTCTTCTTTCTTTTTTCAACCAACTTCTTATCTTATCAATTCCTTTTATAAAACCTTTTATAATTTTCATTTTTAGTCATATTCCATCCCTTCATCATACTAACCTTTATTTTTGTACATATATAAGTTTTTCTCTCTTTAAAATTTTGGGAAGCACCTTCTTCTAGCAGACCAAAATACGCCCCAAATCCAGTGTGTGGCACTGATCTATGCACCAGCCTGATCATATTTGATCACATTTATTCTGGTTTTTGTTTTGTTTTGTTTTTATCTTTTTCTTTTTTTTCTTTTTTCTTTCTTTCCCTTTCTTTTCCCCCAGTTTCAGCTCTTTTCTGATTTGTTTAGTGTGTATTTTCTGGGGATGTTGTTATGCTGTTAGCATTTGTTCTCTCATTCATCTGTTCTCCTCTGGACAAAATGACAAGACGGAAAAAATCACCTCAACAAAAAGAACAAGAGGCAGTACCGACTGCCAGGGACCTACTCAATATGGACATTAGTAAGATGTCAGAACCAGAGTTCAGAATGATGATTTTAAAGATACTAGCTGGGCTTGAAAAAAGCATGGAAGTTCTTAGAGAAACTCTTTCTGGAGAAATAAAAGAACTCAAATCTAACCAAGTCAAAATCAAAAAGGCTATTAATGAGGTGCAATAAAAAATGGAGGCTCTAACTCCTAGGATAAATGAGGCAGGAGAGATAATTAGTGATATAGAAGATCAAATGATGGAAAATAAAGAAGCTGAGAAAAAGATAAACAACTACTGGATCACGAGGGCAGAATTCGAGAGATAAGTGATACCATAAGACAAAACAACATTAGAATAATTGGGATCCCAGAAGAAGAAGAAAGAGAGAGAGGGGCAGAAGGTATAGTGGAGCAAATTATAGCAGAGAACTTCCCTAAGTTGGGGGAGGACACAGGCATCAAAATCCAGGAGGCACAGAGAACCCCTCTCAAAATCAATAAAAATAGGTCAACACCCCAACATCTAATAGTAAAACTTACGAATCTCAGAGACAAAGAGAAAATCCTGAAAGCAGCTCGGGAGAAGAGATATGTAACCTACAATGGTAGAAACATTAGATTGGCAACAGACCTATCCACAGAGACCTGGCAGGCCAGAAAGGACTGGCATGATATATTCAGAGCAGCCAAGAATACTATATCCAGCTAGGCTGTCATTGAAAATAGAAGGAGCAATAAAAAGCTTCCAGGACAAACAAAAACTAAAGGAATTTGCAAACACCAAACCAGCCCTACAAGATATCTTGAAAGGGGTCCTCTAAGCAAAGAGAGAGCCTAAAAGCAACATAGACTAGAAAGGAACACAGACAATATACAGTAACAGTCACCTTACAGGCAATACAATGGCACTAAATTCATATCTTTCAATAGTTACCCTGGGGGAGCCTGGGTGGCTCAGTCGTTAAGCATCTGCCTTCAGCTCAGGTCATGATCCCAGGGTCCTGGGATCAAGCCCCACATTGGGCTCCCTGCTCAGCGGGAAGCCTGCTTCTCCCTCTCCCACACTCCCTGCTTGTGTTCCTGCTCTGGCTATCTCTCTCTCTCTCAAATAAATGAATAAAATCTTAAAAACAAAACAAAACAAAACAAAAACCTGCTTTAAAAAAAAATAGTTACCCTGAATGTAAATGGGCTAAATGCCCCAATCAAAAGACACAGGGTATCAGATTGGATATAAAAACAAGACCCATCAATATGCTGTCTGCAAGAGACTCATTTTAGACCCAAAGACACCCCCAGATTGAAAGTGAGGGGGTGGAAAGCCATTTACCATGCTAATGGACACCAAAAGAAAGCTGGGGTGGCAATCCTTATATCAGACTAATTAGATTTTAAACCAAAGACTATAATAAGAGATGAGGAAGGACACTACATCATACTTAAAGCGTCTATCCAACAAGAAGATCTAACAATTGTAAGTATCTATGCTCCTAACATGGGAGCAGGAAATTATATAAGGCAATTAATAATAAAAGCAAAGAAACACATCGACAACAATACAATAATAGTGGGGGACTTTAACACCCCCCTCACTGAAATGGACAGACCATCTAAGCAAAAAATCAACAAGGAAATAAAGACTTTAAATGACACACTGGACCAAATGGACTTCACAGATATATTCAGAACATTCCATTCCAAAGCAACAGAATACACATTCTTCTCTAGTGCCCATGGAACATTCTCCAGAATAGATCACATCCTAGATCAAAAATCAGGCCTCAACCGGTACCAAAAGATTGGGTCATTCCTTGCCTATTTTCAGACCACAATGCTTTGAAACTAGAACTCAATCACAAGAGGAAAGTCAGGAAGAACTCAAAGTAGGAGGCTAAAGAGCATCCTACTAAAGAATGAGTGGGTCAACCAGGAAATTAAAGAAGAATTAAAAAAATTCATGTAAACCAATTAAATGAAAACACAGCTGTTCAAAATCTTTGGGATGTAGGAAAGGCAGTCCTAAAAGGAAAGTATATAGCAATACAAGCCTTTCTCAAGAAACAAAAAAGGTCTCAAATATACAACCTAACACTACACCTAAAGGAGCTTGAGAAAGAACAGCAAATAAAGCCTAAACCCAGCAGGAGAAGAGAAATAATAAAGATCAGAGCAGAAATCCATGAAATAGAAACCAAAAGAACAGTAGAACAGATCAACGAAACTAGGAGCTGGTTCTTGGAAAGAATTAATAAGATTGATAAACCTTGGCCAGACATATCAAAAAGAAAAGAGAAAGGACCCAAATAAATAAAATCATGAATGAAAGAGGAGAGATCACAACCAACACCAAAGAAATACAAACAATTATAAGAACATATTATGAGCAAGTATATGCCAGCAAATTAGATAATCTGGAAGAAATGGATGCATTCCTAGAGATGGATCAACTACCAAAATTGAACCAGGAAGAAATAGAAAACCTGAACAGACCTATAACCACTAAGGAAATTGAAGCAGTCATCAAAAATCTCCCAACAGGGATGCCTGGGTGGTCAGTCGGTTAAGCGGCTGCCTTCGGCTCAGGTCATGATCCCAGGGTCTTGGGATCAAGTCCCACGTAGGGCACCCTGCTCAGCGGGCAGTCTGCTTCTGCCTCTGCCTGCCACTCCCCCTGCTTGTGTTCTCTCTGACAAGTAAATAAATAAATAAAAATCTTAAAAAAAAAAACTCCCAACAAACAAAACCCAGGCCAGATGGCTTCCCAGGGGAATTCTACCAAACATTTAAAGAATTAATACCTATTCTTCTGAAACTGTTCCAAAAAATAGAAATGAAAGGAAAACTTCCAAACTTGTTTTATGAGGCCACCATTACCTTGATCCCCAAACCAGACAAAGACCCCATCAAAAAGGAGAATTACAGACCAATATCTTTGATGAACATGGATGCAAAAATTCTCACCAAAATATTAGCCAATAGGATCCAACAGTACATTAAAAGGATTATTCACCATGACCAAGTGGGATTTATCCCTGGGTTGCAGGGTTGGTTCAACATCCGCAAATCAATGTGATACAATACATTGATAAAATAAAGAACAAGAACCATATGATCCTCTCAATAGATGCAGAAAAAGCATTTGACAAAGTACAGCATCCTTTCTTGATCAAAACTCTTCAGAATATAGGGATAGAGGGTACATACCTCAATATCATAAAAGCCATCTATGAAAAACCCACAATGAATATCATTCTCAATGGGGAAAAACTGAGAGCTTTCCCCCTAAGGTCAGGAACACTGCAGGGATGTCCACTATCACCACTGCTATTCAACATAGTATTAGAAGTCCTAGCCACAGCAATCAGACAACAAAAAGAAATCAAAGGCATCCAAATTGGCAAAGAAGAAGTCAAAGTCTCACTCTTTGCAGATGATATGATACTTTATGTGGAGAACCCAAAAGACTCCACCCCAAAACTGCTAGAACACATACAGGAATTCAATGAAGTGGCAGGATATAAAATCAATGCACAGAAATCAGTGGCATTCCTATACACCAACAACAAGACAGAAGAAAGAGAAATTAAAGAGTCGATCCCATTTACAATTGCACCCAAAACCATAAGATACCTAGGATTAAATCTAACCAAAGAGGCAAAGGATCTGTACTTAGAAAACTAGAGAATACTCATGAAAGAAATTGAGGAAGACACAAAGAAATGGAAAAACGTTCCATGCTCATGGATTGGAAGAACAAATATTGTGAAGATGTCAATGCTACCTAGAGCAATCTACACATTTAATGCAATCCCTATCAAAATAACATCCACTTTTTTCAAAGAAATGGAACAAATAATCCTAAAATTTGTATGGAACCAGAAAAGACCCCAAATGGCCAGAGGAATGTTGAAAAAGAAAAGCAAAGCTGGTGGCATCACAATGCCGGACTTCAAGCTCTATTACAAAGCTGTCATCATCAAGACAGTATGGTACTGGCACAAAAACAGACACATAGATCAATGGAACAGATAGAGAGCTCAGAAATGGACCCTCAACTCTATGGTCAACTAATATCCGACAAAGCAGGAAAGAATGTCCAATGACAAAAAGACAAGTCTCTTCAACAAATGGTGTTGGGAAAATTGGACAGCCACATGCAGAAGAATGAAACTGGACCATTTCCTTACACCACACACAAAAATAGACTCAAAATGGGTGAAAGACCTAAATGTGAGACAAGAATCCATCAAAATCCTAAAGGAGAACACAGGCAGCAACCTCTTCGACCTCAGCCGCAGCAACTTCTTCCTAGAAACATCACCAAAGGCAAGGGAAGCAAGGCAAAAATGAACTATTGGGACTTCATCAAGATCAAAAGCTTTTGCACAGCAAAAGAAACAGTCAACAAAACCAAAAGAGAACCGACAGAATGGGAGAAGATATTTGCAAATGACATATCAGATAAAGGGCTAGTATCCAAAATCTAAAAAGAACTTCTTAAACTCAACACCCAAAGAACAAATGATCCAATCAAGAACTGGGCAGAAGACATGAACAGCCATTTTTCCAAAGAAGACATCCAAATGGCCAAGAGACACATGAAAAAGTGCTCAACATCACTCGGCATCAGGGAAATCCAAATCAAAACCTCAATGAGATACCACCTCACACCAGTCAGAATGGCTAAAAATAACAAGCCAGGAAACAACAGTTGTTGGCCGGGATGCGGAGCAAGGGGAACCCTCCTACACTGTTGGTAGGAATGCAAACTGGTGCAGCCACTCTGGAAAACAGTATGGAGGTTCCTCAAAAAGTTGAAAATAGAGTTACGATAAGATCCAGCAATTGCACTACTGGGTATTTACCCCAAAGATACAACTGTAGGGATCTGAAGCGGTACGTGCACCCCAATGTTTATAATAGCAATGTCCACAATAGCCAAACTGTGGAAAGAGCCAAGATGTCCATCAACAGATGAATGGATAAAGAAGAGGTGGTATATATATATATATACACATACATACAATGGAATATTATGCAGCCATCAAAAGGAATGAAATCTTGCCATTTGCAACAATGTGGATGGAACTGGAGGGTGTTATGCTGAGCTAAATAAGTCAATCAGAGAAAGACATGTATCATATGACCTCACTGATATGAGGAATTCTTAATCTCAGGAAACAAACTGAGGGTTGCTGGAGTGGTGGGGGGGTGGGAGGGATGGGGTGGCTGGGTGATAGACATTGGGGAGGGTATGTGCTATGGTGAGCGCTGTGAATTGTGCAAGACTGTTGAATCACAGATCTGTACCTATGAAACAAATAATACATTATATGTTAAAAAAAAAGAAAGAAGATAGCAGGAGGGGAAGGATGAAGGGGGGGAATCGGAGGGGGAGACGAACCATGAGAGACAATGGACTCTGAAAAACAAACTGAGGGTTCTAGAGGGGAGGGGGGTGGGAGGATGGGTTAGCCTGGTGATGGGTATTAAAGAGGGCACGTTCTGCATGGAGCACTGAGCATTATACGCAAACAATGAATCATGGAACAGTACATCAAAAACTAATTATGTTTTGTATGGTGACTAACATAACATAATAAAAAAAGAAAATAATTTTTAAAAATTAAAATAAATATTTAAAAAATGAAAAAAAATAAAATTCATAGCAAACAGAGACCTCTTTGCTTAGCATGTTTGAGCTGTGACTATTTTTTTCTGGCTAATGATGGGATGGCCTTGCACTTTGAGCCTATCTGGGAGTCCCAAGGCATTTTAAATCTCCAGCATAGTGAACAGACTTCCGGCAGGATTCTGATAGCTGTCTTATCTCCCCAGGGATACTGCAGAGAGAGCTGTCCTTCCATTTCTTCTATTATTTTATTTTTAATTGTGATAAAAATGCCATCTTAACTATTTTTAAGTGCACAGTTTGGAGGCATCAAGCACATTCACACTGTTGTACAGCCATCACCACTGCTGAGCTCCAGAACTTCTCCATCTTCCCCAACTGAAACTTTGTCCTCAGGAAACATGAACTCCCCATTCTTTCTGCTGATACCCTGGCAGCACCATTCTCCACTGTCTCCCTGATTTTGCTGCTCTGGGTACCTCATGCAAGAGGAACCATACAACGTCTTTTCCTGGCTAGCTGATGTCACTTAGCATAAGTCCTTAAAGTTCATCTATGCTGTAGCAATTTCTTGTCAGAATTTCCTTCTTTTTAAGGCTAATACTCCACTGTATGTATGGTCCACTTTTGGTCATCCATTGACCCATAGACTTGGGTTGCCTTTACCCAAATCTTTAACTTCTGTGCCTTGATTTCTTTCTCTGTTATTAAGGGAACCAAATGGGACAAGGACTGAAGTTTTATCTAAAAAGTTAAGTAATGACCAGATATAAATCATTGTTTCAGCAGTAACTGGCAGAGGAGGGAAATACACCTGACACTTTGAAAGACTTCAGGCAGCAAGCAGGGCCAGCGGGTGGATGGAGTGTGTTTCTCGAACAATATTTCTCCCCAGTGAGGTCTGCATGTCTCATAATCCTGCGGATTCCCAGGCTGCTTCCTGGATCTACTGACCCAAAACCTGTGGGGTGGGGCCCAGGAATCTGCATTTTCAACAGGCCCTCCTGGGGAATTGTCAAGTTTGAGGACAATGTACTCAAGCAGGGAGATGGGCTCCTTGGGTCAACATGTTTGCAGTGGACAGAGGTGAGTCAGGCCTTGGGTCAGGGGCCCTTCCCTGCCCAGTTGAAGTTTTCCCTTCCTGCCCCTTCCCTCCTCCCCACCCAGGAATCCCCTGTCTGATTGGCACCCCCCAGGACAGGAAGGCCTGGCCGCCCCTGTATCTTTATGGGGCCCCACGCTCTGTGTGCTCTAAGACAGTGGGCTGGTGGGAACTCTGGACATACTAAGTCTTTTCTGAGTAAGAAATGGTGAGCTTGTGTGATGGTTTTGTGCGGTGAGCTGGAGATGGATTTTACGTGTCTTCTGTGGTGGGAGCGGCAGGCCCTTGGGGAGTTTGATTTCACCCCCGTGTGGGGAGGAGTCCCACGTGTGCTCGGTCATAGGGAACCTCGGGCTGTGGACGGGTCCCTGTGGAGCCCCCATGTGGAGCCGGTGTGAACCGGCTCATCTGGAAGTGGGGGTCCTTCTCTGTATCATTACAGAGATGACCGTTGTATTTCCACAGCATTCGCTCAACTTGCTTATTTCCTCTTCGATTCTTTTCTGTCTGTTTATGTGGTACAGATTTATGCCAAAGTTGTAACCACTCAGTGCCAAATAATTTAAATGAATAGTCTTCCTTAGGATAGAAGACTTTCATCTAAATCTTCAATATGGACCAGACTTTGTTCAAAGTACTCTGCGTGTATTAATTCCTCATAATCATCCTATATGTTAAGTACTTTTTTCCTCATTTTAAAGATAAGGAAATTGGGTCAGAGAAAGGTCAAGAAACTCACCTGAGTTCCCCCAGCTAGCAAGCAGCAAAACCAGGATTTGGAATAAAGCAGTCTGGTGTAGAACCCAGGCTACTAAGCCATCTGCCGGCCTTCCTGTCTAAGACAGGAGCTACTGTGCTTGGTGAGAGTGAGCCTGCCAGCCGTGCATGGAAGCTGAATTGCACTTGCTCACCAGTCTGCACAGGAGACAGAGATGTACACACAGAACTGCAGAGGAACTCGGTCAGGTAAGAGTCCAACACGAGTACAGGAGAGCCCAAAGGCAGGGGTGCTCAGCTGTGCCTGGAGAGTTTCCGCTAGGAGGGTTTCACAGGGAGTCAACTTTGACCTACGCTTGGAGAGTGAAAAGCATTTTCATAGGAAGGAAGTCTTTTTGCATTTTTAATTGACTTCTGGTGCGTAAAGTTTGAATAAGCATCCCTTGTGTGCCAGGCGCTTCTAAGAGCTGGCGTGACAGCAGGGCGCGAGACAGGCGGAGGCCCGGCCTCCCACTGCTCTGTCTAGTGTGGGAGAAAGAAAATACAGAGAAGCGTTGTGTCTGAAGACAAATGAAATGGGGTCCTGGGATAGGGATGGGGGGCACTTTACCTCAGTGGTCAGGGAAGGCCTCTCCGAGGAGGTGACATTTACACAGGGGCCCTACGGTACAAAGACATCAGTTCTGCATGGATCTGGGGGGAGAGCCCGGATGTTCTGCAGGATGGTGAGCGGAGATGTTGTTTGGGTTTCTGGTTTGCTTTGTGTTGTTCCGTTTTGTTCTTGCTGCTTCCCTACATGTTTTGGCTCTCTGGTTGGAGCAGGGTGTTTGCAGTGGCTTTACTTATGATGAATATGCAGTAAAAATTCAGCAAATATTTACTGGCATCTTCTTTCATTTAGTCTTTTTTCCAGACTCTGGGGCTCCAACGAGCCCTCCTTCATCTGTACCCATTCTTTGTTTTACTTCATTTGACCATTTCTTTGCCACCCCTGGGGGGGAAAAATCTGGGCCAATTTTTGTTGAACAGTGAACGTTATTACATTAAACCAAATTAAACTAAACCGTTAACTTAAATGATCACAGTACATTCAGTTAAGCTATTACACATTAAACATCACAGCAGTGAAGAGTATCCCCGGGGCGCTGAGGGGGGGGAAGGAATGACTGGAATGGAAGGAGAGGCACACCAGGCAGACAAACCAAGAGAAGATTCCCGGGGACCTATTTTCTTCCTCCGCTCTAAGCCTGGTTTGATGTTCCCAGTGGGTCCTGTCTGTTTCTTTTCCATTCCATTTCATTACCCTCAGGACAAAAATAGGAAATAAAACAAAACACACCCCAGGTTTTGTTAACTGTTGCTGCCTAACAAATCACCTTAAATTTGAGTGACGTAAAATGTGGATTTATTATTTCCCATGGAAATCGTGGTAATCCCCGTGATGCTGTGGGTTGGGTGGAGGTTCCTCTGCTGGTTTCTCCACAGCTGGCAGGTGGCTCTGGCCATTGGCTGGCTGATGTAGGCCACCCGCATTGCCTCTCATCCTCCAGGAGGCTAGGCCAGCTCCTGAGAACGTGGTTTCAGGGCTGCATTCTGTGGGCGGGAACGTAGAAGATGCAAGTCTTCTTGTGGCCCTGGCTCTGGGACTTGCCCGGTGTTATTTCTGCCACATCCTTTGGTCAAACCTGTATTTAAGGTGTGGGGAAATCAATAGCACCTCTTGATGGAAGAAGCTTCAAAGAATTTGTGGCCCTATTTCATCTACCACGTACTTCTAATAAACACACCCAGCCATATCTTATACTCTCTGTAATTTATATCCACCAATGAACACATATTTCCTCACTGTTCACACTTCCTCCACTGTCTTCCCACAGTCCTCTGTGTCCCTGGGCCACCTAATAGAATAGATATAGTAGTTACTTTTAAAAGCTTGATGCTATCATGTTGATGTTAGTTAGAAAGTCGCATACCATAGGTGTGAAATGCATATTTTCAGACTTGACTTCATTCATTAAACAGGTTCCTACTGTATGCTCAATGGTCAGCACTTTACAGCAAAGTGTGGTAAGGGGGTTCTAGATAGGTGCCTCCAGTGTCTAGCTCAAATCTGGACTCTGGGAATAAGTCCTAGAGGAAGTAATATCAGAGCCAATATAGGATGAGAAAGAATTAGCCAGACCAAGAAGAGAGGGAAAATTACTATGACCACAGAAAACAGGTTGGAATATTTGAAGAACGAAAATCATTTTTGGTGTGGCTGCACCTTTGAGAACGGAGTGGAGCAAACAGGAGCAAGAGAGGGGTAAGGGCCTTAATTAAAGACAGTAAAGAAGAGTGAACTTTTGGGGCGACTGGGTGGTTCAGTCAGTTGAGCGACTGACTCTTGATTTTGGCTCAGGTCATGATCTCAGGGTCCTGAGATGGAGCCCCGCCTTGGCTCCGCACTCAGCCGGGAGTCTGCTTGAGATTCTCTCTCTCCCTCTCCCTGAGCTCCTCCCCCACTAGTGTGTGTTCTCTCTCTCTCTCAAATAAATAAATTAATTTAAAAAAGAGTGAATTTTCTCCTGAGAAGACCAGAAGGGAGAGTAAGTACTTTAAAGACTGGAGTGCCATGGTCCCATAAGAAAGATCACTCTGCCTAAGACAGTTTTTGGAAGTTTTCAATTTTCTTTTTAGATACGCCACTATCCAGAAGTTTCTAAGGATATTATTTTTAAATATGCTAAATAGGCCATTGAAAGATTTTTAAGGAAAAGAATGACAAAATTTGATTCCTATTCTAGGGGTATGATGTTCTGGAAGAAGTTTCTAAGAGGGCATAAAAAGATGAGGAACTGAGGAGGTGGAGAAGGTTTGGAACACATGGGTGTGTGGGCGTCAGAAGCTCTGTGGGCATCACTGAGAGGCAGGGCACAAACCAGCCCCTGAAACTGGACAGGCTCCTAGAGACACTGGACTGGGTTTCACCCAGGACACAGCACTTCTGTTGTCCGCCACATCTTGGGTGAGGCCCCCGAGGAAGACAAGATGCTGTCTGGCCACCTGTTGGAGTCCTTTCTAGACCCTTCCACAACATTTGGAACAACGCTCACAAAATGTCCCCACAGTTCTATCCCGATTGAGATTTGTTTCAGGGAAAATTAAGGACCACTGGTGATGTTTTTACATCCTCTCTGTCCAAAGAGACCTGGTTCTCGTACCATGTGGGGAGCCCAGAGGGGCCTTCCGAGGGCTGGACTCTGCTCTCCAGCACAGAATAGGGTGGGCAGAACTGCAGGCATCTCAGGACCCAGAAGGAGAGGGGTGACCATGAAAGGAGGCACCAGATGGAGCCGGGGGGGCAAGGCAGGGAAGGTGGGTGTGAAAAGAGCCAGAAGCAGCATGGAAAACAGAGCCAGTCTGGGCATTACAAGCAGAGATATTTAACACAAGAAATTTGCTGTAAGATGTTTAAAAACAGAAAGAGAAAAGCAGAGAAGAAGGGTGGCTAGAAGACAAAGGGGATAAAAGAGGAGGGAGACTGAGGATATGGATGGAGGGCCAGACCTCAAGTGGGCACCTGCTCTTGCTCTGAGGCTCTGAACATCCACAGAAACCAAAAGCAGGAAGAGAGTACATCCCTCCTGCTGCCCCTCACATCCTCCCTCAGCCGCTCAGCAGCTGGAGGGCCACTGAGGAGAGAGATGCAGGGGCAGTGGGTGGCAGAGATGTGGAGATGGTGCCTCAGCTCCTCCAGTGCCTTGGGCACAGAGAAAACAACAAGTCAATGACCTGTACCTGCCCACTTCCTCGGACTTACATTTTTGCTGTCATACAGTATCATTTATGTACATTTATGTGTATCATTTTTAAAAATTTATTCTTTATTTTTTTAAAAGTAATCTCTACACCTAGTGTGGGGCTCGAACATACAACCCCGAGATCAAGAGTCGCACGCTCCACTGGCTGAGCCAGCCAGGTGTCCCTTGGTATAACATTTTTAAGTTTAGTTGTATTAAGTGCATTCACACTGTTATGCAACTGTCACCCCATGGTCTCCTGACTTTTTTGTTTTCTCAAACTGAAGCTCTGTACCCTGTAAACAACTAGTCTCCATTCTCCCCTCCCCCAGCCCCTGGCAACCATCATTCTACTTCTTTAAAATTATTTTTTAAGCCCCATCAGGCATTAATTTTACCATAAGTGTACCACTTTTTTAATCATTTCATTTATTAAGGTTTGCTGGTGATGAGCTTTCTTGTTCTTGACCTAAAAATGTCTTTATTTTATCTTCATTCTTATGCATGTTTTCATTCAGTATAGAACTTTAGGTTTGCAATTCTTTTCTTTCAGCGCATGAATGAAGTCCTTCCGTATTCTTTTGGTTTCCATTTTTGCTAATGAGAAGTTAGCTATCAATCTAACTATGGCTGCTTTGAAGGTAATTCATTCTCTCTTTCTCTCTCTCTCTTCCTCCCTCTCTCCCTCCCTCCCTCCCTCCATGTTTTCAAATTATTCTCATTGATTTTGATTATCAGCAGTTTTACTGTGATGTCTTTAAGTATGACTTTCTTTTTATTTGTCTTCCTCAGAGTTCATTAGGGTCATTAAATCTGTATCTTGAATTGAATCTGTATAATGACTAACCTTTCCGGAGAATTCTCAGACATCACCCCTTCAAATAGAGCCTCTGCCAAATCTCTCTCCCCTTCTGGAAACTTCTTACTCTGCCTTGAATTTCCCTCACCCTCTCCTCCCTAGTTTTTATCTTTCTCTCTCTCTCTCATTCTGTGTAATACCTTCTGACCTATCCTTCAGGTCTGTCGTTTTCTCTTCTGTGTTCAGGCTGCTTTAAAGCCCATTTTACTGAAACATTAATTTGGTTAGTGTATTTTCTCATATAAGAAGATTTATTTGGTTCTTTTACAAATCTGTTACTTCACTTGTTACAGTTTCCTGAAGATTTTTTTTTTAAGATTTATTTATTTGAGAGAGAGCACAAGAACATGGAGCACGTGAGTGGGGGGGAGGGGCAGAGGGAGAGAATCTCAAGCAGACTACCCGCTGAGCACAGAGCCTGACACGGGGCTCCATCTCAGGACTCTGAGATCACCACCTGAGCCGAAATCACAAGTCAGCCCCTTAATGGACTGAGCCAACCAAGCGCCCCTCCTGAAGATATTTTTAAGCTTCTTATATTTTTTAGACATAATTATCATTAAAAATAATCTGTTACTGGGGCACCTGGCTGGCTAAGTCTTTAGAGCACATGACTCTTAACTCAGGGTCTTGAGTTCAAGCCCTACGTTGGGTGTGGAGCCTACTTAATTAAAAAAAAAAAAGTAACAATAAAAATCTGTTGCTAATATGGGGCGCCCGGGTGGCTCAGTCGTTAAGTGTCTGCCTTCGGCTCAGGTCATGATCCCAGGGTCCTGGGATCGAGTCCCACATCGGGCTCCCTGCTCAGCGGGAAGCCTGCTTCTCCCTCTCCCACTCCCCCTGCTTGTGTTCCTGTTCTCGCTGTCTCTCTCTGTCATATAAATAAATAAAATCTTAAAAAAAAAAAATCTGTTGCATTTAATTCTAGCATTTGAAGTCTTTGGGGGCTAGTTTATGCTGGCTTTTCTGTTAGTACTTGTTCATTGCACCTCATTTCCTTGTTGTGCTAATTCCTTTAATTTTGTCCTACTTTGTTCCCTTGAAAATTTACCTGTGAGATTTTCCAGAAGCCTAGGATGAACATTTCTTCAACCAGAGAGGTTCTGCATTTGCAACTGCCAAGCACCTGGGTACTGGGGACCTGTAACCATTTAGAAGTAAATATGCCTGATATTGTTAATTTGGTCTGCAAGTGTTCATAGGGTCAGCATTGGTTTTCCAAACTTGGGGGCAAGTCTTTTCCCCCACCCAACCCCAAACTCTTCCCACCTGAGAGGGGGTAGGAAAGGGAGCCAGACATACTCTGGTCACTCTGTCCTTTCAAGGCAGCTCAGTTTCCACTAGTTTCTCAGCTGTTTCCAGCCAGATCTGCAAATGCCTCCAGAGCCAAAGTGAACTGTAGCCCACCAGCAACCTCTTGTTTCTTGACTTCCAAATTTTGAGCTATTTTTCTAGACCTTTTAAGAAATTATCTTTTCAATAACTTTTAGGAAAGTTTTTCATATTCTATCCTTTTAAGTCATCTTCAGTAGGAATGTGGTCCAAATAATACAGCCTGCTGTCATAGAAAATGAAATACCCTTAAGTATCATTCTGCTTATTTCCTCATTCTTATCATGTCTCTGCATAGTCCAATATTAGCCATAGGGGTTTCCTCAGCTCTTATATGGGGTTAGTTGCTTTTTCCTAGCCCACAGAGTCAATGTGAAGGTCAAATAATATACCATAGGTAGAAGTTCCTGTAAACTAGTGTCATCCAGAGGGAACAATTAGGAGGGATGTGAGCACAGTGAGTTCATCTTCTGTGTGTTCTTCTCAGCTCTAAAATTCCAAGAGTCTATATTTTTGATGAATATTTCCCATCTCCACTTATTTATATAAATCTTCACACCCTTCTCTGCTAATTTATAATACCCAGCACCATTTTTTTTTCTATATAACTCTACCAATCCTTCAAGACTCATACAAGTATACCTTCTACATAAGTGGTCCTCATAATGGCTACAAGAAATGTATAATGACATATACCCATCATCATAATATCATGCAAGATATTTTCATTGCCCTAGAAAGGAATTTTTTCATTGTGCATTCTTTTGTACCTCTTGACCTTGAGCCATGTACATGAATTGCCTAGGTAGTTCTATTCACAGCCCCCAGTACAATGCCTGGAGTGGAGTAGCTACTTAATAATAGCTGATGAATAAATGAATGATTAATATTTTGTAGTGGGATTCTAAGAAATTTTTTTATAATTTGTAAATATTCTATAACACACGGGTATTGATTTTTTTGTAATCAGAAACAGAATTTTTGAGTGGAAAGAAAAACTCAGATTACAGTATAACTCTTAGACCCAGGCAAATGGGGCCCCTGCTCTGGGTCAGCCTTGTGCCTCTGGAAGCCCAGTGCATTGGAGTGTCTTCCTCAAAATTTTCCTAGACCCCTCTTGTTGGCTGGGACCAGCTGGAACCTGTAGTGCCATTGCAGCAGGGTGCCACAGGTGCAGACCAGGTCCCAAGGTGCTCTCCAATCCCTGGCCACTGTTCCCCTCAGGGCTGACCAGATGCCCCAAGGAACTCCAGGACTCATGTATATGCATGATCCCTGCCTGGCCCCTTGGCTGGGTCCTGGTTCCAGAAGAGTGACCAGAGAACATACCATTGGCTGGTATGGTATTTCTTTTGCAGAATTGTGTGGAATGGGCCACCAGTTGGTGCTGATACCCTAATTTTGAGTGACTGTCACTCAAGTCAGACACAGGGTGGTGTGTAATTTCAGGTCTTGACCACTGAGGATTCCCCACTAAGCCTTGAGCTTGAGTTCTCATGGAGCCTATGCACTGGTCAATTCTCACCTATCCATGTTCTCACATTTTGTCACCAAATTGTTTTCACAGACAGAACACACACACACACACACACACACACACACAAATTTGTCAGGACTCACACACCTCAAGGGTGTCCCTGTTCTAATATAATTATTTGTATTATTGGAAAGATTTCAGTGAGAGCAAATGAAAGTATTTAACATTCTGATAAATCAAAGCAAACACTTTATTCTAGAATAGAATAAAAGAAATAAAATGGGATAGAATAATGTCGGTAAGTGAGAGAAGACAGCTAAGCCACTGTGGTCAGAGTCCCTACCCACCAAATGCAGAATCAGAAGAGCCCAGTGAGTTATACAGTGGGGTGTTTCCATAGCTGAAGTCCATAGTTTTACAGTGATTTAAAAAAAAAAAGTATGTATGAATACATAAATTTCCACCGCCTTGCCCATTCTTGGAAAAGTTCAGAAGAGGTCAAGCCCCACCACTCCAACACAGCTTCTCTGGACCCTCTGCCACACGAGGCTACAGCCCACAAGGTCTAACACTACAGAGAGATTACCCAGCCCACCTCTTCTTTTTTTTTTTTTTTAAAGATTTTATTTATTTATTTGAGAGAGAGAGAGCAAGCACATGAGAGGGGGGAGGGTCAGAGGGAGAAGCAGACTCCTTGCCGAGCAGGGAGCCCGATGTGGGACTCGATCCAGGGACTCCAGGATCATGACCTGAGCCGAAGGCAGTCGCTCAACCAACTGAGCCACCAGGCGCCCCCCAGCCCACCTCTTCTTACATGGTCATCGCCCTGCACACCCCAACATGCTCTTCCAAAGAAATTGAGCTTTAGAGAGAAAGGAGGGTCAGAGAGAGATTAGCTCGAGAAGAAGCCACCTTGGGGAGATAAAGTCAACTTCTTTCTCCTAAAATTATAGACTGCTCTTCACCTATACTGTGCATCTCTGTGCTGACTCAGGCAATTCTGTATAATCCAAAGAAAATACCATGTCTCTGACTAAAAACCCCTTGGTCCTTCCCGCTCTAGACCAGTCTTTTCTGTTCCCTCCAGGAAGCTCTTGACTTTCCAAGTCAGACCCGAAGCCGTGGAGAGACCCTCACTAAGGCCCACCAGCTCCTTCCCTAATGTTCTGTGAGGGCTGCAAAGGAAGTGAAGCTGTAACTCATGACTTAGGTCAGGCCAACACACTATTGCACTCAGAAATCTAGCTCTTTCCCATTTTCATGGGTGTACTTGTATGTTGCATGTGATGAAATGTGTATGCTGGCACAGGCAGAGGGAAGGAGCATCAGGGATGGAGCGCTTGTCACTGAGGCCATATCCAGCTAGGTACCATGGATGCAAAGACCACTTACAGGGCTACATGTGATGGGCCTGAGGATGTTTGACTTCTGTTTCCCTGTCATTGCTCAGAGCCTAACCCCTACTCCATCAACCTCTTGGTCCTGCTTAATCCACAGAATCTGTGATCCTTGTTCAGCAAGTTGTCCTTCACCCTCTCCCCCAAACTGAGCAAAAGCCCACACAACCAAACAGGGTGGCTTGCATGTATTTTGGAAAAGAGTCACAAGGCCCTGGGTGGGATGTGAAAATCTAGTAGTTTGTGAGTGGGGGTGAGCAAGGTGGATGCAGCCAAGCAGCCAGTTTTTGGCTCTCCACTGAAGCTTGGGACTGAACGTGCAGGTGTCAGCAACAAAGCCAAGCAGAAGGCAAGCTAGCAAATGTGAGAGGAAGCACCCCCAAAAGCACACTATTAGTGGATTGCCTGCTACTGATACCCATTCCTGCATTTATAAAAAAATACATTTTAAGCACCTACTATGGGCCACTCCAGCAGAAGACTCGCTCAAGTATCTCTGCCTGGTCTTACATCTGGGTGGGGGCAACACACATCTAAATAGGTAACTACAGTTGAATCTGTCTGATCAGTCCTGGTCTGATGACAGAGAGGTTCTGACAGGGAGCAGTGGGGACCCAAAGGGCAGAGCAGTGGGGACCCAAAGGGCAGAGCAGTCTCTTCTACTTGGGCCTTGGAGGTGGGGTGGAAGGGCGGATGTGTTTTCGGGCACAATGTGAAGCTTGAGCTGAGTCTTCTAGAAGTGAGGAGGTAACTGAAGACGATGATCGGTCTAGAGATATACTTGGTAGAGTGAGCAAATGGGACAAAGGGGGCACATAAAGGAAGAGTAAGATGTGCCAGGAGAAGAGTGGTTTCACTAGTGAACTTGGCCTGTGTGCCAGGGTGGAAAGGGGAGAGCAGAGAGAGAGCTGGGATGAGGAAGGGTTAGACTTAGCTCGTGGGTGATGATGCAGAGGGACCACAAGTCATGGCTTTGCATTTTACTGTATTTTCATTTTTGAATATAAAAAAAAATCCATGTTCTATGTAGATTGAAATATATGATACAAAATCATTGTATGTCAACAAAAATAATAGCAATATTTTTTGTACTGTTCCTAGATAAACTTTTACAAAAAAAATCCCATTTATAGAAGCAAGTTCATTACTATAAATCAAAACAAGGCAGTAGATATAGCCATGGGGAAACCTCTGCCTTGGACTTTAAAAAAATCACAGCAGGGGCACCTGGGTGGCTCAGTTGTTAAGCATCTGCCTTCGGCTCGGGTCGTGATCCCAGGGTCCTGGGATCGAGCCCTGCATCGGGCTCCCTGCTCGGTGGGAAGCCTGCTTCTCCCTCTCCCACTCCCCCTGCTTGTGTTCCGTCTCTCACTCTCTCTCTCTGTCAAATAAATAAATAAAATCTTTAAAAATAAATAAATAAATAAATAAAATAAAAAATAAAAAAATCACAGCAAAGGCAATTAAGGGGGTGGGCTGTAGAGCACCAGTGCTTGCAGAATACGCCAAGGACAAGGGCCCCAGGGAGGGAAATCAGTGGTCTTGGTCAGCCAGTTGGCCAAAGATTCTAGGGGAGCTAGAAGGGCCAACAGGAAGCTGGGGAGCCGGGGAGGAAAGTGGTCAAGGGAATGCTCACAGAAGAATTTGGCAAGTAGGAGATGATGGGCTATTTTGTCCAAGAATGTTCACCAGCTTGTGGGGTAGGAATGGCAGCAGCAAGCAGGAGAGGGAGATTGAGTGAGGAGGGGGAGCCAGTGAGGGTGCAGGTTAGTCTTCAGATCCTGGCTCTTGCTGGATAGAAGGATGTAGCTGCCCAGTGAGGAAAGCAGTAAGAGACTTGAGCACTGTTGAAGCTGAGGGAAAGGGGTTAGTACAGGAGGGAGGAGGTTAAGTAACAGTGAGGGTGGGGGACATTGAGCCTGTGGGTCTGAACTGGCAGCACCAGAGAAAGAGAGAGATCTCATCCAGAGGATCTCATCTCCTCCTCCAAGACCACTGGGAAGGTGGAGGAAGGCCCTGGCTTAGACCACAGAGGCAGGAGGCAGAGTGACTTACCACTGTCCTGAAAGTTTAAAATTATTTCCAAATAAAAAGTTTAAAAGATTGTAAGGCATGCAGAGTTAATCACATTTCATAGTGCATTATTATTTTTTAAACAAAAATAGAATTATAACAACTATTTTTATTTTACTTTATTTTGAAGGTTTATTTATTTTTATTTTAGAGAGAGAGAGAGCATGTGCACATGTGCATTCAAGGAGGGGAGGGGCAGAGGGAGAGGGAGAGACAGAATCTCAAGCAGACTCCCCACTGAACGCAGAGCCCAATGCGGGGCTCGATCCCATGACCCCGAGATCATGACCTGAGCTGAAACCAAGAGTCAACTGCTTAACTGACTGAGCCACCCAGGCACCTCACAACTATTTTCAAAATCTTGCTTTTTTTTTTTTTGCTTCATGTATCTTGCTGACTTTTCCAGGATATAAAATCTACCTCATGCTGTCCTATGGCTGGGCACTACTGCTTTGTCAGGGTGAAGTATAATGTATCCCATCTACCTCCTGTTAATGAACCTAGACCTGTCTACAGTTTTTACTTTTGCAAATGACGTGTGGCCACAACATGTGCTTTTGAGCAAATACTGACCAAGATTTGCTTCTCACAAATGGAATGATTTTGAACATATTTTCTCAGTTCTATTCATTTGAAAAATGAACACTAACAATAGTACATTGATTTGGTGGTTGTAAGAATTTAATGAGAAAGCACTGTACACAGAACCTGACTTGCAGGAGGCCTGACTCTTACAACAAGAGCACCTATGATGAACGCCATCTCTGGGCAACTGTCTTCATGTGTCTCTTGGTCTCGTTATGCAGATGTTTCTGGAAGTGGGATTGCTGACTCAAGTGTATGGATATTTCAAACTATGGTGATTATCACTGACTTTCTCTCTACAGAATTGTTCTAGTTTACACTGCCATCAAAACCCCCCACTTCATCATGACACTGGAAGTAGAAATCTTTAACAATATTTACCACTCTATGAGGTAGACAATTGCCCAATACTGCTCTATTCTGTGTCTGGTTTTAGCACCTGTCAAGTGTTTATTGGCAATTTGCACTTTTTCTCTTTAGTGAATTCTGCTTATTAGGGGGTGGGAGGGAGCTCATCATTTTTCTAACTGTTTTGTAAGTCTCTTTGCATATATATTAGAGGAATTTGTCTGCCACATGTGCTGCAAAACAGTGCATTTTCATTTTGTTTATGGTTGGCTTTTCTCTTCTTATAGAAGTTTTAAATTTTTTATGAGATCCAGTGTTTCACTCTTTTTCTTTGTGGCATCTGGGATTCCTGTCCTGCTTATGATAAGTGTTCTGCTTCATGATTATAAGATATGACACAAATGCTTTGTGTTTTTTCTAACACTGTTAAGATTTTGTCTATTTTGCATGTAAATCCTGATCCACCTCGAATTTATATTAGTGTAATAAGGGAGGGAAGGATACAGCTACCCGACTTCCCAAATGCTTTCCCACTGTTCCAACCCATCTATTGAAGAATTCGTCTTCTGGTCCTGGCTTGGCTTTGCTGTGGGGGTGTTGTGTGTGTGTGTGTGTGTGTGTGCATGCGTGCAGCAATACAGAGTCTGCAAGGGCCAGGGCCACAGGATTTACTCCTGCCTGATCACCAGGGCACCTAGCAGAGTCCTGAGCCCACAACAGCAGCTCCCAGGCCAAGTTGGTAAACTGGAAAGCTCACCTGGAATCTCAGCAGGAGAGCATGGCTGTGCTGGGATGAGGTCCAGCCCCTCTTTGCGCTTGGCCTGTGCCCTGATGACCTTCCCACAGATGGAGCTGACGTTTCTTTCCTTCATGCTCCTAACCAGCATGGTAGCTTCTCAGAGGCCCTTCAGCAGGAGTGACAGAATAACAAACAAGTAACTATTACCCAAAACTGGGTTCGACTCTTGATGGGTGTTAAGCCAAAGACTAGGAGAAGGGAGGGTTTTACTTGCAACAAGTAAAGGAGTACACTGGGGATCTTTCCCAAAGCAGTGTCTCCTAAAACAACAAAACTGGGCAAGTTCTAAGCTAAAGGTGTGTAGAAATTCATGAAGGGCTTGCACAATGAGGAATTCAGCATGGAATTGGGATAAAAGTCATCTTAGGTAGTGTCCAGGTCTTAGTAGATGGAAGTCACAAGGCCTGCCAGAGTTGGCACCATTGATCTTTAGGCTCTAGTAGGTCCTGTATCTGAGCACTCAAAGGGGCTTATCCCTGCAAAGATAACCCAAGAGTGTGCTTCAGATCAGTCTCTACTTCTGAATCAGCACTGGGAGTTTTACCGCTGATTTATTGTCCCTGAAATGATTAGGCTATCTCCTGGCTTGATGGTACCTGTTTGTTCTTACTTTCTTTTGTTCCCTTAAAATCATTAACTAGTGAGGTCAATTCTTCTGCAATTTCAACATATTCCGGGAAGTTCTGCAAGAAATGTGTTTTGGCCAAGTAGTGCCGGTCAGAGATCACAAGATGGCCAGGGGTCTAAAAGAACTTTTCTTATGTCAAGGTGCTCTGTCTCGTCTTTCTTTTTCCAGGGACCCCTAACTCTTTCTGCTGACTTAACCATTAACAAAGGGGAGAAAGAGTCCTTTGTTGCTGCCATCTGTTCCTCAGAATAGTCCAGAGCTGCAAAAAAGTAACAGGATCTACAGGTACAGACATATTTATGGTATTTTAAATGGAAATAAAATTATGTGAGGGAATATATTGATAATCCCACTTTTATAATAAATATCAAAAAATAGGTATGTCTTTTCATGCAAACATTAGAATGATCTGGAGATATACACCCAAGTATTCTGCGTGGTTGTAGCAAGGGCGTCAGAGACTGAGTAGTGGTCCAGAAGAGGAACAGAGAATGCTACAGGCCCCTGGGCCCCCAGTGGAGTTCTCAGGGTTTACTTCAATATTCATGCGCTCACCGGATTATAACTGGGAGGTGCTAATCACATACTTTTCAAGACCCTTCCGGTTATAAAGTGGTTTCCCATGCAAATAGGACTTTAGGGAGAGAATGTCCAGGTCACATTGATGACTTAATCACTTTTAATTAGTACATTGCATTGTGTTGTGCTTTTTACCTTTACCCATTATGAGCCCAGAAAACACAAGTCCATCAACTAGTAATGGATCTGGGTGCCCTGCATAGACTTATAGTTCACAGGACCTGTGCCAAGGACAGGCCTGGGAGCAGGCCCATCTCCCACCCCTCCCAAGCTCCCTGGCAGTGCAGGGAATCCCAAGGCTCTTTCAAGGCAACACTCACCCCTTAGGCTAATGTCAAGAGTAGATAAAATATCCTACGCAAAGCACCTGGCTGGGTGCCTGGAAAACACTGAGTGCTCAGTGATGTTAATTCTTTCTATCCCCCCTCTCCCTTTCATCAAAGGTTTCTGCCCTTATGGAGGTGATTTGTTTGCTGGTTGTCCTGTTCTCCCTCCTGCCCACTGCTTTCAGCTTTCTTTGGGATTAGTTGATCATTTGGAATTCCACTTTAAATTACGTAATTGACTTTTAGCTATACCTCTTGGTGTTGTTATTATTTTGTGGTTCCTAAAGGTAATGAAATATACATTGTTAGCTTTTCACAGTCTACTTAGAATTAACCATGTGCCACTTCACATAAAATCTTGCACCTGAGGAGGGCCATTTCCCACCCCCTCTCCTTTATTCTGTAATTGTCCTGTATACATTTGCATGGGTCCTACACCACACAATGCAAAGTTATAAATCTTTGCTTTAAACACTCATATGCACTTTAAAGGAATTAAGAGAAAAAAGTAGTCATTAATGCTTACCCACACCACATACTTACTATTTCCTTTGCTTTTCCATAAGGGAGTTATAATGCACCCTGAGGGAAAGGACATAGGTGTGGTGGGAGCAGGAAGAGATAGGGGGTCCCCAGAAAAAGAAAGACAAGACAGGGCTTTCATGACACTGGAGAAGTCATTTTAGGCCCCCAGCTATTTTCCCTGATCTCTGCCCTACTTGCCGGAGCAAACTTCTTGCAGAAGTTCCTAGGAGGTGTCAGAATTCCAAAGACATGCAAAAACCTCAGCAGTTAAGGATTTTAAGGAACAAAGCAAATGCAAAAACTAATAGTCTCTACCAGGCCAAGAAATAGCCCAACCATATCAGAGATCGTAAGTCAGTGGTAAAATCCCAACTGCTGATTCAGAAGTAAGCAAGGCTCTGTATTCCTTACCCCAGATAGGGAGCCCAGGACCATGCAGTTTATAGGGACTGTCAGAGCATGCCCCAGGCCCCGTCTGCTCCCAAGTCACCTCTGCTTCATTATCATGTAAACGTCTCTGCCTTAGGAGGAGCACAAGCTTCATTAACATAACATACGATGCATGGATAGGCATGTTTTCTAAGCATTCCCGCACACCCTTATGCCCACTTTTACAGGCGATGATGATAAAGCTCCCCTTTCTGAGAATTCACCCTAAACCCTGAGTAAAAAGAACCTACTCGCCCCTGCCCCAGCAGTCATGGCTTTAGAAATTATCCCCCTTGATCTTATTTGCTGCAAATAAAGTTTCCTTTGGGTGACAGCTCCCTGTTGTACCTCACCAAGCAGTGCACTCCCATTAGTCTGGTTACAGTGAAAGCTAGAAAATCACCCAAGACAACATACAAGTATGGCTGCATTTATGGATGGAATTACCTGGGTGATTCAGGTACTGACCTTTGTCAGGGAGGAAGAATTTCCTCTGCTCTTCCAGGTCCTTCTAGCTGGACTTAGAATCAAGGTGACATGAGACAGATTAACAGGAGGAAATCAAATTTAATAGGGTATAAATGGGGAATCCACACAGACATGGAAATGCCAAAGACAGGCAACTTGATGCTTATAGAAGCAAGGAGAGAGGTAGGCTCTGAGGATACAAAGGAGAGAAAGACCATTAGCTATACTCTAGGTGAGAGGACCCAATGTTTGGCAAACAAAGGTGGCTCTGTTATACAGAAAGGTTTCTCAGGTGAAGAGGAATCTCTGTTAATAGCTCTCTTCCTATAAAGCAGACAGTTGAGGGGGAGGTTAAAGAGCTTTTCCCAAATCTGCTGGGTTTTGATTGCTTTTAACTCAAGATAATGTTCAGGCCAAAGTGGCCCATCTTGGGCAGCCTACCCTTGGCCCCTACACCTGAACCTCATAATTCTAAATCTGAACCTTTATGAAGGTATATTGTTCAAAGCAGGAGGATAGAACTTATTTTATTTAAAATTTTAGTTTGATATAAATAATTCATGATTTAAGTATGCAATTATGTGAGCCTTTGTTTGTACTCTTACCATGTGTATTATTATGTCTGGATCTGGGGCTAAGGTTCTTAAAATTCCTGTCTTGGTCACGTGCTGGAGGAACATAGAAGGATAGGATGTGAGGTGGGGGGATAGCAGGCAGCCAGTCCTGGGAATCAAGGAGGTGTGAGCCCCAGAGTCTCTAGTTTTCCAGGGCCACTCACTCTATCTAGAGTCCCTGCAGCTGTCTGGGAAGTTCCAACAGTTCAAGAATCCAGAATTCTCTCCATGCGTAATCTAGAGTCAACCACATTTTGAGCATCTAGAAATGGGCAAGCAATGGATTGTTGTCCAACATACATTTACAGGTCTAAACCATTTTAAACGATGTAATGGATATATCTGAATCCTCTGAAAGGCTGGCATGGGGGAGGGGTGATTAGGTACAGCTGTGGAGGAAGGGTAGTCAGGGAAGTTAAATGGGTGTCTTTGATGTGAGCGCCAACCAGGAGGACCCTGCGTTAGTCACCTGGAGAAAAGAGCTGCTCGGGCCTTGATAGTAACAATACCCCATAAAGGAAAGCCCTGTCGTCCCAAGTCCTGGTGCTGCCATAGCAACTGGAGGCCTGAATGACATCATCCCAAAGGCAGTGAGTGGCCCAGGTGACTGGGCGGGAGCAGGGACCAGGAGGGAGGACTCCAACCACCAGGGGGAAATGGAAACCAGAGGAGAGAAAAAGAGGGAATTTCTGGTAACAATAAAATTAGTCACAGCTGTTAAGCTACAGTCACAAAATCTTGCACAGACCTTTTGGCTGAAAAAGAAGGAAAAAGACACTAAGTTTATTTTATTCTTGCATATATCTTCCATCAGAGGATATTAAAACACTTCACTCACACCAAGCACCTTGTTCAGGGAGCAGCTGTGTCCATTTCATGAGTATTGCAATAAGTCAGTGATTCATACTAATGGAGAACATGGAATGTATGAATAAAGACATTTCATGGGAATTGGCCCTGGTACTAAACATTTGCAAACTCATTTGAACCCCCAGAATTAAACCTCCTGTTTAACCAAACTTGTCTCTAACCTCATAAATAAAAATGTAAGATTAAAGGAAAATTACCTCCAAAAACCACATTGATTGTGCAAAATAAAAACAAGTAAAATTAAGACTGAGGAATCATAATGAGGAAATGGTGCAGACCTGCTTTAACCAAGGGGGAGGGATGAAGGCAGGTCACTAGCAGAGACAAGCACGTCATGTCTACTCCAGAGCCCAAATCACAAGGTTTCTTGGAAAACCCACAAATAGCTGAAATTATCCTCCCCTTTGCTCCTTTACTCAGTTCTCAGCCTGAGACAGAGGAGGAGCCTCTGAGCCAGGAGCCTGCCTGGCACACATAGCTAGGCAGTGGGGTCTCCAGTTGACATAAACAGTTTCACAGAATGAAAACACTCTGTGACAGAGACAGATCAGGACAAACCAAGGCTGCTCCATAATCATGTGAACACAGACAAAAGCAGGAACGTCATCCAAACCACAAAACTGACCAGACATCTCCTTATCCTGGTTAATGAGTGACAGCTGTTTCTTGACCAGTTGTAGCTTTAGCCACCATCTATTCTTCCCGCCTTCTAGGTATGAATTATCTAGATATCCAATCATAGAATTAGCCCTACTCCCAATCCCTAGCAAGGACCTCCCCAAATCCCTCACACAACCCCAAATCCTGTGACTCCTTTCTAGCCCTCTTATTGGGACACCCCATAGTTCCCCATAGTGTGAGTTCTCCTTTCTTGTGAGGAATTAGTAAACTCAACTTTTTTCAACTACAGCTGTATTCCTGGAAGGTAATGATTAGCCAATTGATTTACATAAGGGGTGCAGGGGTCACTGTTCCATAAACTCCAGATTTGCTTTTATAAACCCTGCCTTGCTTTTATTCATAGACTAATCTGGTGATCTGAACATTTTATCATAATGGTACCTCTCCCTTTATCTCTTATAATGGTTTTTGCCTTTAGGTCAATTTAGTCTGATATTAATATAGCTGTACAGATTTGGGGGGAATTAGTATTTGCATGATATATATTTTTCTACTTTTCTACTCTCAGTCTACATGTATGCTTTAAATATATTACTTTGGGCCACCTGAGTGGCTCAGTCAGTTAAGCATATGCCTTTGGCTCAGGTCATGATTCCATGGTCCTGAGATCTAGCCCTGCATCAGGCTCCCCACTCAGTGGGGAGTCTGCTTCTCCCTCTCCTTCTGCTCCTCCCTGCTGCTCGTTCTCTCTCTCTCTCTCTCCTTCTCTCTCTCAAATAAATAAAATCTTCTAAAAATAAATAAATATTTCTTTTTATTGGATAATAAATTTTAGTAAATTTTCCTTGAGTTACAGTCCGTTTACATTTAGTGTAGAAATATGACACACTGGGGTTTTATTGTACCATAAAACCTATGCTTTTTATTTGTTTTCCTGTTTGTTTTTTTTCTGGTCTCTGTTCTTTACTTGGCCTCTATTATATTTTATTAATCTACCTTTCCCCACTTTACTAATTTCGAAGTGTTGAAAGGAAGAAAAGAAAGCAAGAAAGCAAGCAAGAAAGCAAGAAAAAAGGAAAGAAGGGAGGGAGGGAGGGAGGGAGGAAGGAAGGAAGAAAACCTCAGGCGCCAAATGGTGTCACTTAGACCAAGTTCCCAAATCAGGGATTAATACCCAATCTAATTGCTGTTTCAACCTCCCCCAGAAATGTGGCCCTAACTGGTCAGTTAGGAATTTTCTGGTCAACACCAATAAGGTAATCTGTCACTGGGCCCTCTCCATCCCTCAAAGGAGGATAAATCATCTGCATGATAAGATCCCTGCCCTTTCCCCTAGAAGAAAGTGACTTTGCCTGGGACAATCTTCCTTTTCTTTTGCTAATAACTTCCTCACCCCACCCTCCTTCCTATAAAACTTTCTATTTTGTAAAACTCCTTGGAGCACCTCTCTACTTGCTAGTTGAGGTGCTGCTCAATTCTTGAATCATTTAATAAACCCAGTTTCTTCAAATTTACTTGGTTGAATTTTTTAAACAGATTTTATGTAGTTCTGTTCTTTTTGTGGTTGTCAAGAAATTACAATTTGCTTTATTATTAATGTCTAAGATCAATTTATTTACCTCACCCTCAATAATAAAAAATTTAGAACACTTTAACTCCATTTACCAGTCCAAGTTATTTCTGTTTCATGTCTTTTAGATTTTTTTAAGTGGTTTTTAAAAAACTCTATATGACATTATTTTCTTCTTGATGAAGTCGACGTCTGTCAAGATTCCCCACTTATTTACCACTTCCTTCAGAATTTTCATCAGATGAGAGTCTACAGGTGAAGAACTGTCCTAATGTTTACTTGTTCTGAAAATGCCCTTATTTTGCCTATGTGCTTGACAGATATTTCATTCAACATAGGTACTAGGTTGGCAGTTTCTCCCCAGCCTATGAATGGCCTTATTCCACTGTATTTTAATGTAACAGAGAAGCCAGCTTCTAATTTCACTGCTACTCCTTTGAAGATAATCCTTTTTTTAATACTTCTTTTACAGTATCCTCGTTGCCTTCTACTTTCTGCAGTTTTATTATGATGTCCTAGGTATGCTTTTTAAAAATTTATTCAACTTGAATATGTGATTGGAGTCTCATCAGTTCTAGAGAATTCACTGCCATTATTTATTCATTAATTCTCTCTTCTAATTGGGACTTTGATTAAATGTGATATTAGACCATCTTATTCTATCATTTGTGTCTCTTAAACTTGCTACCATCTTTTCCATCTTTTTGTGTGGCATTGGGGAGTTTGGAATAGAGGTTGCAGGGTGCCTAGGTGGCTCAGTCGGTTGTGTCTGCCTTTGGCTCAGGTCACAATCTTGGGGTCCTGGGATCAAGTCCCATATCTGCTTCTCCTCCCCCTGCTTGTGATCTCTCTCTCTCTCACCCCCTCTCCGCTCTTAAATAAATAAATAAATACATAAATACATAAATAAATAAAATCTTTAAAGAAAAAAAGAAAACAGAGGTTGCCCTGCCAAGCAGATAAGTCTCTCAGGTGGAAAAGTTATCTCTGGTAATAGTTCTCTTCCTGGTAGAGGCTCCCTTTCTAACATAAATTTCCCTTACAAAAGGGTAACTTCTACTCTCTTTTCAGAGCTACTCTTTGTCTACAGTCTCTCAAAATAATCAGCTCAAAATAATTCTCATACCAAAGAGACATATTTTGGGGTGGCACATTCTGCCCTTCAACGCACACACACAAACACACACACATACATACACACACACACTTTTTTTTTTTTAAAGATATTATTTATTTATTTGACAGAGAGAGAGAGATAGCGAGAGCAGGAACACAAGCAGGGGGAGTGGGAGAGCGAGAAGCAGGCTTCCTGCAGAGCAGGGAGCCCGATGTGGGACTCGATCCCAGGACCCTGGGATCATGACCTGAGCCGAAGGCAGACGCTTAACGACTGAGCCACCCAGGCGCCCCCCCACACACACTTTTAACAACTTTCCTAGCAGCAGTAATAGTGATAAACATAGCAATGAGAGAAGTGAGCAGAGATTAGATTGTCTTGATGGTTCCTTCCGATTCTAAAATTTTACAAGATTCCCTGCCTCTGCATGAGTAGTTCCTACTTCTGCCCACTTATTTATGTGATTCCTGGTCATGTTTTCCCATGTCCACCTAAAATAACTTCATTCCTTTTTTCCTTATGTAAATTTACTGATATTTCAAGATCCAGGGCAAATACATCTTCTATCAGTGTGTTTCTCAACCCCACATCCATTCTGGATTGCCTACGGAGCCTAAGAAAATGCAGACTTAGGGTCTCAAACCAAACCAATTAAATCAGAATCTGGGTAAATGGTGGCATTTGAAGTTTTTCAAGGCCTCTATGATTCTACTGTGCAGCGAGAGTGGAGAACCACTAGTCATGTCCTTGTACCATTTTTCTAGGGCATTGGTTATTTTTCTAATTGATTTCTGGCAATTTATTATATATTCTGATACTAATCTTTAACTCTTATGTGTGTTTACAGGGTATATATACACGGGAACACACATATATACCTAAATATATGAAATTAGGAAGAGCATAATACATAAAAAATCATATAGTTATTCAATTGAGAAAGGTCACCACAATTATGTGGCAATGCTAGGTGAGGTCCTCTTGACAAGAACATGAAACATGAGGTCTTAACTTAGAAGCTACAACTAATGTTTTTCAAATAAAAGTAATCTTTTTAAAGACTTTTTAAAAATCAGAAACAAAATTTGTACCTTTCATGATTTTTTGAGAGTGGCCAAATTCATATAACTATGACTAGAAGGGAGAAGGAAATAATTTTTATTTTTTTTATTTTTTTTTAAAGATTTTATTTCTTTATCTGAGAGAGAGAGAGAGAGCACGAGCAGAAGGATGGGGCAGAAAGAGAAGCAGACTCCCCACTGAGGGGCTAGCTCGATCCCGGGACTCTAGCACCATGAACTAAGCCGAAGGCAGCCACCCAGCTTCCTCAGAAATAGTTTTTAAATAAAACAACCACTAGTAAAAGTAGAATAACACACCATTATGCAGTTAGAAAATCTGAACATTCAGGTTTAGCATTTCATTCATTCAATTATTATTTAATGGAAAGCCCTGCTATGTGCCAGGTACTGGGATTAAAGCATCCACAGAAGACAAGGTGACTGAAAAAAAATTTAATCCTGTACTTAAACAAGGCTCTCAAGGAAAAATTGTAATTTTTGCTAATGCCTGTAAAAAAAATCTCACCAGAAAATCAGTGAGAAGGGACTAAAGATTGTTGCTGGCTAGGACATCACCAGAGTAGAAAAAGAACTACTTTAAAAATAAGCTTTCCAAAGTATCCTTTAAAAAAAAAAACAACACTTTATTGAGCTTTAATTGACATGTAAAAAGCTGTACATATTTAAGGTATACAACTTGATGAGTTTGGGGATAACTACACACCTGTAAAATCATCACCACCATCAAGGCAATAGACATATCCATCATCTAACCAAGTTTCTTCCCACTGTGTGTGTGTGTGTGTGTGTGTGTGTGTGTGTGTGTGTGTGTGGTAAGAATGCTTAACATAAGATCTATCACCTTAGAAAATTTTAAATATACAATGCAGTATTGCTAGCTATAGGTACCATACTATATAGTTGATCTCCGGAATTACTTATCTTACATAACTGAAACTTTGTACCCTTTGATCATCACTGCTCCATTTCCTCCTCCTCCCAGTCCCTGACAACCACCCTTCTGCTCTGCTTCTATGAGTTCGCTTACTTTAGATTCCACATATAAGTGAGATTATACAATATTTGTCTTGCTGTGTCTGGCTTATTTCACTCAGCATAAAGTCCTCCAAGTCCACGTATGTTGTCCCAAATGACAGTATTTTCTTCCTTTTTAAGGCTTTATGTAATCCTTTTTTTAAAATTTTTTTTATTAACATATAATATATTTGTTTCAGGGGTACAGGTCTGTGATTCATCAATCTTACACAACTCACAGCGCTCACCATAGCACAAACCCTCCCCAGTGTCCATCACCCAGCCACACCATCACTCCCAACCCCCTCAACTCCAGCAGCCCTCAGTTTGTTTCCTGAGATTAAGAGTCTCTTATGGTTTGTCTCCCTCTCCCGTTTTGTCTTGTTTCATTTTTCCCTCCCTTCCCCTATGATCCTCTGTCTTGTTTCTCAAATTCCTCTTATCAGTGAGATCATATAATACTTGTCTTTCTCTGATTGACTTATTTCAATAGCATAATACCCTCTAATTCCATCCACGTCATGGCAAATGGCAAGATTTCACTTTTTTTGATGGCTGAATTATATTCCATTGTATATCACATCTTCTTTATCCATTCATCTGTTGATGGACATCTAGGCTCTTTCCATAGTGTGGCTATTGTGGACATTGCTGCTATAAACATTGGGGTGCACGTGCCCTTTTGGGTCAGTACATTTGTATCTTTGGGGTAAATACCAAGTAGTGCAATGGCTGGGTCATAGAGTAGCTCTATTTTCAACTTTTTGAGGAACCTCCATACTCTTTTCCAGAGTGGCTGCACCAGCTTGCATTCCCACCAACAGTGTAGGAGGGTTCCCCTTTCTCCGCATCCCTGCCAACATCTGTTGTTTCCTGGCTTGTTAATTGTAGCCATTCTGACTGGTGTGAGGTGGTATCTCATTGAGGTTTTGATTTGGATTTCCCTGATGCCGAGCGATGTTGAGCACTTTTTCATGTGTCTCTTGGCCATTTGGATGTCTTCTTTGGAAAAATGGCTGTTCATGTCTTCTGCCCAGTTCTTGATTGGATCATTTGTTCTTTGGGTGTTGAGTTTAAGAAGTTCTTTTTAGATTTTGGATACTAGCCCTTTATCTGATATGTCATTTGCAAATATCTTCTCCCATTCTGTCGGTTCTCTTTTGGTTTTGTTGACTATTTCCTTTGCTGTGCAAAAGCTTTTTATCTTGATGAAGTCCCAATAGTTCATTTTTGCCCTTGCTTCCCTTGCCTTTGATGATGTTTCTAGGAAGAAGTTGCTGCGGCTGAGGTCAAAGAGGTTGCTGCCTGTGTTCTCCTTTAGGATTTTGATGGACTCCTGTCTCACATTTAGGTCTTTCACCCATTTTGAGTCTATTTTTGTGTGTGGTGTAAGGAAATGGTCCAGTTTCATTCTTCTGTATGTGGCTGTCCAATTTTCCCAACACCATTTGTTGAAGAGACTGTCTTTTTTCCATTGGACATTCTTTCCTGCTTTGTCGAAGATTAGTTGACCATAGAGTTGAGGGTCCATTTCTGGGCTCTCTATTCTGTTCCATTGATCTATGTGTCTGTTTTTGTGCCAGTACCATACTGTCTTGATGATGACAGCTTTGTAATAGAGCTTGAAGTCCGGCATTGTGATGCCACCAGCTTTGCTTTTCTTTTTCAACATTCCTCTGGCTATTTGGGATCTTTTTTGGTTCCATGCAAATTTTAGGATTATTTGATCCATTTCTTTGAAAAAAGTTGATGGTATTTTGATAGGGATTGCATTGAATGTGTAGATTGCTCTAGGTAGCATTGACATCTTCACAATATTTGTTCTTCCAATCCATGAGCATGGAATGTTTCTCCATTTCTTTGTGTCTTCCTCAATTTCTTTCATGAGTATTTTATGGTTTTCTAAGTACAGATCCTTTGCCTCTTTGGTTAGATTTGTTCCTAGGTATCTTATGGCTTTGGGTGCAATTGTAAATGGGATCGACTCAATTTCTCTTTCTTCTGTCTTGTTGTTGGTGTATAGAAATGCAACTGATTTCTGTGCATTGATTTTATATCCTGCCACTTCATTGAATTCCTGTATGAGTTCTAGCAGTTTTGGGGTGGAGTCTTTTGGGTTTTCCACATAAAGTATCATATCATCTGCAAAAAGTGAGAGTTTTGTTTCTTCTTTGCCAATTCAGATGCCTTTTATTTCTTTTTGTTGTCTGATTGCTGAGGCAGGACTTCTAGTACTATGTTGAATAGCAGTGGATATAGTGGACATCCCTGCCATGTTCCTGACCTTGGGGGGAAAGCTCTGAGTTTTTCCCCATTGAGTATGATATTCACTGTGGGTTTTTCATAGATGGCTTTTATGATATTGAGGTATTACCCTCTGTCCATGTACTCTGAAGAGTTTTAATCAAGAAAGGATGCTGTACTTTGTCAAATGCTTTTTCTGCATCTATTGAGAGGATCATATGGTTCTTTTTCTTTCTTTTATTGATGTATCATATTGATTGATTTGCGGATATTGAACCACCCTTGCAGCCTAGGAATAAATCCCATTTGGTCGTGGTGAATAATCCTTTTAATGTACTGTTGGATCATATCTGCTAGTATTTTGGTGAGAATTTTTGCATCCATGTTCATCAGGGATATTGGTCTGTAATTCTCCTTTTTGATAGGGTCTTTGTCTGGTTTTGGGATCAAGGTAATGCTGGCCTCATAAAATGAGATTGGAAGTTTTCCTTCCATTTCTATTGTTTGAAACAGCTTTAGAATAGGTATTAATTCATCTTTAAATGTTTCGTAGAATTCCCCTGAGAAGCCATCTGGCCTTGGGCTCTTCTTGGGAGATTTTTGATTATTGCTTCAATTTCCTTACTGGGTATGGGTCTGTCCAGGTTTTCTAATTCTTCCTGGTTTAGTTTTGGTGGTTTCTAGGCTCTAAAAATGCATCCATTTTTTCCCCAGATTATCTAATTTGCTGGCATATAGTTGCTCATAATATGTTCTTATAATTGTTTGTATTTCTTTGGTGTTGGTTGTGATCTCTCCTCTTTCATTCATGATTCACTTATTTGGGTCCTTTCTCTTTTCTTTTTGATAAGTCTGGCCAGGGGTTCATCAATCTTTTTAATTCTTTCAAAGAACCAGTCCTAGTTTCAGTGATCTATTCTACTGTTCTTTTGGTTTTCTATTTCATTGATTTCTGCTCTGATCTCTATTTTATCTCTTCTCCTGCTGGGTTTAGGCTTTATTTGCTGTTCTTTCTCCAGCTCCAGTGTTAGGTTGTGTATTTGAGACCTTTCTTCTTTCTTGAGGAAGGCTTGTATTGCTATATAATTTCCTCATAGGACTGCCTTTGCTGCATCCCAAAGATTTTGAACACTTGTGTGTGTGGTTTTTTTTAAGATTTTATTTATTTATTTGACAGAGAGAAGAGAGAGAACACAAGTAGGCAGAGAGGCAGGGAGAGGGAGAGGGAGAAGCAGGCTCTCCACTGAGCAGGAAACCCGATGTGGGGCTTGATCCCAGGACTCTGGGATCATGACCTGAGCTGAAGGCAGCCACTTAACCGACTGAGCCACCCAGGCGCCCCGAACACTTGTGTTTTCATTTTCATTTGTTTCCATGAATTTTTTAAAATTCTTCTTTGATTTCCTGGTTTACCCATTCATTCTTTAGTAGGATGCTCTTTAACCTCCATGTATTTGAGTTCTTTCCGACTTTCCTCTTGTGATTGAGTTCTAGTTTCAAAGCATTGTGGTCTGAAAATAGGCAGGGAATGATCCCAATCTTTTGGCACAAGTTGAGACCTGATTTGTGACCCAGGATGTGATCTGTTCTGGAGAATGTTCCGTGGGCACTAGGGAAGAATGTGTATTCTGTTGCTTAGGGATGGAATGTTCTGAATATATCTGTGAAGTCCATCTGGTCCAGTGTGTCATTTAAAGCCTTTATTTCCTTGTTGATCTTTTGCTTAGCTGATCTGTCCATTTCAGTAAGGGGGCTGTTAAAGTCCCCTACTATTATTGTATTGTTGTCTATGAGTTTCTTTCCTGGCTTATATAATTGGCTACTCCCATGTTAGGGGCATAGATATTTACAATTGTTAGATCTTCTTGTTGGATAAACCCTTTAAGTATGATATAGTGTCTTTCCTCATCTCTTACTATAGTCTTTGTTTTAAAATCTAATTTGTCTGAAATAAGGATTGCCACCCCAGCTTTCTTTTGATGTCCATTAGCATGGTAAATGATTTTCCACCCCCTCACTTTAAATCTGGAGGTGTCTTGGCATCTAAAATGAGTCTCTTGCAGACAGCATATTGATGGGTCTTGTTTTTTTATCCAATCTGATACCCTGTGTCTTTTGATTGGGACATTTAGCCTATTTACATTCAAGGTAACTATTGAAAGATATGAATTTAGTGCCATTGTATTGCCTGTAAGGTGACTGTTACTGTATATTGTCTGTGTTCCTTTCTGGTCTATGTTACTTTTAGGCTCATTCTTTGCTTAGAGGACCCCTTTCAATATTTCCTGTAGGGCTGGTTTGGTGTTTGCAAATTCTTTATTTTTTGTCCTGGAAGCTTTTTATCTCTCCTATTTTCAATAACAGCCTAGCTGGATATAGTACCCTTGGCTGCATATTTTTCTCATTTAGTTCTATGAATATATCCTGCCAGTCCTTTCTGGCCTGCCAGGTCTCTGTGGATGGGTCTGCTGCCAATCTAATGTTTCTACCATTGTAGGTACAGATCTTGTCCTGAGCTGCTTTCAGGATTTTCTCTGTCTCTGACTTGTGAGTTTTACTATTAGATATCGGGGTGTTGACCTATTTTTGTTGATTTTGAGAGGGGTTCTCTGTGCCTCCTGGATTTTGATGCCTGTTTCCTTCCCCAAATTAGGGAAGTTCTCTGCTATAATTTGCTCCAATATACCTTCTGCCCCTCTCTCTTTCTTCTTCTTCTGGGTTCCCAATTATTCTAATGTTTCACTTTATGGTATCACTTATCTCTCGAATTCTCCCCTCATGATCCAGTAGTTGTTTATCTCTCTATTTCTCAGCTTCTTTATTCTCCATCATTTGGTCTTCTATATCACTAATTCTCTCTTCTGTCTCATTTATCCTTGCAGTTAGAGCCTCCATTTTTGATTGTACCTCATTAATAGCCTTTTTGATTTTGACTTGGTTAGATTTTAGTTCTTTTATTTTCCAGAAAGGGATTCTCTAGTATCTTCTATACTTTTTTCAAGACCAACTACTATCTTTATAATCATCATTCTGAACCCTAGTTCCAACATCTTACTAATATCTGTATTGATTAGGTCCCTGGCAGTCAGTACTACCTCTTTTTCTTTTTTTTTTGAGGTGAGTTTCTCCTGTCTTGTCATTTTGTCCAGAGGAGAATAGATGAATGAGAGAACAAAATGCCAAAAAAATGCTAAAAGTGTAAGAACAACCCCAGAAAAATATACACTAAACAAATCAGAAGAGACTTGAAACCCAGGGGGTGGGGGAAAGAAAGGGGGGAAAAAAAGAATATGATCAGGCTGGTGAATATAACAGAGCCACATACTAGATTTTTGGTGTATTTTGGTCTGTTAGAAGAAATTGCTTCCCAAGGTTTTAAAGAAAGAAAAACATATATATACAAAAATATGGGTAAATACGATGAAGGGAAAGAATATGATTGTAAAGATGAAAACTAAAAAGGATCTTAAAAAAGGAGTTGATAAGATAAGAAGTTGGTTGAAAAAAGAATGAAAAAAATTAAAAGAAAAGAGATAAAATGTGATCAAGAGGGAGACTAGAGCAACATTATACACTAGATTTAGGCTATATTTTGGTCAGTTAGTAGAAACTGTATCGCAAAACTTTAAAGAAAGAAAAACATATATGTATGTGTATACACATACAAAAAATAAGCTTAAATACAACAAAGAGAATATGACTGTAAAAATGAAAAATTAAAAAAGTTTTTAAAAAAGAAATTGATAAGATGTTGGTTGAAAAAGAAGAAAAATTCAACTAAAAAAAATAGAAAAAGAGAAAATTAAGAAAATTTTAAAACTTAACTTTGAAAGGTTAAAGAATCATGGTAAAAAAAGCCATGAATTCTATGTGCTGTATTCCCCCAGCGCTGGAGTTCTGCTGTTCTCATTGATTGGTAAACTTGGGCTTGGCTGGCTGTTCTTGCTGATCTTCTGGGGGAGGGGCCTGTTGCTGTGGTTCCCAAATGTCAGTGCCAGAGGCGGAATTGCCCCACCCTTGCCGTTCTGGGCTAAGTAATCTGCTTGGGTTTGCTCTTGGGAGCTTTAGTTCCCTGCAAGCTTTCCGTACAGCTTTGGAGGCTGAGAGTGAAAACGGTGGCCTCCCAATCTCTGCCCCAGAGGAGCTGAGAACTCGGGGCCCTGCTCCTCAGTGAGCCCCCAGAGAAAAGCAGTCAGTCACTCCTGTTTCCCTGGTCTCTGGCCGCACTCCGTGCTCACCCGGCCTGTGACCGCGCGTTTCTATCTCTGGCACCCGACCCCGGGTGGAGTCTCCAAACCCAGCAGATCCCTGCGGCGCACTCCCGCGCGGCTCCTCCCGGGGGAGGAAGGGGAGTCTCCCCAGATCTGCCGCTTATTGGGTCCCTGCTGGAGGAGCAGTGGCCCGACTGTGCCGCGGATCACGGTTTATGGCAACCCCAAGCTGAGAGCCCACTCCTCGGCTCCGTCTCTGCAGCCGGCTTCCCCTCTCCTATGCCTGGGAGCTCTGCTGCACTCAGGCACCCCCAGTCTTTCTGTGACCCTGAGGGTCCTGAGACCACACTGTCCCGTGAGGGTTCTACCCCCCACTTAGCCACCGGAGTGACGTCCCTCAGTGGAGCAGACTTCTACAAGTTCCGACTTTGTGCCCCGCAGCTCTATCACTTGCCAGAAGCGGCCGACAGAGGCCCCCTCCCCTGCCGTCTATCCTCCCGAATATCACCTAGGATTTCCTTCTCCACAAGTCCTACCTTCCAGAAAGTGGTCGCTTTTCTGTTCAGAGAGTTGCTGCTATTCTTTTCTTCGATCTCCTGTTGAGTTTGTAGGTGTTCAGAATGGTTTGATCCCTACCTAGCTGAATTCCTGGGACCAGACGAAATTTAGGTCTCCTACCCCTCTGCCATCTTGGTCCTCCTCCCCAAAGTGTCCTTAAGTCAAAAGAAATCTCAAGAAATGGCAGAGGAAGGAAAAAAGCTCCAAAGCACATTTCCTGGCATTCTGTCTCAAGACTGGTGCTGGAATTGTCAAGTGCAACGGTCAGCGCCCTACAGTAGAAGCTGTGAGTACACAACACTTGGGTGATCTCTGTGTGTCATAAATAAAGGAAAGAGAAGTCAAAGAGTCAGACTTAGGAAGACATGAGAAATGGCTTCTATAATCTCTGGGCCACTCCTGTATCACAATGTACCTTGGCCTGTCAAAACGGCCAGACACACTGAGACTCCATTCTGGAACTGCTGGTCAAGGTATTTATGTAGCACAGAACCTACAGAGGCAGGAAGGTCAGCTTTTATTTAATATTAATTTCTCTTGTACTCAGGATTAAATGCTGTGCAAAGTTATTGAATTACCAATCTTTAGAGTGAGTTTCTAATAAAAGAAAATTACAAAATAATTATTTATAGAGTAAAACTGACTTGTCTCCTGATAGTCCAAACCAGTTCATGTGGTCCACTGGTGAAGGAACGAACCAGCCTTGGTAAATCCCACTTTTGGAGGAAAGAAAGCACTAATTTCAAAAGATCAAAGATTACAAAGGTCGGAATGTTTGGTTATCACTTGTTAGTTTTCCATCTAGCCAGAACTGATGGAACAAATTCTGGTTCATCTGTAACAAGCCCTATGTAGGACATGGGTGTAGAGGCTGCTTTTAGACAACAGGCTTGAGCAATGGAAACTTGATCAAGGCAAAAGGGCCCACAGTGACCCCCCTGGCCGAGTACAGAGGGGCCCAGCAGGTGACTCACCTCAGTATATCCATAGGCCCTAGCTGACCAATGGGCTACTCACAACCAGCCACAGTTGCCAAAAAAGGGAGAATTCCATACATCCCTGTTCCCGTACCTCCTCCCCTTCCTGATTTAAATACAGCCCCCACCCACTGCCAGGTTGCAGACAGCCTGCCTCTGCTGACTGCTTGCAGCTCCCCTGCAATGTATTCAAGAGACTTCTATCCCCTTTGTTCTGCCTTGGGTGAACGCTTTCTCCTCCTGTGCCACTGGCTTCCACCTGATTGTCACCCCACATTTGGGGGCCCCCATCCCATAGAGACAGACATCACAATGGGTACACTCTAGTCATTGTTAAAGAAAATCAAAACTCATTTACATGAAAGGATGCCTCTATGTCACCGATAGGTGAATTATAGAAAGGAAAAGGTTAGTAAAGGCTCTGCACCTAATACCAGCTTGTGTGTCAGAGGGGGGTTTCCCACACCAACAGGCATTTCTCCAGCACCAGCTGGGTGTCCTACAATTCAGCTCAATTCTGACACTGTCCACCTAGAGATAGCATCAGATCCCACAGGTTAAAGGCTCAGTCCTAGAAGGCTGCCCCCACCCCCCAGTTCTGACACTAATCACAATCTAGGTTGTCACCTGGGCTTCTGACTGACTGGCTGTAGATTGAAGGTTCTTACAGCCCCATTTGGGTTTGATTAGTTTGCTAGGGTGGCTCACAGAGTTCAGAGCAACATTGTACTTACTAGATCACTGGTTTGTTATAAAAGGATAGAAGTCAGGAATAGCCAGATGGGAGAGTTGCATAGAGCAAGGTATGGGGAAGGGGTGTAGAGTTTCCATGTTCTCTCTGGGCACACCACTCACCCTGAATCTCCATGTATTCATCAACCTGGGAGTTTTTCCAACCTGTCCTTTTGGGATTTTATGGAGGCCTCATTACATACACATGATTGAAAAAATCACTGGCCATTGGTGATTGATCAACCTCCAGCTCTTCTCACTAACCTGGAGGTTTCAGGGGTGGGACTGAAAATTCCAACCCTCTAATCACATGGGTTGGTTCTGCTGGCATCTTTAGGCAAGGTCCAAAAGTTTCAGAGGGTTTTAGGAAGTCTGTGCCAGGAAGGGGGTCAAAGACTAAATATATAGTTATAAATTACATATCTCAGAGAAAAGGGAACAAAAACTTGCAAAGTTTACCTAGGGAAGGGGGAAGATCTGGAGGGAGAGAAGAAAGAAAGGGAGACTTGCTCTGTTTTCCATTTGCTCAGAAGGACCTGAATTCTGTGTACTGGTAAGTCTTCATGTATTACTTATGTGATAAAATTAAGCAACATTTTTTTAAAGATTTTATTTATTTTTGTTTATTTGAGAGAGAGAGCAAGGGGCAGGGCCGAGAGAGAGAGAGAGAAAATCTCAAGCAGACTCCAGGCTGAGCACAGAGCCTGACATGGGGCTTGATCTTTTAAAGACCCTGATCAGGATCATGACCTGAGCAGAAGTCAAGAGTCAGATGCTTAATAGACTAAGCCAGCCAGGTGCCCCAAGCAACATTTTAAAAGGGACAGAATTCAGCAGTTAATAGCAAAATGATAGTTGCCTTTCAGAGTTGATACAAAGATGCAATCAGTCACTCACTCACTCACTGAGCTTGTGAGGTGCCAGGCACCAGGGCCTCGGGGACCAGCAAGTTGGGCAGTCCCTAACGTGACAGAGCTCCCATCATGATGGGAAAGACATGATAAACAGCTAAACCACAAGTCACTGTAGATGGAATTCAGTTTGGTAAATGTGCTCTTAGGGAGGGTGTCTGGGGATCCCCACTGCACAGAATGGCCTCCTTGGGGAAGTGAGCCAAAGCTGAGGCTGGAAGAGTGATGAACAGCCTGCTGGGCTTGCAGAGCCACCTGGGAAGATGAAGGGGCAGACTCAGGGGGAGGGCTTAGCATGTTCCAGAGAGAAGAAAAAAGTCCCCAGTACTGCATAACTGAGAATAGTCTCCCAATGCTGGTGAGGGGTCAGGCTGGGTAAATTCCCAGACACCAGAGCAACAGGGCAAGTGAGGGTTGAACACCTTCAGAGGAGTTTCTTCTTAGGCCACGGGGCCATGTTCGACTGCCTTGAGGGCCAGTCTGACCCTGAATGCAGTACATTTGGAAAATAAAAAAATTACTCAGGATCTTTTAAAAATATATTGGAAATTCCTTTTCTGGCTAACTTTGTGACCTGCTATCCTCCCCCAGCTGATTTCCAACTGCCTTTCCATTCCCTGTTCTGTTTTTCCCTTTCCTACTTTCCAGTGGTAAGGGATTAGTAAGCTCCGCAATGCTTCTTTATGCCAGAGCATCATTTTTCCTCCCAAGGGTTGCAAACACCTGCAAGGGTGACTCACAAGAGGAGAGGAGCCAGGGCTTTCTGGCTGAGGAATGTAGGAGCCCTCAGACAGGGTCACATTGTTTCCACTCTCCCTGAAGGTACTGGAGCAGCCTGATCGTATTTTCTCTGGGATGCCGTCTGTGTCTCTTCCCAACTATTCTGTGAAGTACACAGGTAGGGAGGAGGGAGAGAAAGGGCTCTCAGCAGCCAGCCATTTGCATCCTTCTGGCATCTGAGGCTGCTTTGCTGATGCAGAACTCCCATCAGAACGTCCACTCCTGGAGGGTCTGGAGCTCTTGTATCTGGGGTTACTGAAAGAATATTCAGTTAGCATTTTCTCTAAGACCACTTTTCTATTTTAAGTCAAATATTGCTTGACTCATCAAAGACTAGAGTCGTCACATTTTAATAGAAAGCGTGGCTTTTGATTTGATGTCAAATATGGCTGGGCCCAAAGCCCAACACCTGAGGGATTCTGATCCTCACCTGAGATGCTGTTGCTTGTTTCAGAAAGATTAACATGTCTCAATAATCCAGCCTTTGCTGTGATAATAAACCCCAAGTTTCAGTGGTTTACAACCCAAGCATGTATTTCTCAATTGGGGTGTTGCAGGTTGGCTGGGCTGGGCTTCAGATGCCTTCTCCCTTGGGGACGGAGGCAGAAGGGGAGCTCCTCCATGGGATATGCTGTTCTCATGGTGGAAGACAGGAGCACAAGAGGACTAGGAGACACTTGGGGTTGGAACTAGCATGCTGTCACTTCAGCCCACAGTCCACGGTCCAAAATCACTCCGAAGGGAGGGAGAGAAGGGTGAATATTTGCTTGACAATACAATTGCCACATTAAGCCAGGAACGTGTTAGGTCCTCAAAAGGTGTTAGCCTCCATCCTTTTCCCCATGCTTACGGTAGGAGTCAATGAACCAGTGGTGAGGATGATAAGCCAGCACTGTCGTCAACCCAACTTTTAGTGTCAAGCCAGGTGGCCAGTGATCACACTGGCCCCAACAACCTTGGCCTTCATCCCAGTCTTAGTGCCCCGAGCATCCCACCAGCCTCAGTTTCCTTGTCCTTTCCAGATCCTTGCTTCACTCTTCCATGTGGTTTGCCACTGAACTCGTGCCTTGACAGCTGGTGGTGGTCCCCACTTTCCACCTTCTCCATGATCCACCAGGCCCTGGGTCCACACAGATTCCTGCTATTCCAGTCCATTCTTAGCTGTGATTGCTAGGCCTGCTGTGAGTGTGTAGACAAGAATATGACATCAATCACCAACTTCTTTGTCATTGAAAAAGCATCTCAAACTACCAAAATAGGTGAAAACATAGGTCCATGGCCTAATGATTATATCACATGGCTATCTTCGGGTATAAGCTTATGCATTTTAATAAATTCTAGTTCTCAAATTATTTCTCAGTAATATTATTGTGGGGGTTAGGAGAGAGCGTGGGGTGGGCACAGAACTAGTTGGCAACCTGGCCTAATAAGAGATGGAAAATTAATAATAAGTGAGGTTGTGAGGACTTTGACTATCACTTGCTCCAAGTCCCTTATTTTACAAATAAGAAAACTGAGAGGTCCAGAGAACAGTCTATAGTAAATTATGATCAGAAACCAAGCCTCCAGAATCCTGGGCCAGAGCTCTTCCCACTGCACCAGAACAGAGTGGAAGAAATCTTTAGGCCACCAAATGTCCTGAACCCCAGAACAGGCTGTAAGAGAGCAGTTATGTTAATTTAGTCTTAAAGTGAAGAAAATATATTAAATGAGGCCCATGGCATGGATGAGAGCATCAGAATCAGTGGACACTGTCCAGGGGTGGGCAGCAATTTGGCTTCTACTACTTTGGCCTTAGGTATAAAATATAGTCCTGCCTGTGAGCATTCATGATCTTGAAGGGACTGGTTTAAGGAATCAAGACTTCAGGGGCGCCTGGGTGGCTCAGTCGTTAAGCGTCTGCCTTCAGCTGAGGTCATGATCTCAGGGTCCTGGGATCAAGCCCTGCGTCGGGCTCCCTGCTCCGCGGGAAGCCTGCTTCTCCCTCTCCCACTCCCCCAGCTTGTGCTTTATCTCTCGCTGTGTCTCTCTCTGTCAAATAAATAAATAAAATACTTAAAAAAAAAAAAAGACTTTCAGCTGCATTCTGAGGACCTTCCTCTCCTTGCTAATGATTATGAGGATGATGAGCCCGAATATTGATGATGGTGTTTTCCATGCTCATATAGCCAAGGGCTTGGGGAGTGGGTGATCCTCACAGTCCTCTTGTGAGGGAATGATACGTCATCATCAGGAATTTCTAAAGGCACTCCTTGTGACAAGGGATAGCAGTCCACTACATGCAATAAATTGATACTCCTAGATTTTTAGTCCAATTATCAAATCAATATGATTAGCATGCAATTTCCTGAAAAAAAAATTACCAGTATATTTTAGGAGAATGAGCTGTCCCATGTATGGGATTATTTGAGTCAGAGTCATGGTATCTAGAAGCCCTTCCATAGGAATAAAAAAAAAAAAAAAGGGAAAAAGAAAAGGAACAGAAAGGATGAATAGATGTTAAAGATACAAGATGGATTTCAACAATATTTTCAAGAGGCATATAGTCCAGTGGAGGGGTAGATATGCCAAGTGCCATCCACTGAGACTAATGGATGCAGGTGCCAGTGCACAGGTGGAAAAGTTCTCAATCTTCACAGGTGGATTGACTTGGAACATTCTGCCCTTCAATTGGCATTGACTCCCAACATTTTAACATTGATTATAAAGAGTTAACGTTCTGTAATGCACATTAGCCAGCAATCTATTTGTAGGAATTCTGTGAATCTTTTTGCAAATAGAGAATATTTGTCTTATACGAACAAGTTAGCTCTGCATAAATCTATATTTAATTTTTCTGGCGTGGCTTTAGATAGACATTAGCGGGGAGTAGCAGGAGGTGGGGGCTCCAGTCCCCCGGGCTGAGCACTTCCATGCATTAGTAATGCATGCAGAATCTAGCAATGGTTTACTGAACACTTACTTGACACCGCACAGTGCAGAACACTGAGGGAGCATGGTGCAAATGTCTTTGCCCTCAGCAGCTATCGTGAGCAATGTTTAATTGTTAGCATTGAACCCATTTCACAGTGTTTAAGCAGACTGCGAGCTGAAATGACTTCCTAAATCAGCATCTGACCTGGGACAGAAAGCCAGAATCTTGGCTCTTTTGATGGTCTGAGTCTGGAAAAAAATATTCCCATTCCAGCTTGTCATGATTAACTTCTCTGGAGTTTCTCTAGCAAAGAGGACATTGGCTGGTCTGAAGCAAAGCAAAATGAATTAAAGCTTAAAATTCCTTTAAAAAATTTTCTTATGTGAACCAGAAATCTGGGCTCCTCTGTAACTATGAGTATTGCCTTCCCATCCTGTGTGAGTCACATCTGGGCCCGCAGGTGTCTGGCCCTCTGCAAGAGTCCTTCCTCAGACACCTCAAATCCCCACACTGGCCTTTGTGAGGCCACAAAGTCTGTGGAGGTTTACAAAGGAAACAGGGGACATTCTGAGGCCCATAAACCAGTGCAACCTAGAGGTTTTTAAAGCTATGGTAAGACACACATAACACAAATTTTTTCACTTTAGTCATGGCAAACAGAGGCATATTTGCTTAGGATTTTTGAGCTGAGACTATTTTTTCTAGTTAATGATGGGTCTTGCACTTTGAGCCCATCTGAGAGTCCCAGGGCATGTTAAATCTCTAGGAAAGTTTCTAATAGCTACCTTATTGCCCCAGGGGCCCTGTAGAGAGAAAGAGAGCTGCTTTAGACAGGTCCTTTAATTTCTTTTATTATATTTTAATGGTAATAAAATACCATCTTTACAATTTTTAAGTGTGCAGGGGCATTAAGTACACTCACATTGTTGTGTGAGGGAGCTCAGAATGAATCACCCTGGAAGCATCACTACGGCATGCAGATTGTCTTGAGCTGAAAACCATCAAGGATCAAAAGACTCAGGAAGAAGCTTTGATCTTCTCCGTAAATGTCTAAAAGAATTTAGTTGGAAGACCTGCTCCAGGACAGGAGCTATCACCATAGATAACTACAATATAATATGAATGAGGGGTAGTAGACAGGGAGGAGGAATTTTAACCAATAGATTGTTTGTGTCCTATCGTTTCTGAATAGCCCAGTGAACATGTGTTTACCAAACATTTACCCCTTTTCATCTTCCTGTGCATTGTTTTCATTCCCTTGGAAATCCCAGACCCCATTCCCCTTCTTAGTTCAGGACAACATTTATACCTCCTTTTGCCTGTCTTTGGAATTTCATGTTTTTGTGGATTCCCTGTACTTACGAAATTAAATGTTATCTTCTCCAGTTAATCTGTCTTCTGTCAATTTAATTCTTAGGCCTGCTAGAAAAACCTTGAAGGGTAGAATAGTTTTTCCTTCCCACATGTGCAACCATCACCACCATCCATCTCCAGAACTTTTTAATCTTCCCAAACTAAAACACAGTACTCATTAAACACTAACACCCGAATATTCTGACACCAACTAGCACTCTGGTCCCAATTCCAGTGTGTGAGTTTTTTCCTCACACCAAGCAATTCTGATACCAACTGCGTGTCTTATAATTCAATTCTGACACTATATAGCATCAGATCACAGGCTATGAGCTCAGTCCTATAAGACTGCTTTCCCATTCCCCATTTCAGATGCCAATTGATGCAAGTCCATGTTGTCACCTGGGCTTGTGACCAAATAATTCCCTTGACCCCTCCTCAGATTTGATTAATTTGCTGGAGCAGCTCACAGAACTCAGGAAACATTTACTTACTAGATTACCAATTTATTATAAAAGGATATAACTTAGGAATAGTCAGATCAAAGAGATGCAAAGAACAAGGTATGTGGGAAGGTTGTGGAGTTTCCATGCCCTCTCCAGGCTCACCACTCTCCCCAGATTGCCACATGGTCACCAACCCAGAACTTCTCTGAGCCCATTCCTTTTTAGGTTTTCATGGAGACTTCATTACATGAGCACAGCTGATTAAATCACTGGCCATTGGTGATTGATTTAATCTCCAGCCTTACTCCCCTCCTGGAGGTCAGGGGGGTGGAGCTAAAAGTTCCAACCCTCCAATCACATGGTTGGTTCTCCTGATAACCAGACCCCATCTTTAGGTGCTCTCTGATAGTCACTTCATTAACATAACAAAAGATACCTCCATGATCGTTCTCGTTGCTTAGGAAATTCCAAGGGTTTAGGAGCTCTGTGGTATGAACAGAGAAGACCAAATACATATTTTTTTATGTAAATCAATATCACAGTGATTTATAGAGCGAGCCCTTCTTCCCCCAGCCCCTGGCAATCACCACCCTACTTTCTTTCTCTATGAATTGTATCTGACTACTCTAGGTACTTCATTTAAGTGGAATCATAAAATATTTATTCTTTTATGATTGGCTTATTTCATTTAGCATAATGTCCTCAAGTTTTATCCAGATTGTTGCTTGGGTAAGAATTTCCTTCCTTTTTAAGGCTGAATAATACTCCACTGTATGTATATACCACATTTTATTTATTCATTTATTCATCAGTGGGCATGTGGGTTGCTTCTACCTTTTGACTACGATGAATGATGCTTCTATTAACATGGGTATACAAAGCCTTGAATTTTTTTTTTAAGATTTTATTTATTTATTTGACAGAGAGAGACATAGCAAGAGAGGGAACACAAGCAGGGGGAGTGGGAGAGGGAGAAGCAGGCTTCCCGCCAAGCAGGGAGCCCGATGTGGGGCTTGATCCCAGGACCCTGGGATCATGACCTGAGCCAAAGGCAGACACTTAATGACTGAGCCACCCAGGCACCCCCATAAAGCCTTGAATTTTTAAAGGAGGCTTTTATTCACACTTTGCAAGCTTCAGAAAAATGTAGTTGTCTATATCAAAGACAGATTTTTACTTTTTAATATTCAGAATCTCTTGGCAGGATGAGTTAGCAGGGTGGAAAAGGAAGATCAGAGATCTAGGAGAATTAGAAGCAGCAGTCCTCTAGAATCCAAATAAGGGCTTTGTTTTCCTCTTTTGATGAGGAAAGGATGGCAATCACCTCAAATGTTAAAGAATGAGCACCAATTTGGAAGAGGACAGAAAAGATGCTTTGGGATGTGCTATTTAAGAATTCACTGCTGACCTTAGCAAGAACCATTTTCTCCCATTAATTATTGAGACAGATGCCAGATTGCAAAGGTTGAAAGAGGTTTGATGAGCATTTGGAAACAGTGAGAAGTAGTGAACTTCTCTTTTGAGAAGTTCAAGGTGCACAAGGAGGAGAAAGCCAGGCACTGGCCACATAGGCGACTGGTAGTGAGAAGAAACTAATGTCATTTGAAGTTCTAAACATCATCTTGTTTAATCATCAAAGCAATCCTCTTATGGTGGCTTCTATTTCATTCATTTTCAAATTAAGAATCTGAGCATCAGAAAGGTTAAGTAACCTATTAAGTAAGCAAGATTAGAACCCAAGACCTTCTAACTCCAGAATACTGCGACATATGCCTGGAGGAGCCAAACAAAGGTCATTTGTTTCAGGATGGGAAGATGAAAGATGATTATAGACTACAAGGAGCAAGTCCTCTGTTGTGTCCATTTCATGCACAATCTCTGACTACCTCCTGTATTTACTCATCCGGTCTCCTGCTATCCTGATTCCAACACTCCTTCAACCTCCCAGAACAGAAGTAGCTCAACTCTTCCTTTTCACTGTGTCTCCCTCCATCCCCATTCTTCCTTCCCAGGATATATTGCCGTCAACCTTCCTAACCACATCCCTGCTGGTACCTTCTCTCCTGCCTCCCTGGTTTAGTCTTGCTTGCTTGACAAACCCATGCAGGTGGGTGGCTGGACAAAAATGTACACCTACTCATGAAAGCAAGTCCCATGTGGACTATTACAAGTGAAGAGCAATCATGCCATTTTTCTCCTCTATTCAATCTCCTACTCACCTAGGTGACTCTCACATCTCTTCCCCATGCTCACTTTTGGCTGGAGACCTTTCTTCCTATTCCAACAAGATTAAATTTAGCAACACAGACAACATTTGTGACCTTGATATGAGGATTTTCTATAGTGTACTGAGATTAAAGTTGAATCACAGTGGGTTTAAGAGAGAACAGAAGAAGAGGAATTGGAGGCAGTAGGTAGAGACAAATCTTTCGTGGAGGTTTGTGACAAAGCCCAAGCAAAGGAGCAAAGGTTGGAAAGGGAAGCGGGGACAAGGTAATTCGTCCAAGTGCTGGGAATACAGTAGTGCAGAAAATTCCTGCCACCGATGCCCTCCAATGCATAGAATCCTCACTCTTGGGCCCCTTCCAGTCTTCCCAAAGGAGACCGTGGAATAAGGAGGTAAGAATTGGAAGGAAGATCTCCAGAAATAAGGGATTTCCTTCCCAACTAAAAGCAACACTCCAGTTCCACTCATTCCTTCATGAAAGGAAGGCTCCACAGAGGGATCCTGGATTATCCTGGAGACATCATTCCATTGTTAGATAAACCAGAGTCTGAAACAATCTCTACTCCCCTTCACATCTGTGTCCCTTAGCCTGTTTGGGCCATCATCTGTCTCGGCTGGTTCAAACTCAAAGCCAGGTGTGGCTTGGATTTGTTTGGTTTTGGTGGATGGGTAATTAAAATGAGGTTTAGCCTTTAGCAATGAATATACTTTGCCATTCTATTCCCAAGGATGAATCAGGACTCGGAATTGACCATGACATTAAAAGCAGTTCCAAACTTATTCTGCTATTTCCCAATCCTTTGAGAAGAAGTATCAGGGTGAGGAAAGGCATACTTTGTATTTCCAACCATCACTCCAGGGATCATGGAGAAGCCCATGGGTGAAGGTGGCAGGAAATTAGGAGAGAAGTAGCTGGGAAAATGAGCAGAGGCTTTGGTGTCAGGTTAGGATGATGGGACTTTATTTTATGGTAAGATAAGAGCATAAAACCATTTTAAGGAGGGAAGTGCTATGATCAGAGCTTAGTTTATAAAGATTACTCTTTTTTTTTTTAAGATTTTATTTATTTATTTGACAGAGACAGAGATAGCGAGAGCAGGAACACAAGCAGCAGGAGTGGGAGAGGGAGAGCAGGCTTCCCGCTGAGGAGGGAGCCCGATGTGGGACTCGATCCCAGGACCCTGGGATCATGACCTGAGCCGAAGGCAGACGCTTAACGACTGAGCCACCCAGGCACCCTATAAAGATTACTCTTAAGATATGCCTTGGGAGTGTTAAAGGACAAAGTGAGATGATCAGATTTTCCTTTTAGAAAGAATCACTTGTCTAAAAGGAGCTAAAGAAGTCTTAGAGGTATCTAAGGAGGGTACCAATGTAAGGTTTTAAGTAGAAGAGTGACAAGATGAAATATGCATTTTAAAAGAATCACTAAAGAAGCTTAAAAAGGTATAAATGGCTAAGTGGGGAACCAGAGGAAACTTGGAATCAGAGTAAGATCCAAGGCCTCCACCATGTCCTCCATCTACTTCAACTGCCATGGCTGCAGGCAGCCCATGAAGCTGGATCAGTCCATGGGGACCTTGGGTCTCGAGACCACCCAAGAATCTGCAGCTTCCACATTCACCTCAGCTCAGCAGGAGCCAGGAGAAACCCTGGAGGGTGGCCCTACCTCCAAGGTGGAGAAGGACAGTGAAAAGCTCCAGGATGGTGCCTCCTGTTCTACCCTCCCTGGTGATGGCAAGATGTCAAGGGACAGTTCTAACAAGTTCATCTTGCTTGGAAAGTTTGACTCTGGAAGAACGCTCAATAATATCCAGAAGACTGCTAGGGACATTTTTGACATCCTCACTGGTGAAAAAGATATGGACAACCCCCTCTGTGAGGACTGTACTGACAAACTTTTAGAGCAGGTGGACACCCGACTCATTATTGTAGAATCTGAGAACCAGAACTACAAATATTGGATGGGGAGGATACATGAGGAGGAGATGAAGACACTGCAGGAGGAGCTGGAGGGTCTGGAGCTGGAGGAGGTGAGGCTGATCCAGGAGCTGAAGGAGGTGGAGAAGAACCAAGAAAGAATAGCAGAAGATCTTGAGGCAGCCTGGACAGAGACTAAAATGCTGGACCAGCAAGATGAGCAGTACTGGAGGGACTATAGTAACTTGCAATGGCAACAACTGGAACTGCAGGACGAGCTGAAGAGCATAAAGAACCAGCTGAGACATGCCCAGATCCAGTGGGGCCGGCTGAAGAAGACCAATGCCTTCAGTGCCACCTTTGAGATCAGGCATGATGGCCCTGTGGGCATCATCAATGGCTTCAGATTGGGCTGCCTCCCCACCATTTCTGTGAGCTGGAAGGAGATTAACATGGCCTGGGGCCAGACAGCCTTGCTGCTCCTTGCCCTGTCCAATAAGATTGGGCTGGAGTTTCAGAGGTATCAACTCGTCCCCTGTGGAAACCGGTCCTATCTGAAGTCTTTAACAGATGACCCTGTTGAGCTGCCATTGTTCTACATTGCAGCGCAGAGAACTCGCTTGCATGTCAAATTTGACCAGGCAATGATGGCTTTTTTGGACTGCATACAGCAGTTCAAGGAGGAGGCTGAGAAAGGCAAGTGGGGTCTTTGCCTGCCCTGCAGGATTCATGTGGAGAGTGGCCTAATGGAAGACTCTGGAAGCAGCGGTGAGTACTATTCCATCAGAACCCATTTGAACACGGAGGAGCAGTGGACAAAGGCACTCAAGCTCATGCTTATAAATTTTAAGTGTAGTCTCGCTTGGGTCTCTTTAAGATATCAAGAATAACTTTTTCTTTTATGAGGGAGAGGGAGATTTTTTTTGCTTTAAAATATTTTATTTGTGAAAAGTAACAAATTGTAAAATTGAAAGATATAACATGCTTATAATTTTAAAAATGAATGGCAACCCAAGCATTAATTGTTCAGAGCAAACCAAAAGTTATCACTATCTTCCCCTGCACATCTTTGTCCTCTCTTCCTTGTACTTTCCTCTTCCCTCCTTCCCCACCTTAACGAATATCCAAAATGGCAGCAAAGATTGAATTACAAGATGACCAGATTACTAGTACAAAAAAAGGATCAAGAGATGCAGAGGGAAAGTACTAGGGTGGGGCTGAGGGAAGGGGGGTTGTGAGGAGAAAGCTGGAGTCTTCATAAAAGTATTTGGGCCACTAATGTATGTAGTGGGACTTTTGCGGGGAGGGCGAATATTCAAAGATATATTTAAGTTTTTGCTGCAGTATATAGTGTAAACCCCTCCTTCATCCCTGAAAAGCTTTCAGTAAGTTTCTACATTTTCTTCAGTGATTTAAAATGAGAAGTGATACTGGGTTGTGCCATTATGTTGAGACTGACCTGGTGGGGGTGTGGCCAAAGAGGACTGGTAACGTCTTGGCTCATAGTTCAATCTAATTATCAGTTGAGAGTCATCAGGTGAACCCTTACAGAGACCTGAAGATTTAAAAGTCAGCAGGGGTGGGGCCACCTGGGTGGCTCAGTCAGTGAAACATCTGCCTTTGGCTCAGGTCATGATTTCAGGGTCCTGGGATTGAGCTCCAAGTTGGGCTCCCTGCTTAGGGGAGAGTCTACTTCTCCTTCTCCCTCTGCCCCTCCCCCACACTCATGCTCTTGCTAGGTTGCTTTGTCAAATAAAATCTTTAAAAAAATAAAAGGAGTCGGCCAGAGAACTTTTTAGAAATGCAAATTGTATCATATTTTTCACCTGCTGCTTCATTGCTCTCAGGATAAAATTCAGCCCTGGGTCCCTCTGTGTCTCTCCAGACTCACCTCACTTCTTCCAGCACCTTCTTATTCCAACACGTGCTAAGTCCAAACTTCCTCTGCCTTTTGCCCAAGCTCTTCCTTATGTGTCAGGGTCTTTTAACAAAACTAAAACTTCCCGAGAGCTACTTTAGCTTTGTAGTCTAGTTAGTGCCTAGAATAGCACCTGCCTCATATATACTAAGCATCTATAAATAGAAGTCATTGTGGAAAATGAGAAAAGGGAGGTGATTAATTTGTCACAGACTAAGATACCAGGAAATTGATTAAATAAAGGTCTAAGCCTATGATGGAAGACCATGTAGGTATTAAGCTGTTATAGAGAAATATTTAATTATGTGACATTTAATGGTAATGCTTATAATACAGTAAGTAAAAAGATTAAATTATAAAACATAATATGAAAACTCAGAAAAGTAGAGAAAAATCCAAAAAAATGTATCCCTTGAATATAATGGTACTTGCATTAAGTTTTGTGTTTAAAAAAACTCTCTCCCCTTGCGATTAGGAAAGAGACAGGATACTGGTTATCAGCATTTCTTTTTTTTTTTTAATTATGTTATGTTATTCACCATACAATACATCATTAGTAAGCATTTCTATTTAACATGTGTTGGTGATCCTAGCTGGTGTAATAAATAAAAAATTAAAGGTCTAGAGACAAGAAGGGAAAAGTTATTTTCATATGAAATAACTATAACAGTATCAAAATTAATCAACAGATAAATGATTAGAATTAAGTCAATTAAGAAATTCAGTAACCACAAAGTAAATACAAAAATAAAATTTTTTTAATTTTTTTTTAAGATTTTATTTATTTGAAAGAGAGAGAATGAGAGACAGAGAGCATGAGAGAAAGGAGGGTCAGAGGGAGAAGCAGACTCCCCGCCGAGCAGGGAGCCCAATGTGGGACTCGATCCTGGGACTCCAGGATCATGACCCGAGCTGAAGGCAGTCGCTCAACCAACTGAGCCACCCAGGCGCCCCCAAAATAAAATATTTTTATATAAAGGCAACAATTAGAAAAAGAACTTTGAAGGGTACCTGGGTGGCTCAGTCAGTTAAGCCTTCCAACTTCTCTATTTCAGCTCGGGTCATGATCTCCGGGTGCTGAGATGGAGCCTCGCCCAGGGCTCTGTGCTCAGTACGGGGTCTGCTTGAGATTCTCTTCCTCTGCCCCTCTTCCTCCTTGCATGTGCGCACTCTCTCTCTCAGAGAAATTAAAAAAAAAAAAGAACTTTGAAATGGTTCAAATCATCAAATGCTTAAGAATAATCTGACAAAAGGCCCTTAGCATAGAAAGCTATGTTATCAATTGCCCCTAGAGCAGAAGTTGGCAAATTTTTTTCTATGAAAGGCCAAACAGTAAATATTTTAGGATTTTTGGTCCATGTGATCCTGTTACAACTACTTGACAATGCCATTAAAGAGTAAAACCAGCCCCAGAAAATATGTAAATGGGCATAGCTGTGTTCTAGTGAGACTAGATCCATCAAAGCAGGCTGGATTTGGCCCATGGGTCATAGTTCGCTGCCCCTCCATCTGGATGATAGTCTTCATTGAGTCATGGACTTACCTCCTTTTGCAGTGCGTCCCTAACTGCCTGCACAATGCCGGCCACTAGTAGATGCTCAATGCAGAGCCGAATGAATAAATTACTGAATTATAGTGAGTGGTGGGATTGTGGGAAATTTTATTTTCTTCTTTGTGGTTTATAAATATTCTCTGGTGTGTATGTATTTGTATTATAATAAAAGAAATGAAGGGCTGTGACTAGACATCAAGTTAACCTGCTGTTACGTTATTCTGCCCCATTTTGTGACTATCCATCTCCATCCCCACCCCCCACTTCCTGCCAAATTTCTCACACAGGCACATATTTTCCATTGAAATCATTTGAATGGCAGACCCTATGAGGCCAAGACAATTTAGGCACCTGAAATAAAAGGTAAATCAGTTTAGTTTTTTTCTTTTTACATGTGTGTGGTAAGAACACTTACCATGAGATTTACCTTCTTACTGGATTTTAAGTGTGCAGTATAAAATTGTTAACTATATTATAGATACTATGTTATACTGTCGGTGGCTAGAACTTAATCAACTTGCACAATTGAAACTACACCCATTCAATAGCAGCTCCCCATTTCCCCCTCCCTTTAGCCCCTGGCAACCACCATTCTACCCTTTGCTTTTATGTGTCTGACTCTATGATACTTCATAAAGGGGGAATCATAACTGTGGAGTTATAGGGCAGTATTTGTCCTGTGATTGACTTAGGTAAATCACTTTTGGAAAAAAAGTTCTAGTTTTCTCAAAATGAGGTCTGGAACAGCCGCACCAGCATTAACTAAGAGCATGTAAGACATGCAAACTTTCAGGCCACCCCAGACACACTTAATTACAATTTTTAGTTTAATAAAGGAAGAATTTGGAATGAACATAGAGGCATGGACAGGGAAAAGCCAGGGGCTCAGTGTCAGCAGGGCTGGAACCCAGTGTTTGTTGCAGGTGGGGTGGGGATGGAGCTTGATGCTCAAGGAGAGAAGATGGAAAGGTTGGAAAGATTACTCTTGGAGGTGCCCTGCCAAGGAGTTTAAATTTCTAAATTCACCCACCCTCACCCACCCTGGCCATGGCAGACTAGTCCAAGAAGTCACAGATTCACTTTTAGAAGCCGTGTAGACTACAGAGGAGTGACCACTGGTCAAGTCAGCAAGCTGGGAGTGGGGTGTTCTTCAAAACACCAGTCCTAGAGGAACTCATGAAGGGAATGGCAGGTGACAGTTAGCAAATTAGGCAAATAAACAGAAGTGAGAACGAGAAAAGAGGAAAGGTTTCCAGAAAGTCAAGAGAAGAAAGACAATTAGGCAATTAGGAAGTTTTTACTGGTTTTGATGAGAGAATTCTCAGAGCAGTGAGGATGGAATCCAGCCGGCAGTAGATGGAAGAATGAAAGGCAAAGAAGTAGAGACAGTGAATGCAGACAATTTTTTTGAGACCTTTGACCATTGGGACAAGGACATAGATGAAGCAGGAACTTTGAAACTGGGACAAATCTGAGTTTTTACGGTATAAGGATGGACAAAGAAGAGAAAGGATAACAATACAGTGTGTGCATGACATAAATTGATAATGTGAGACAAGAAGGTAGAAGTCTAACTGTGAAGGAGGTTGGGAGGATCATTTTCGGACAGGAGGAAATATGTCTGAGACTAGTGAGGTGGGAGGGGGTCCAGATATGGATCATTTGTCACAGGGTATGGGTTGTTAACAGGAAGTAGCTCAGGCAACTTTGAAGAGATTGATGGAAGGAGGGTGCACATGGAGGGGTAAACTGGGATTGTGAAGGAAGCTGTAAACCAAGTTCCAAAGCCTTCAGCAAATGAGGGGGAGTGTGGGCCATAGATGACAGTTGAAAGAAGGTGGGAAGTTTATCATGGAACAGGAACCATAAAGTGGATTGCAGTGAAATTCAAGACCAGAAGAAGGATCTGAAGAAAGACAATGGAGAGAAGTGTGGTTATGGTATGTGAGAGGAAAGGTCTTAGAAGCATTGACATTGGGCCTGTGGCCAAGGATAACAAACGAAAGGCATGCCTGGATTGCCTGCCATCATGGACCTCTGATTAGAATTCACCAAAGAGTGAGGAGGGTCATTTGGGTCCTGGATACTTATCACCCACAGGACAGTTGACATTTAGAGTTCTGGGGCTTTGTAGAAAAGAGTCAAAGAGGTCTGATGCCACTTGAAAGAAAAACCCTTCACTAGAGTTTTCTTCACGTGCTTGGGAGGAAGCTGGTTGAATCCCAGATGGTTGCCTCCTGATGGAATCACGGTGGCTTCCAGTGAGCAGTTAGTAATTCTATTTGTGGCTACCTAGGAGAGCTTGGGCCAGCTTCTAGACAATAGTCTTGGAGCAGAACTTGCTACAGGGATTTAGACAGGGGTTGGAGTCCATTTACATGGCTAGAAAGCCATGGCTAGTCTACAGATTTCAACAGTAGAGGGGAAACAAGCCTTGAATAGAGTTCTCCTCAATGGGTCATCCTAGGAGAGACATTTAAACTGAAAAGAGCCGCACACTCGAATGTCCTTAGCTAGAGCCAAGACAGTAACAAAGCGTGGCCTGGCACACGTCTTATCTGAAGGGGTCAAGGACTTTACAGCTCCAACCAGTTCCAACCTGGAATCCTAGGTCCCTGCATCGAGGCTTCCAACTTTTCAGGAGAACCTAGATATCTAGATTTTAAGAAGAAATCCTTCGGTTTCTGAATCACAGTATCTAATTAAAATATTTGAAAACATTTTGGGTGAAATGAAACAGTTTTGGGGCCACATGTGGCCCTAAGGCCATTAATTTGCAACCTCTGGCTTATTTCACATGGTTGGCCTGAGAAGTAATGAGATAAAGTTTATGAAAGACTTTTGTCAGTGAAAAAAATCCTATAAGAACAACAGGTTATTTTTTTCTTGAGAAGGTTAATTGGAATAAGGAAAGACCTCTGCTTCTTAGAGGTGGAGAATTGGGGTATTGGATATTTGTAATGCTTGGGCTTCAATCAGCAACTTGTAATAAGTAAGATATAACACATCTTCCAGATCTTCGAAGATTTGTCTTAAAGAGGTTAGTATCAGGCATCAGGTACAGGGGGACAAGTTTATCATATTTCTTTTCTTTTCTTTCTTTTTTTTTTAGAGAGAGGGGGGTGAAAGGAGGGGTAGAGGGAGAGACAGAATCCCAAGCAGGCTCCATGCCCAGTGCAGAGCTCAATGCGGGGCTCCATGCCAAGCTCAACGCAGGGCTCGAGCTCACGACCCTCAGATCATGACCTGAGCTGAAATCAAGGGTCGGAGGCTTAACCGACTGAACCACCCAGGCACCCCTATCATATTTCTGATGATCATTCTATATGTGCTGATTTGCAAATCTTTATTTCATCACTTTATTTCAAATGTCATTTTATATCTACATAACCCCAATATCATAACCATATTAATACAATTATCAGTTATACCTTGGCTTCACCTAAAATTCAGGGAAAGAAACTAATTTACATATTGTCTCAAAAATGTCTTTCAGCAGTGAGTTTTGTCCATTTTAAGTTACCTATTGAGGGGAGGAGTGAAGTGGAAGGGATAGAAATGGATATAAGACTTTTTTGAGCATATTTTTCATAAGGTTTTAATTTTTGAATAATGTAAATGTTTCATGTATTCAAAAAATGTAAAAATACATCAAAGAGAAATAAAAACCAATTGTAAAACTGATAATATAAACCTAATATATCAAATTTTAACATGGTAGAGAAAAGGATTAAGTACTTTTGTTAACAGTAATGTGACAGCATATTTTTAGTAGCTATACTCTAAAGATTAAAAGTAGTACAGTTAAGGGCACCTGGGTGGCTCAGTTGGTTAAATGTCCAGCTCTTGATTTTGGCTCAAGTCATGATCTCAGGGTCATGAGATTGAGCTCTGCATTGAGTTCCACCTTCAGGCTCCATGCTCAGCGGGGAGTCTGCTTGAGGCTCTCTCTCTCCCTCTCTCTCTGCCCCTCTACCCCACTCTCTCATGCTCTCTAAAATAAATTTAAAAATCTTTAAAAAAAAAGGTACTACAGTTAAATATTAAGCATTGCCCTGTAGTTCTATTGGTAGTAGTAACATGATTTATAATTTTAAATTATTATTATTATTTTTAAAGATTTTATTTATTTGACAGACAGAGATAGTGAGAGCAGGAACCCAAGCAGGGGGAGTGGGAGAGGGAGAAGCAGGCTTCCCGCTGAGCAGGGAGCCCGATGCGGGGCTTGATCCCAGGACCCTGGGATCATGACCTGAGGCGAAGGCAGACGCTTAACGACTGAGCCACCCAGGCGCCCCTAATTTTAAATTATTTTATGTATATTGTAAGATAAAGCTATCAGTATTTGAACTGGAAATATTAGTATGAATTCTTGTGTGTGTTGTGTGTTTGTTTTCTTAGCTCTGTTTAACCAAAAGTTCTGGAAGCAACAAGCCGGTCATCCCAAGTGACCCAGTAACCAGATCTTGGTTTCTAAGTCCCATTCTCTAAGAAAAGGACACTTCTTAGAGAAAAGATGAAGAGCATGCTTCATCATTTCTGCTCCCATGTTGAATTTTAGCCATATCAGTGACCTCAGATCAAGACAAATGAGTGTTTTTCTCCTTCCGTTTCTGGTATCACTAGGAAGTCACAGATTCTTTTTTGGGAGGAACTGCAGTTCATTACCAGACAATAAGGGAAAATGTGTTTAGAGAAAAATGCCACTTCATAAATGTAGAAGGAACAATCGAATAGAAAATAACCATTTTGCAATCCCTGAGGAAATCATTGCTTCAGGTAAGGGTAATCAGAGACGCTGAAGGAGGGTCCTGGGGAGGAGGAGATTTGTGGAGCGCCCAATGTTATCCCACAGACTGAGCAGCTCATTGACGTACATTTGTAATGGAGAAGTTTGCTGCCACACTTTACTCGGGTTATTAAACCTAACATCATTAATCAGGAGATGATCTAATATTATGTGTCTCCTGACAGGATGTATTAACCTCACGGCATCACCTGTAAAGTCTTGTTACTGGAAAAGTTTAATGTAAATCTTAGCGAGCCTCTAGACCTATTTTCCAATGTATTGGAACAAACTAAGTGCCATTACAAAGAAATAAACAGATTAATCCAAACAACTGGATGAGGTTTCAAAAAGTCAATATTTTTTTTAAAGTAGGAGGGGTGTATTAGATTAACAGAGACAAGATGTAACAACCAAATATAATGTTAATTAATTCAGAGAAAGAAGTCCTGTCAGCTGAGTGGGCCTGCCACTAACAGCTAGGCCATGGAGTTCTCCTGGCGAACATAAACAACTTCACAAAACAAAAATCAGGTCACTCTGTGACCAAGATGGAGCAAGACAAAAACCAGACCACTCTTCAATCCTCTTAAAGGACAGACAAAAACAAGAACATTGTCCAAACCACAAAAGTGGCCAAACATCTCCCTTCCCTGCTTTGTTCCTCCTGCTTCTAGAAAAAAAAATTAAGAAAATCATAAAATTGCCTTTGCTTTTTGTCAGCACCCAAGTCCAGAGCAAAACCACCATGCCCTGACCCCTTACCAAGGAGCATTTTCAGCCTTTCACAGGGCTCTTCCCTACCCCACCCACCCTTTGCAAAGAGCCAGTCAATCCAGCTTTGTTCAAGGCATGTTCCCACAGAATCTGGAAGCAGGGCATCAACAGCTCAGACTAGATCCTGGTTTGGAAAAAATAAGACAACTGTAAGACATTTTGGGGAAGAATTATGGAAATCTGAATATAGTTTGGTATTAGGTAATATGTAGAAAACCATGAATTTTCTTAGGTGTGATAATGGTGTTGTCGTTATGTTAGAGAATATAATTTTAATGTATATATTTAGGCGTAAGATGTGTGTTCAGTAGACTTTGAAGTGATTCAGCAAATTAAGAAAATGTATTCATAAAATCATTGTGGTGAAATGTTGAAACTTGGTGGTGAGTATGTATGTATTTATCATCCAATTTCTTCAACTTATTTTTTCAATGTGTACTTTTTTGAGATAATTGATGTATAACATTGTATTAAAGTGTACAACATAATGGTTTGATATATATATATCTATTGTATACATGATGCATAGATGCATAAATGATCACTAAAATAAGTGTAGTTAACATCCATTGCCACACATAGTTAAGCATTTTCTTGGGATGAGAACTTTTAGTCTTAGCAACTTTCAAATACACAATACAGTACTACTAATTATATCACCACGCTGTACATTATATCCCTAAAACTTATTTATCTTAGAACTGGAAGTTTCTATCTTTTGATCCCCTTCACCATCCCCCACCCCTTTCCCCACTAATCTTTACTCTGTATCTGAGTTTGGGTTTTTTTTTAGATTGCACATATAAGTGAGATTATATAGTATGCATCTTTCTCTGTCTCACTTATTCTTTAACTTTTTAAAACAAATTTACAAAAGACACACTTTTATAAATTTTTTTAATCTTGAAAAATGTCAGATTTAGAAGTTGAAAAAAAATTCCCAACTCCCCAGTTCTGCCACTTATAAGCTAAATGAATGGAAACTGGGCACTCTAAAGTTTAATTCTCTTTTCTGTAAAAGAGATAATAGTATTAATCTCATCTAATTGTGGGGATTCAGTGGTAATACTTAAAGTGCTCGGCATTTTATTACTATTATTATTATGATCAAAATTATGAAGATGTTGTAAATATCTTTGTACTTAAATTTGTGAATATATGACTTACACAACTACTTCTACATCATAAGTTTCTGGACAGGGAATTTCTGGGTGGACAAATATGAATATTTTTAAATTTAAAAAAGTTTTTACCAAATATTGTTCCACACGATTATATCCAGACCCACCCTAATGCTTGTTGGGTGTGGAACAGAAGTACAACATCTTCATAATTGGCTACGCCTCCAGGTCAGAGATGCACACACCAGCAGCACAATCTGCCTTTGGGAAAATGGTCTAAGGAAATGAGAGTCCTGTTTAGCTCCTGACATGGGCACTGGGCCATTTTTGCAAAGAAGTGCAGGGCCCTAGATGTCCGGGGAAAGATCTAGAAGGGGTGGGGTGTGGGCTCTGGATGAGTCTTCTATCTTAATGTTATAGAAACACATTGGAGAAGTCTGCAGCAGACCAGGGCCTGAATGGGGTCCTCTAAATTACAAAGAGGCCTCTCTTGCTTCTGTTTAAGGGGGTGGTGGTTTAACCAGTTTATATACCCACTGAAGGTGCCAATTCCATCACAGCATAATTAATACTGGATAATATCAAGCTTTAAAAGTATTTACCAGTCTAGTACATGAAAAGAATCTCAGGGGCGCCTGGGTGGCTCAGTTGGTTAAGCGACTGCCTTCGGCTCGGATCATGATCCTAGAGTCCCGGGATCGAGTCCCTCATTGGGCTCCCTGCTCGGCGGGGAGTCTGCTTCTCCCTCTGACCCTCTCCCCTCTCATGCTCTCTGTCTCTCATTCTCTCTCTCGCAAATAAATAAAATCTTTAAAAAAAAAAAATTAAAAAAAAAAAAGAAAAGAATCTCAGTGTTGTTTCAACTTGAATTTCTGTAATCATTGTTAAACATTTTGGTGTTGATGGGCCTTTTGGATTTCCTCTTTCATGAACTAAGACAATCTTAATTTTTAATTTTTTTCTATTAAGTTGCAAGATCTTTTTGTATGTTAGGGAAATCAGCAGTTTGCCATATGAGTTACAAGTATTTTTCTCAGTTTTCCCTTCGATTATAATTATAGGGTTGATTATCTAGAAATTTTTATTTTCATTTTTTATATGGTCAAGACAGGTAGTCTTTTCCTTTATGACTTCTGGGGTTTGTGTCATGGTGAGAAAGTTGGTCTCCATGCCAACATTATCAAATTATTCACCCATGCTCGCTTTGTTTTCCTCTAGTACATAACAGTTTCACTGTTTTTACATTAAAATATCTGATCCATCTGGAATTTATTTTAATGTAAGATTTGATTTAGAGCTCATGCTTCCCTTTCATTCCAAATGGCAAGCTCCTTGTCTCAACTGCATTTATTAAATAATCCACCCTTTGGCACAAGATAGTCTGACTTGCACGTGATATAACCACACCTTAACTCCTTAACAACACTCTACAGTCTTCAAGGGCAGAGACTGCATTTCTTCTCTTCAGACCCCATGTCAATGGGCAGATCCTAGGTGCTCAACAAATACTTGGGAAAAGGGGAAAACTTGCTGGCATCTACAAAGAAGGTAGTTATTGCAAAGATGAAATAGTACTTATAAAGTACTTAGTATAACATTGCTACATGTTAAGGTACTACTACTATTCTTTTGTTTAGCTTTTTTTTTTAAAAAAATATGTCTCCTGTTATATTAGGACAATGGTATCAACAATATATTAAAAAGAAGGATTGCTGCCTTTTTAGTCAAGACTCTTATTCCTTGCTGGCTTCAATGCATGAGTCACTCTTTCCCCTCCCTATCCTCCATCCTCCCCAAATCACAGTTGCTAATAAGTCAAATAGCTGTACACCATTCCCAGTTGACCTCAGATTTTTTTTTTTCTAATTCACATGGCTTACCGTCAAGATTGAGATATTATGGGGGAAGAGGGAGTAAAACACAACAGTAAAGGGGTTTTGCTTGTTTGTTTTGCTTTTGTTATAACTATAATAATGAAGAAAAAGGCTTTTTCAAATCTATGTTGATTTCATATTTACAAGCACAGAATCCTAGCTGTGTCAGTCCCCACAGGTTGGTACCCTGCTCCATCTCTATGTGCTGATCCTAAGGCCTGCAGTGGGATTCTAAGCAGGTACTGTCACTTCACTAGGAGACTGCTTCCAGTCTTCCATAAAATTCCCGAGCTCAGAGCTGAGCTCAAGGCAGCTTGATAGAGTCACATGTGCGAAGGTCTAGTGCCTGGACTCTCCTGGGCAGTATGAACACTCTGCTTCCCTTCCACCCATTGGAGAAGCGCCCTTATTCTGGTGGATCTGTGTCCATTCTGTTTCAGCTCCGGTAAAACCAATTCAACAGAATGATTTGAGCAAATAACCTTGGTCAGCCATGGTTGTGGTGGCTGAAGCATCCTGGAAAGAGCCTGGGCTTTGCAATCAGACAGATCTAGTTTCAAAAAATGGGCCTGGCAATGGGGGCCTGGGAGAGTTACTTGATCTCTGTGCCGGATTTCCTCATCTATAAAACCTGATCATGTGATTTGGAAAGATCCACATGCAAATGGGCAAGACCAGTGATCTGTCTGGAAATGAGAAGGTCCAGAGTGAACCCCCAGGAATAAAGAGCTCATAACGATGTCACTGGCGAGACTGCCCCTTACAGTGTGCTCTTTTTACTTGAACTCTGTACCTCTTTGCTCACCTGGACATGGGGGTAGGGGGCAACCCTGTACTGCATCAAAGGGTTCCTGAGAGAATTCAATGAGATAATACAGGTAAAGCACTTAGAATCACCCTGGCACCTGGTGAAGAACTAGTCATATCATCACCATTTCTTCTGTTTTTTTTTTTTATGTCTATTTTTACATCTTAGATAATGGAATTAACATCTCTAAAAGTGTCAAAGGAGAGGGCGCCTGGGTTGCTCAGTCAGTTAAGCATCTGCCTGGGATCGAGGGTCCTGGGATCGAGTCTCACATCTGGCTCCCTGCTCAGCAGGGAGTCTGCTTCTCCCTCTATCCTTCCCCCTTGCGCGTGATCTCTCAAATAAATAATATCTTCAAAAAAAAAAAAAATGTCAAAGGAGAAATAGTTGTTAACCTTTTGGTTCAGAGACTCCTTTAAGAATGCAATAGTGTGGAATAGGCAAGTCACAAAAGATAAAAGATTAATAATTATCAGTAAATTGTACATGTGAAACTAATATAATACTGTGTGTTAACTAACCGGAATTAAAATAAAAATTTTAAAAAGATGAATAATCATTTATTTTAAAGTCGTTTACCTTACTCTTAACTATAGAGAACAAACTGCTGGTTACCAGAGGGCAGTGGGTGGGGGATGGGTGAACTAGGTGATGGGGATTAAGGAGTGTACTTGTGATGAGCACCCGGTGATGTATGGAAGTGTTGAATCACTATATTGTACACTGTATGTTAATTAACTGGAATTTAAATAAAAACTTGAAAAAATAAAGTTATTCACCTTACTCAAGCCTAAAGATACGCAAATTTAAATGAATAATTTTAATTATTCTTAATTAAATTCATTTATTCTTAAATTAAATTAAATTATTTAAATTTGAATTTAATTTATTTTAATCTATTTAAACTTAATTATTTAATTAAAATAAAATTATTTAAAAAAATATTTAATTAAAATAATAATATAAGAGAAATATAATATGTTGTTAAATAAATATGATATTGGGGGAAAAAGGTTGAGATATTTACCTTTAGGACGTATATGTGGGAAAAGATCCTCATACATTTTAAAGCAGTATAGATTCGTGGAACACTTTAGGAGGATAATTTGGCAATGTCTGTCCAAATTTTGAATGAACTCTCTTATACACAAATTATTCTATTTCTGGGGGCACCTGCATGGATCAGTTGGTTAAGTGTCTGCCTTCAGCTCAGGTCATGATCCCAGGGTCCTGGGATCAAGCCCCAAGTTGGGCTCCTTGCTCAGTGGGGAGTCTGCTTTTCCCTCTCCTTCTGCTCCCCTGCTCCTGCTGGGTCACTTGCTCTCTCTCTATCTCAAATAAATAAAATCTTAAAAAAATTATCCTATTTCTAGGAGCCCTGGAATATGTGTATGAGAGTGTGAAAATTAGACAAGCATGCATTCATCAGATACTTCTGAGGATGAGCTCTAGGCACAATGGGAGGGGAAATTTTTCTCAAGGACTGGAACCAAGACAGAGAAGAAGCACAGATAACTACCCTAATTTCAGGTTGCTTGAAGGAGTGTTGAAGAAGGTGACGCTATGGAAGAGAAAGCTAACCGGTCAGGGAGAAAGGGGAGGTGGATGGATACTGATGGCAGGATGGGTTTCCCTGAGGGAACCAAGGGCAGGGAGAGCACAGCCCAGGGGAAGGTGTGGGGCAAGAGTGTTTGGCTCTTTGGAGAAATAGCATGAAGGACAATAACAGCATAATTCACCATAAGTAGAGGCATGGGTAAATAAAAATAAAGATAAATCAATTTTATATCATGCTAGGAAGAATGTTAGAAACATGTCCAAGATATATACATTTTGGGGAAAAGGCATTACTGAACAATATACTGTATATAGTATAATTACATTGAAAATATATATGTATGAATTTAATATTTTTCATTGGTATGAATACTTTTTGAAAAATTAGAATCTGTTACAATGAATTTAGACTATATTACTAATTTTTAAAAATTATATATGTATATATAATATTTAAAATTCAATGAATTTTATGAACTCTTTTCCAAGGACATCCAAAATATGAACAAATTTTGCGTACCCTTTTTGGCGGCTCCTGTATCAGATTAAGAATTCCTGATGCAGAGCTTAGGAAAAGGAGAAAAAAGAATGAGACAAGTCGTGTGACATCAGAATTATTTCTGAGCTGTTCGAAGGGTAAATCACAGTGTATGTTTGGGAGTTACAACTCTCTTGGGAAGAACTCTTGAGGCTATTAGCTCTGGAGCTTAATAAACATGTAATTTGTCTTGTTTTGTCTCTATGTTCATCAAGCAACCGATTATAACTTGGCTTCTTGTGTGAATTAGTTTCCAGGGAGGGAATATTCTGCACATTGGTCATTTGGTGGTGCTTCTTTTATTTTTATTTATTTATTTTAAGATTTTATTTATTTATTTGACAGAGAGAGACACAGAGAGAGAGGGAACACAAGCAGGGGGAGTTAGAGAGGGAGAAGCAGGCTTCCCGCGGAGCAGGGAAACTGACGCGGGGCTTGATCCCGAGACCCTGGGATCATGACCTGAGCCGAAGGCAGACGATTAACAACTGAGCCACCCAGCGACCCCTGATGGTGCTTCTTTTAGAAGATGTTCATTATTATTGGGGTTTCTCATTGGTCTTGTATGAGTGTAGTGACATGAAGTTGTCAATGAGAGGTAGCTGTCCACTGGTGCATGGACAGGTAGAGACCCGGGGTCATGACGCTCAGGACCAGCTCAAGGACAGGGTGACCTGAACTTCCAGGCACCATGAAGCAACCTGTGGCATCCCGAGCACCCACAATATTGCCCCATCAGCACCCACCTGGAAAGACAAGGTGCCCAATGGTGTTAATTTTGTCTACCCCTTCTTGATTATACATCAAAGATCCCTGATCTCAAAGAGTTTATAATATTTTCTGAAAGAATGGATTGTTTCATGGAAACTGGAGAAAAATATACTACAGTGCAAGTTTAGAAAAATAATGTAAAAATTGACAGAATCTGTAAATAGTTAAAGAAGTTACAAAGGGCTGATGGGATTATCTGGATAGATCCCATTCTAAACTTGACTTTCCCTGGATTTGATTGCATTTCCTTAGTTAAAAATCTTATATACTGTGTGGATTTGTTTTCTTTTGCCTATTACAGGAAGGCCTGGCTTAACAAAATGGGGTCACTTTCTTGTTTTTAAGAGATTTATAGCAATGTGGTTGTTCTGTACAAAGCCTTTCCAGGGCAAGAAGTACCAGAGTCTTCTGTCTCTGTCTCATTTACCACGATATTGACACTTTGACCTGGAGACTCCCTTATGATTCTGAAAAAGGAACTTGTTTAGTCTTCCAAACAGCAGTTCACAGGAAAGGAGCAATGAGATTTTGGTCCTTGCTACCAGGGGGCTTGGGTCTGAACCTCCACTCACACAATTTCCTGTGTGACCTTGGGCGAAGTATTTAAACCTCTTTGCTTCCATTTCTTTTCACTGATAAAATGGGGATGATAATAGTATTTCTTAGAGTAGTTGTGGAATTAAAAAGCAAGTAGAGGGTCTTAGGAAATGACAGGGTCCACTGTAGGCCCCCAGGATATGTTATTATTGACACAGAGAGAGAGAGAGGCAGAGAGGCTTAGAGATGCCCTAACTCAAGAGGTCTCAAACTGTAGAATCATTTGGAATACGTACTAGCATTGGAGATTGTTATGGACAGATTGTTAGGGTCAGAGTGACCTACCTGTTTCTGCAGTTTTCTCAGACTTCTTGAGCTTAAAATATTTAATAAGTCAAGTTATCTACAAGCCAAGAAGAAAACTCTCACCAAAAACCAAGTTAGCGGTCACCCATATTATGGGATTTCCCAGGGTCTGGGATGGTGAAAAATACATTTGTTATTTAAACCACCTAATCTCTGATATTTTGTTAAGGCAGCCCAAACAGACTAAGACACCTGTTGTTGCTATCATCTCCTGCCCTAAAGGGATTTGTAGGTCTGAGTTGGGGCCTGGAATCTGCCATTTTAACCAGGTGATCCTGATGCAGGTAGTCTTTAGGAGACACTTGGAGAAGCATATAGGATAGTCTCTTCACACAGTGAGAACTTGGTGTCATGCTTTAACCTGTCCTGTACCTTTCCACCATAGGCTCCCCTGCCTTCTGACAACTCTACTGTCCTGCAATCTCTCAGAAGCTTCTTAAATTAAAGCACCACCAATTCCTTTAAGAGGTCAAGGAAAGGAGCACCTGGGTGGCTCAGTCGGTTACGTGTCCTACTCTTGATTTCAGCTGAGGTCATGATCTCAAGGTCATGAGATCGAGCCCCGCACTGGGCTCTGCGCTCAGCAGGGAGTCTGCTTGAGATTCTTTCTCTCTCTCTCTTCTTCTGCCCCTACCCCAGTGCTTGCATGAGTGTGTGTGCATGGACTCTCCCTCTCTCTAAAATGAAGAAATAAATAAAATCTTTAAAAGGTTGAGGAAAAAGTTATTTTAAGATCATAACATTCCTAACTTTTCAGAAAGGCAAAGGATGTGATAATTAAAGGTTTAAAATATATTACAGAAAATTAACAGGAAAATAATATGGTTGAAATAAACATATGGTAGTTATTTCTGAAGCCTTATTAACAGTTTAACACTGAATTAAAAATATATAGACAAGCAGCCAAATGGTATCTGGTTCTGTCCTATAAAATGGAATGAAGCTCTGGTCACAGCCTGTTGTTTCTGGGTTGCATTTCCAGCACCAACTGCACCAAATCTTTTCTCCTTGGTAGATGCCTTTGCAGCCCACTTTTCAGTTTGCCAAAATCAGCTTTTCTCACTGCCACCTCACGTTTCCTCTTCTTTATCCATTCATTCAAAAAATATAAGAAAGCCAAGGTGAACAACCCAGAAATGGTGTGTGGCTTCAAGGACCATCCATTCCGTTGGGAAGATAGATGAAGACAATCTAAAATTGTGATGAGTTCAATAAAGAAAACAGATATAACAAACTTGGAACAGGGCAGGATGAGGAAAATAGAATCTATTTTGTAACTTTGTATTATGGATATTTCCAACACATGCAAAGATGATGGATGTATAATGACTACCCATCATACAGCTTCCATAGTCTTCTACACACAACTGATCTTGTTTTATTTGGGCGCTACTCATTTACTTCTCCCCCAATTACTTGGAAGCAAATGCAAGACATTATATCATTTCACTCATCACCATTTTTGTACATATATTCCCGAACATAGCCAGGAAACCACTACCACAACTGAAGAAAAATGAAGTCCTACTTTTGATAAGTTGGTCCAAGAAGACCTCTTTAAGATTAGATCTGAGACCTAGAGCAGTATTTCTTAAATTATCTATGGTCAAGGACCAGTTTTTCAGGGCGCCTGGGTGGCTCAGTCAGTTAAGCGTCTGCCTTCGGCTCAGGTCATGATCTCAGGGTCCTGGGATCGAGCACCGAGTTGGGCTCCCTCCTCAGCAGGAGCTTGCTTCTTCCTCTCCCTCTGACTCCACTTGTGCTCTCTCTCTCTCTCTAGTGCTCTCTCTTTCTCAAGTAAATAAATAAAATCTTTAAAAAAAGAAAAGAACCAGTTTTTCTGCTTTTTGTGGGTTTTTTTGTTTTCATTTCCAATGATGTGGATGAGCACTTTTGTGAAATACAATGAAAATAAATTGTCTCATAAACAAAATTTTAAAAGATTATATAGAACAGGGGCTGGAAGACTATAGCCTTCTGGACAAATCAGGCCCATACCCTGTTTGTCTATGGATCATAAACTAAGAATGTGTTTTTTTACATTTTTAAATAGTTGGGAATAGTAAAAAGATTTCATGATGTGTAAAAAGTATGTGAAATTCACATTTCAGTGCCCATAAAAAAGTTCTGTGGAACTTTCAATCATTTATGTACACTTTCGCATATGCTTTTGGGTAATCTTTCTTCCTTCCTTCCTTTCTTCTTTCTTTCTTTCTTTCTTTCTTTCTTTCTTTCTTTCTTTCTTTC
>NC_058408.1:60919385-60962442 GCF_002201575.2 Neomonachus schauinslandi
TTCTTTCTTTCTTTCTTTCTTTCTTTCTTTCTTTCTTTCTTTCTTTCTTTCTTTCTTTCTTTCTTTTTCTTTCTTTCTTTCTTTCGAGTGAGCAGGGAGGGGCAGAGGTAGAGAGAATCTTAAGCAGACTCCGCGCCCAGCACACAGCCCCTCGGGGCTCCATCTCACAACACTGAGATCATGACCTGAGTCAAAGTCAAGAGTCCGACACTTAACTAACTGAGCCCCCCAGGCACCCCTTGGGTATGCTTTCATATGTCTTCATGCTGCCATGGAAGAGTTGAACAGTTAGGACAGAGACTGTGTGACCCACAGGTCTAAAGTATTTGCTATCTGGTCTTTCACAGAAAATGTTTTCTGACTCTGACACTAATTTCAAGCCCCAGATTATGTTCAAGAGACAGAAAATTACTGTCAAGTCGTTATTAATGCTAATCGCAATTTTTGTACTTTTCTTGCTGGAAACCTATAACGAACAGTTTGCAGACTACGTGTTGGTTCTCCCATCTTTACAGCAGAGCTGAACACGGTCAGTGGACCACACCCTGAGTAGCTTTGAGGTAGAAGGCAGAGCAAGGGGACTTGCAATGAGCTGCAGGAGGAGTATTCCAGGTACTGCTGGAATGACGAGTACAAAATCAGTCACAGGAAAGAGCTTGGCATGGCCTAGGCTGACGAGTCGATGGCTGTAGGCAGCGTTCCCATACATGGGTATCTTTTGGCCTACACGGGTATTTAAAACAAATGAGAATTCTGTGCCAGTGTTTTTGCATGGAGTGATTTCTTTTAAGACCTGGATTTCTGAGTTCTTTTGAGGTAATCTGAAATGTGGCATCATGGACCAACATAGGGTTTTAGTAACCTGAGGCAGAGAAGCATCTTCCTGCTGGAAGGGGATGTGTGGGTGCATTGCAGGCAACCGAGTCTGTGACCCCTGTTTTACTAGGTGACACAGATCAGGGGTCTGGGGCAAAGTGAACAAGGGGAAGGTGGGAGGGAACTGTCTGGAAAGAAAGGCAGGTGAGGACCAAACACCTCAGGACTGATGGGTGCTGGAAAAGACATTAGATGTGAAGGGTTCCAAGTCAGGGAGCAAATTTGGATATTAAGGCCACTTAAGATCAATCTTCAGTTATCTTGATGACAGACTGACAGAAGAGTAGCTGGGAAGCTGTGGCTGAAGCCAGGGGAGAGGTAGCAGCAGCCTGCACTGGAGATGGGCAGAGGAAATGGGGAATTTGAGACTATTTTGTAGGAAAAATCAGTAGGACTTGTTGACAGGTTTGAGATGGGGCTGGAAAAAGAGAAAAATCAAAGGTGAAGGATGACATCCAGGTTTCTGACTAAATCCATTGGCTGGCCTGTGTGGCCATTTATGACAGGGGAGGACCAGCAGAAGGAGGAGAAATGGAGACAGTGTTCAGGAAGAATGCCCAGAGCGCCATCTTGGATCCTGGGTGAACTGTCTGTGAAATTCAGAAATGAAGCTGCAGGTGGCAGTTGACAAGAAGAGTGTGAAGGTTGGTGAGCAGGCATTCCTCTCAGGCTCTCTTAGAGGAGTAAGCCCAGTCCCTTCTAAAGATCACCACCCCCTGCTCCACACTGTCCCACCCTCACCTCCAACATCCACTGCAGCAAGCGTAGGAAACATTCGTTGAGGACCCTCTTTCTTTTTTTTTTTTTAATTTTTTAAATTCTTATGTTAATCCCTATACATTACATCATTAGTTTTAGATGTAGTGTTCCATGATTCATTGTTTGTGCATAACACCCAGTGCTCCATGCAGAATGTGCCCTCCTCAATAACCATTACCAGGCTAACCCATCCTCCCACCCCCCTCCCCTCTAGAACCCTCAGTTTGTTTTTCAGAGTCCATCGTCTCTCATGGTTCGGCTACCCCTCCGATATCCCCCCCTTCATTCTTACCCTCCTGCTACCTTCTTCTTCTTTTTTTTTTTTCTTAACATATATTGCATTATTTGTTTCAGAGGTACAGATCTGAGATTCAACAGTCTTGCACAATTCACAGCGCTTACCAGAGCACATACCCTCCCCAGTGTCTATCACCAGTCACCCCATCCCTCCCACCCCACCCCCACTCCAGCAACCCTCAGTTTGTTTCCTGCGATTAAGAATTCCTCATATCAGTGAGGTCATATGATACATGTCTTTCTCTGTTTGACTTATTTCGCTCAACATAATACCCTCCAGTTCCATCCACGTCGTTGCAAATGGCAAGATCTCATTCCTTTTGATGGCTACATAATATTCCATTGTATATATATACCACTCTTCTTTATCCATTCATCTGTCGATGGACATCTTGGCTCTTTCCACAGTTTGGCTATTGTGGACATTGCTGCTATAAACATTGGGGGGCACGTACCCTTTCGGATCCCTACTTTTGTATCTTTGGGGTAAATACCCAGTAGTGCAATTGCTGGATCATATGGTAGCTCTATTTTCAACTTTTTGAGGCACCTCCATACTGTTTTCCAGTGTGGCTGCACCAGCTTGCATTCCCACCAACAGTGTAGGAGGGTTCCCCTTTCTCTGCATCCTCGCCAACATCTGTCGTTTCCTGACTTGTTAATTTTAGCCATTCTGACTGGTGTGAGGTGGTATCTCATTGAGGTTTTGATTTGGATTTCCCTGATGCTGAGCGATGTTGAGCACTTTTTCATGTGTCTGTTGGCCATTTGGATGTCTTCTTTGGAAAAATGTCTGTTCATGTCTTCTGCCCATTTCTTGAGTGGATTCTTTGTTCTTTGGGTGTTGAGTTTGATGAGTTCTTTATAGATTTTGGACACTAGCCCTTTATCTGATATGTCATTTGCAAATATCTTCTCCCATTCTGTTGGTTGTCTTTTGGTTTTGTTGACTGTTTTCTTTGCTTTGCAAAAGCTTTTATCTTGATAAAGTCCCAATAGTTCATTTTTGCTCTTGCTTCCCTTGCCTTTGGCAATGTTTCTAGGAAGAAGTTGCTGCGGCTGAGGTCGAAGAGGTTGCTGCCTGTGTTCTCCTTTAGGATTTTGATGGACTCCTGTCTCACATTGAGGTCTTTCAACCATTTTGAGTCTATTTTTGTGTGTGGTGTAAGGAAATGGGAGGACCCTCTTTCTATGAGGCAGTCTCTGATGAAGCGCAAAGGTTGTAAAAATCCCTACCCTTATAAAGATCACAGTCTGAAGGGAAAATTATAGATTTTTAATCACGCAGGTTTTACTCTGAGCTTTGCAGCTCTTGCTGACTCCATCATACTTATGTGGAAACTACAGGCCGGCAAGGTGAGAACTTGTGTTGGAAGGTGGAGGGGTGGGTGTGTGGGGAAGTAGAGGATGTGGGGGGAGGTTGGCTCAATGTCAGCCAATGAATCCAAGGAATATGAATGAGGTAAGGGGACCAGACATGGGAGGGGAGTCCAGCAATGACAGGGGAGGCTGATGACAGAAGTGTGGCCTGAGCACAGTCCTTGAATGGATGAATTCTGTAACTCCAGGCATGTCAATCTCCCTCTCTGGCCTCAGTCTCTTCTCATCAGTGCAAGGCTTTAGACTGAACAGATGGTAGGCAAACAGTTGCGGTGGGAGTTATTATGGGTCTTGTCTCAATATTTCCTAATTTTATAAAGTACTAAATGATGCAAATCATTTCTGCTATGTATTGAAATGAATTGAGTTTATTCTTCGGTGGGAGAAGAACAGGTTGGAATTACACTAAGAGTGGATCTTACAAATGCCCAACATTATCATAAATATCTTGATGAAGGAAAAGTTTGCAAAACTTCTAGACTAGGCCATTTTAAACCTTCTTCCAACTGCAGTCTGTGGTTTTGAAGTGCCTGTGTATGGAAAACTGAAAGAGACTCAGTACCTTTCAGAATCACAGCAAATTATTTCTGAATTAAACCAGGATATAAATAAAAAGTGACACATGAGATTACTATCTTTTCTATCCCTCTTGCTATCTTTTAAGTTCTGGAATTCCCATCCTCTCCCATTGGGGAGCTGGGCTGGTGCTCTGGCTCACATAGTGTCCTCCCGGTGAACATAAACCAATTTCATAGAGCACTGACCTCAGACAAAGCCATTCTGTGACCTTGTTCATGACTGATCAAGAGAAAAATAAGACCTCTCCATTTTCGCGTCTGAACACGGACAAAAACACGAGCACTGTCCAAGCCACAAAAATGACCAAACACCCCCCTCCTGCTGCTTCATTACCAACTACAGTTTTTGCCTTATTTCATTCTTCTTCCCTCATAGACTAGGTTGATTGAGATACCGAATTATGGACTTTCCCCTGCTTCCCAAGAGCATCCAATCCCGAGCTACACCTTCTCTCTTAAACCTGCCTCAAATCACCTAACACTAGCCAAAACCACCAGCACCATTCTGTCACCTCTTAGTGAGACACCTTGTGGAGGCCCATGGTGTACCTTCTCCACCACTGTAATGGGGAATAAACCCAACTTGTTCAGTGGTAGGTGTGTTTCTGGTGGCTTTGGCTGGAGAGCATGAACCCATTCCAAGCTAAGCTATTCCCAAGAAAATGAACCAAGATGACCCATTGTAAATGTTCATCATCTCTCAGCAAGAAGCCCAGAGCCTTCTCAAAGCAGGATATAGTTGACACTTCTGCAATTGTAGAGCATTCTACTCAACTTCTTAGGGTTTAGAAATGCCTGAGAACTCGTTGGCCATACACATCAAAAGGCCTAAGAGATTTTAAAAACCTAAATAGGTGAATGTGAATTGTCTGAAAGTACCTCAGCCAGTTGGGGGGTGAGGGAAGTGTTTGCAAACAGCCTGCAGGAAAGTGGACCACACAGGGGCGTCCACTTCCACTGACCACAGTGAGAACAGAAACTCCTGGCATCCTGTGTCATGTGGGTCCTGGGTTGGATACAGAGTTAGGTGAAAAGCAGCAAGGGACATTAAAAGAGTTTCATTGGAATATTAAGCAAAGGGCATCTGAATTGTCAATGAGCTGAGAACACCTCACTGCTGAGATGAGGAATGCAAAAAAAGTCCTCATAAAGGAAAACACAACCTCCAAATCTCTCATGCTGCCATAACAACAGGCAGCTGGGGGACGCGGACGATGAGGGCAAGATCCCACTGTGAGGGAAATGGAAACCAGGCAAGGGAAAATGTAAGCTAATCCTTGTCACAAAAATAAAATCCGTCACAGCTGTTAGCTGTAAGAGAGGGAAAAAAGCAATAAGTGTATTTTACTTTCGCATGATGTCTTTCATCAGAGGTTATTAGAACACACTTCACCATTATTAACTCATTCCTTGAGCACCATGCTGAGTGTGCAATCACCCATTTTATGGGCAATACGGTCAGCTCAGTGACTCATGATGAGGACACAAAGGAATAAAACATTCCACAGCAAATGGCCGTGGTGCTAAGTATTGCAGACTTGTTTGAACTCCCAAATTCTCCTTTACCAAAATTTCTTTAACTTTATTTAATAAAGTGTAACATTAAAAAAAAACTTCTCTCAAAATGGGAAATATGAAATCAATTGGCTAATCTTGGTAAAGGGTATTGTATTATTTTTGCAATTTAGCTGTACATTTGAACTCTATCAAAATACAAAGTTACAACAAAATAATTTTTATGAGGGTGGGGTTTTCTGGCTCTTTGTTTGTTTGTTTTTGAGAGAGAGCATGTGAGGGTGGGGAAGAGGGAATGGGAGAGAGAGAATCTTAAGCAGACTCCCCGTTGAGCGTAGAGCCCTACCTGGGCCTCAATCTCCTGACCTTGAGATCATGACCTGAGCCAAAATCAAGAGTCGAACACTTAACTGACTGAGTCACCCAGGTGCGTGGCTGTTGTGTCCATTGCTATGGCCCAGTGCCAAGCCCAGAGCTTTGCCCTGTTGGTGCTCAATCAGTGCTTGTTGAGTGGATGGTAGGCATTCAGTGAACAGTAGCAACTTTTAGTAAATGTAGCTTGCCAATGCCTTCTCACCAACTAAGCAGCTCCAACAAGTTCTATACTGTGGGACATTCTCTGATGACTTCCTTGGCCACTGATAGTCTTCTATTTATTCCACACATATACCCCCCAGTGTCTGTAGGGTGCTAGGAACTGTGCCAGATGTTGGGTAATCAGGGTTAATGAATATCCAGTCCACGCACTGGTTAAGTTTAGACAGACATGAAACACACAACTCACAAATGGGAATTGACCCCCAGTGGTGACAAAGGCTATAAGAGAGGGTACAGGATGCCCAGGGAGGCTGGGGCAGGGAAAGAGGAGAGAATAGGAAGAATGAACCACATGTAATGAGCAAAGAAAGGAACAGTATAACACCAGCCTGAAAAAGTGGATGGAGACGTGTGTGTGGGGGTGGGGGTGGGGGGATGAATTTCCCTCCATTCTTCTGAGTTCTTAACTGAGAGCCTAACATTATAGGAGTTCAGAATATGTCATCCCAAATATGCCACACTGGCATGTTGATTATATTGATTTAAAGGTGCTTGAGAATCAGCTGGTGAAAAAAGACACTCTGACCTTCCCTTGCCCCCTGAAAGCAGAAGACAAATCTCCCATGGGAAAGGTAACCTCCCTGCACCAGGAGGGTAGGAGGCATCCTTACCACCAGAGATGGAAATTCAGGGCTGAGAAGGTCATATATATATATAAAGAAAAAAAACCTGTTCATTCTTCACCAATTTTCTACCCCAAGCCCAACCCCTCTCTCTTGTTAATTCTTTGCAAATTTATTTTCTTTTTCTGAAAGATATAAACACTTCCTGCCCTGGTCACTTCTTTGAGTCTTCTATTTTTATGGGGCTCCTGTACATAGGTACTAAAATTAGATTTTGTTTTTCTCCTGTTAATCTGTCTTACGTCAATTTAATTACTAGACCAGTCGTAGATCCTAGAAAGGAAGAAGGAAAACTTTTCCCCCTACAACATGTGTACCTCATATACATATGGGAGATACCCAGGAAAAAAAAATGAGCAAATTCCAGGAGGTAGCTTAGAACTCAGACTTCCAAAACCATCTAAAGAGGGAAAAGAGAGAGGGATATAGGCTTCTTAGGGGAAAGTAAATGATTTTTAGAGAAGGTGACTGGTCCCTCAGACGAATAGATGGGAGGTGTGATAGTCTGTGATCAGCTTATCAGGGTGTGGTGAGGACCCCTAGTCTCCTCTGCTGTGATAAGAGTTCACCCTCTCAAGCTGATGAAACTCCTAGGGAGGGAACTTAGGACAATTGGTCCCTTTTGGAGGATCTGTCCTTAGGCGGATAAGGGGAGTTCAGAGAAAGCCTCTCCATGCATTTGCTGTTTTCCAAGTGCCTACAATTCACAACCATCAATACGACTAAGAAGCGGTGTCTCTTGTGGTGGTACATTCTGCTTCCCTCCTCAGGCCATGTCTGGCCTTGTATCCAAAGTCACGGGCTGAGCTTTATGTCAGACAGCGGGAACCCAAAGGATGGCAGCTGACCTGACCAGACTTGTACCTTTCCAAGATCCTTCAAGCTAGTCCAAAGTCCTTTCTACTGAGTCTTACTGCCAGGCTTTTTAGAGGGACAAGGTGGAATTTCTAAAAACTAACAGAAAGTAAAGCCTCTATTGGTGACAGCCCTGTGAGGCAACCAAGTGCCGGAACCCAGCAAGCCAACTGCCTAAGAGTGGTAGCTAATGCTTAGTGCTTAATCTTTGTCAGGCTTTATTTTAAGCTCAGTATACACATTAACTCATTAAATCTCCATGAAGTCTGTGAGGCAGCTGCTATTTTGATCTGCATTTTTTACAGATGAGGTTTCTGAGACTTGGAGAATTTTAAGTAACTTTGCTAAAAGTCACAGAGCAAGTAGGGGAAACACGATTCACATTCCAGCAGGCGGGCTCCCAAACCAGCAATGATGGTAGAGAAGGAGATCCCAGTGCGCCACCCCAAATATGCCACTTTGGTATAAGGATTATTTTGAGCTGAAGGCAACTGAGAATCAAGAGATGCAGGAGGGGAGCCTGCGTGGCTCAGTCGGTTAAGCGTCATTTTGGCTCAGGTCATGACCTTGGGGCTGTGGGATCCAGCCCTACGTTGGGCTCCGCACTGGGTATGGAGCCTGCTTAAGATTCATTCTCTCCCTCTCGCTCTGTCTCCCACCCCTCTCTTCATTTCTAAAGAAAAAAGAGAGGGAGAGATGCAAGAACAATTCTGTGCCCTCCCCTAATCTGCCTAAAAGCAGGGCATGTTTCCCTTTGTAAAGTTGTCTTCTGTACCAGGAAGAAGACAGCAGCTCTTGCCACCGGAAATGAAAGAAGAGTTTCATGAACAAATTGTACTGAAATAACGCCTATTTTCCATTAGTTTCCCCATATATCTCCTAGTCCCTTTGTCAATTTATCATTCCTTGAGTAATTTATCAGTCCTTTCCTTTGGTAAAAACCCTGAATCTAACCACATCTTCTTTCATGTGAACTCCCCTGCACATAAATATGAATAAAAATTGTATGTCTTGGGGTGCTGGCTGGCTCAATCAGTTAAGTGTCCAATTCTTGGTTTTGGCTCAGGTCATGATCTTTGGGTTGTGAGATTGAGCCCTGAACTGGGCTCCATGCTCAGTGGGGAGTCTGCTTGAGATCCTCTCCCTCTGCCCCTCCCCTCAAGGTCTCTCTCTCTCTCTCAAATAAATAAATCTTTTTTAAAAATTGCGTGTCTTTTCTCTTGTTAATATGTCTTTTGTCACCTTAATTTGCAGGCCCTCAGGGACTGAACCAAAAAAGTTTTTTCTCCCTTACAATAGTAATGGGTGTCTAGATCACAGAGGGATTGGGCAGGTCACACATCCATGTGGCTGCCCTAAGATTCAGATACCCAGCTCCCTGGATCCCAAACCACCATGAAAGCACTTTGGTGACAGAAAACAACCACAAAGTAAAACATACATCAAACACAATTTGAAAACAACCCCTGAAAGCCACTTGGATTCTGTTCCACAGCCCTGGTTTCTCTTGTCATTGGTGGAGAGAGTTTCTGCAGAGACTGAAGAGAGTTCAGCCCCAGCCCTGCACCCTCTAGAATCCTTTCCTTCCCATTGGGGCTGGAGCTCCTGGAACCCAGCACCCAAGACCCAAGCCCACACCAGTTTTTTTTTGTTTGTTTTTTTGTTTTTTAAGGGAGATATTAAGAGAGAGAGATAGCATGCATGAGTTGGGGTGGGGGCAGTGGTGGCAGAACGAGAGAGAGAATCTTAAGCAGGCTTCATACTCAGAACAGAGCCTGACACAGGGCTCGATCTCCTGACCCTGAGATCATGACCTGAGCCGAAATCAAGGGTCAGATGCTTAACCGACTGAGCCACCCAGGCGCCCCCACACCAGGCTTAGGAGGCCTCCTCTCTGGCACTCCTGGGGGCCTCGGGCTCTCCCAGAGTTGGCCTCTTACTCTGCTCTCTGCCTGGCCTGGGCGTGAATCCTTTTTGTCTTACCTCCCTCTTGCCCCAAGGCACCTCTGATGGATGCCAGCCCTGACGTTCTGGACCACAGTCACTGCTGATTCAGGATGTCAGTGCCACCTACAAGTCACTACACAACAGTGACTGTCAGCAGGACTGGATACAGTGAGACCAAGGCCATTCCCGAGTTCTAGGCCCGAGGCTTCAAAGCGTGTGGTTGCTAGACCTGCAGCAACAGATCACCTGGGAATGTTAGGGAGTGTTCAGGCTCCTCCCTAGGTTTTCTGATTCAGAAACACAGGCAAGACTTTACAGTCTTGTTTAAAAAGCCCCCCAAGGAGGCTGATTAATGCTGCAGCAGAGCCTCTAATCCAGTTCAAACTCAGCAAACTGTGGCCCATGGGTCAAATCCAGCCTGCCACCTGCTCGTGTGAGTCAAGTTTTGACTCATGGTTTTTACGTTTTCAAATGGTTGAGGGGGAAGGGGTAAAATCGAAGGAAGAATGACATTCCAAGATATTGGAAAAATTGTCTTAAAGTCAAATTTTGGTGTCCATAAATAAAGTTTTATTGGCACACAGCCACTCCCATTCGTTTCCATGTTGCCCCCCCTCCCCGCCTTGTGAGCTCTAATAGCAGAACCGTGGTGGAGACCATAAAGCCTAAAATATTTACTATCAGAGCCTTTGGAGGAAAGTTTGTTGACCCCTGCTCAAGGCAAAACGGTTTGAAATCTGCAATGTTTGGTGCATTGTGGCCACTGTCAGGTGCAGCCCAAACAGGCTGGTTACACAGAGCGAAAGCGCTGTGTAGAATCCGTTTCTGTGCCAGGTAGTTAAATTAGTTTATGTCTCTAAAAGATGCTAAAAATGGCACTGGGATTTATTTTTCCCGCCAAGCAGGGAGCCCGATGTGGGACTCGATCCCAGGACCCTGGGATCATGACCTGAGCTGAAGGCAGACGCTTAATGACTGAGCCACCCAGGCGCCCCAGGCAGTAGGATTTAGAAAAGGTCCCAAAGGCCCAGCCAGTCTCATATCCAAATAAATAAATCTGGTTTTCACAGCCCCAAACGTCTGCTTCCGCTGTTGGAAATGTTGCCAGGTAGGCCCAGCTGGTGTTTCTCTGTGCCTCCATAGGGCAAATATAGGGCAAGGAGCGTGATTGTCTTGGGCTAATTCGGGGCATCCGTGGAAGAAGACTAATGAGGATAGGAATTCAGGTCTGAGGAATGTTCAGCTTGAGCTAGGACTCAGTTTACAGTGAAAGCCACGCGCAGAAGCCGCATTCACCGAACCACGCCGTGTACCCAGGGTGCCAGGCGCCTGTGAGGAAAGGCTCGAAAACGTCAATCCGATCTGTAGCTTCTGGCCTAAGAAGTAGAGTCCCCAGAAAGGAGGCTGGGCAGGTGGTTAGATCTCCGAGGACCTTGTATAACACTCCACGGGAGCTGGGGTTTCTCTAGTATATGGAACTCAGAATCATGGCAGCGTTTTAAAAATGAGGGCGTCACATCTCCTTAATGCCAGGTTGGTTTAGGCTCTAGGGATACAAAATAACGCTCTTGCCCATAAAGCAAGCCTGGTCTTGGGAGAAACCTATGTAAATACAATTTTTTTAACACTTTGAATTTTCAATTACTGTTAGGATTTTGAAAGTTGGTGAATCCAAGAGCAAGACACCTTAAATTTGTACCTGCAGGTTCCCAAGCTACCCCCCCCCCCAGCCTCCCGCAGAGGTGTGGACTCAGGAGGACTGAGCGGGCACGCCATGCGGGGTAAGTGGGGGGCATCCAGACCAGGTGGAGGCTGGAGGTGTGGGCAGTGAAAGAATTAACCCAAGGAAAAACAAAAGAGATAGAACTTATTGCAGGCAGGACAGGAGAAGGAGAGACGGTCTGTGAGGAGGTGGTGGTGAGGGGCTATAGTTACAAGGCTGAGTGAGGAAGTATGGGAATGTACGGAATTTTCCTTTTGGTAATCTCAAGAACTGTGCCTGGTTGTAACTGGCCAGTTAGGGTTGTGGCTGTTTTGAAGTGGATCACTTAGTGAGCCTGTTTGCACCAGCTGGGTGGGCACTGTGGACACTTTTGCCTTGCTCCAGTTTCCGTGGCTTGTCAGGTGCAAGTTTCCCTAGTTCTCAAATTCAAGTCACTTGGTATGGTCTGTGAAAAGAAAACCACAGGACCAAAATGATGCGACTTGTCCTAATGCCGAATGTCAGTAAACCAAGATTCAACACCTCACCTAACTGCAGTTTCAACTTCTCCACAAGTGGAACCTTTAACCAGCCAAACTGGAATTCCCCGGTCAACACTAGGGCCCGAGTCCTTGAGGGACCCCTTCCCCTGAGGAGGGCAGCCTCGCCTAAACAGTGTGTTCCGTACTAATAAATACCTTTCCTTTGTATGCCCTCTCTCTGCCTTTTAAAACCTTTCCTTTTCTGCAGCTCAGCAGAACTCCCTTCTACTTGCTGGATGGGGTGCTTCCTGATTCATGAAACATTTTATAATGCCAGTTAGATCTTCGAATGTGCTCAGTTGACTTTTATTTATTCTAACAGCTCTAAGGATGACTTGACTCACAGTTACCTGAGCGATTTTTAGCTCTGTGTCAAATACCTACTGGTTACCAGAAAACCAAGGATGCCACATTGGCTGAAACTAAGTTAAACTAAATCAGTTTGTCTAGGGGTCAAATAAGATGACAAAAAATATTTAAAATGGTCCTGAGATACAAGCAATGCTCCCAAATTATATTCGAGATCATTTGGTCCCTCTAGTTGCCATGTCTCCTAGTGGAAACAAATGACCCACTTGAGGTGGGGGCCCAGCCCTGGCCAGCTGGGGCTTCTCTGTGGCTCTGAATGCTGGGCTGGTCCCGGGATCTCAATGACTCAGTAGAAGGCTGGGAGCATCCAGATTGAGGGATGTCCACAGCTGACTTGGGAACAGAAGTAGTTTTCCAGAAGTTGAGGGTAAGCCATAGATTTAACTATGGTTAAGGTCATTTAAGGAATGGCCCACCTTGAATCAGGACTTAAAAGGGCCCCTGAGACCTATAGCTGGAGAGAGAGAACTTTCTGTCTTATGTGACAGTCTAAGTGACTCTGCAGCCAAAGGCAAATATCTATACTATACTATACTTGGGCTACCCCAGAATAGGAGAAGAGTCACTAAAGGGCCACTCAGAAAATGTCTTCACAATTTTGCCTAAGTCTTACACCCTAAGATTTGGCTTCTCTTATAGAAGGGATTTGGAGTTTCCAAATCTAATTTAAAAACCAATTTTAATGTAATTAGACCTGAAGAATAAAGGGAGTCCTGAAGAGTAAATCACTCAGGTAACTGTGAGTCAAGTCATCCTTAGACCTGTTAAAATAAATAAAAGTCAACTGAGCAAATACATTTTATTTATTCCTAAAGAATAAAGAAAATAGTCTCTTTTCTATCCCCACCTCTACCCCAACCCCTATCCACAGAGCCACCCTTCTCCCCACTCCACACACACCTGGGTAATTTCTTCAGGTTTCAACGCTAAAAATCATTTTTTCTGAGAGGTCTTCAGAACTGTCTCAGAAAATCTGAGCATGTATGGTATGATCACCAAAACCATTGTGGTTGTTCATTACTTTTCCCTTTATCTGATCTGATTTCATGATTTAAATATCTGGTTTTTGTTAGTCATTTCTCTGAACGTACTTTGGACATCAAAATCCAGGTCTGTGAGTTACGCAGTGTCTTCACTCATGTTTCTGTATTTAAACAACCACCCTGTTATCCCCAAATGAATAGGAATCTATTTGAAAGAGTAAATACAAAGAAGTTGAGAATATGTTCATTTTCTTCATAATGGTTTATTCATTCATTCATGTATTTGTTAATTCACACATGCAATCTTAATTCATACTGATTATCCTAGGCAAGGTACTAATCACAATAATTAAGACATGGTAGACTAAGCAATAATAAAGGTATGTACAAGATGTGTGTGCAGGAAGGACAGGGGGGCTAGCCACTGGGGTAGTAGAAGCCAGTTGACTTTGGCTTTAAAAATTAAGTTGGCATTTTCCAGTGAATCAAAGTGGAGAACATCCTATGGAAAGTTTGAGACCTAGAAACTGGGTGTCGTTTCATTTGTTTAAAACTGTGCAAAGGGAGGGGCGCCTGGGTGGCTCAGTCGTTAAGCGTCTGCCTTCGGCTCAGGTCATGATCCCAGGGTCCTGGGATCGAGCCCCGCATCGGGCTCCCTGCTCCGCGGGAAGCCTGCTTCTCCCTCTCCCACTCCCCTTGCTTGTGTTCCCTCTCTCGCTGTGACCCTCTTTTTCAAAAAAAAAAAAAAAAAAGTAAAAAAAAAAAAAAAAAACTGTGCAAAGGGAGAGTCCCAAGGGACAAGGCTATCCACAGCCCATATTAAAGCCACACATGGGGTTGCCAGACTTAGGAAATAAAAACACAGGACACACAGTTGAATTTCGGATAAACAAGTCACTTTTCCTTTTAGTGTAAGTATGTCCCATGCAATATTGAGAACACAGGATGATACAGATGTGAGTTTGATCGGCAGGTTTATTGCTTCTGTGCCTTTAGAACTTGATTTTTCTCAACCTCAGCATCTTCATCCTTAAAATGGGAATAATAACAAGTATCTTTCAAGGTCTTAGTGAATATTGACTATGAGTTCTAGGGTCACGGTAGCTCCCAAATAAACAAGTCATTGATAAAACGGAAGGAGCACGGAACCACGTCATAAAGCTGTCTTGAATCTTGAAGCATGAGTTAGAAGAGTTCATCCCTCGAGGGAGGGACACTCCAGGCATGAAAGAACATGAGCACTGACACTGAAATGTTTAAAAAATAATAAAAATAGGGCACAAGCAAGAAAGGGTGAGCAGGTACATGAAATACTGGGCAGGAAGTGACAAAGATACATAATGAAGAGAAAAGGTAGTGTCTTCGAGCGACAAAGTGAGAGGTTGCTTCCAAAAGGATGTTGCGCCTAGAGTGAACCATGATACTTAAATTCACACCATCCATCCATTTTGTTTTATGAATGGGGCTGGTCATTTTCAGTGACTGAAAATCCTTTATTCCCCATGCGGAGCACCTCTTTCTTCCAAGTTATTGTGGAAACTGAATCAATTTAAGGGAGATTTTTGCCCACTGACCCCCCAACTCCCACTCAGACTCCTGTTTCCTGTAGACCCAGAGGTCTGCACTATTGATTTATAAGTGTTAATCCAGTCTTGGTAACCAAAGAGCCATTCTAATACCCATAGCTCAGTGCCTGAAATCATGAGGGTGGCTGAGCTCTCTGAACTAAGGGCTTGGGGAGGAATAATATTTATTCTTTGGATAAAAGCCATCAAATAAAGGTAAAATAACATTTGGGACTTGTTTTATTTCTGTTACTACAAATTCTCTACTTCTATCCTTCTCTTGACTTCCTTTCCCACACGGCCGGTCTGTGGTCCTCACTCTCCAGCCCTGCTCTCGGAATCCATTTGGGCTATTGGGCCTTTGGGATGACTCTGGTTGCCATGGCAGCACCAGGAGTTGGGAGGACCTCGCTTTCCTTGGCTGGTGTTTCGTAGCTTTAAGGTCTGGGCAGTTCTCTCCTACAAGCTAACTAGCATTCCTGTCAAGGAGACACCTTTAATCTTCTGTCGATTCTTCCCCAACAGTTATGTCTGATTTCCCCTTTGGCTAGAGCTAGCTTTTGCAGAAGTTTCAGTTACCCCATTAGGAACTTTAGAATTGGGGGGATTTAGGTTGACCGGCAGCAAACTGCTTGGCCAAATCTAACGAAGTGGTGTTGGCGCCACCTGGTGGTACTTGTCAGCTCTGACTTAAATGCCAACAGAGTCCCTCGGGTTCCGAACCAGTTGGAGTTTATCGGTAGAGGAAGCCGCTCCCGGTACGGTCCTGTTAGTGGGAACCTTGCTGCCTTTGATCTCATCGCCTGTGAGAAACATAAATGATCTGCAAACTTTGATACCGAAAATGTGCTGATCTTTCGACAATTACCTGCTCAGAAGGCCTTCATTTTCTGAAGCACAAGCCAGAGATTTTTCAGATGCGGACACTGACATAAGTAATCCCCCAGACCCACAGGTGCACACTCTTCTTTTAAACCTGGGTTGTCTGATGACAAAGTCCCGGCTCTTCCAAGGACACGGCATTGTCTCTTAATACGGTGCTGGGTTAAGGTGTGTGCTCACACAGTGGAAGGAGAAGGGGTATGGGGGAAGCACAATTTCTGCACTTTCCAAGGAGGGAGGAGACAGACAATTACTACCCATAATGTCTAGGCTGGTGCTTCTCAAACTGAATGTGCCTACAAATCGCCTGGGGGCTCTTGATAAATTGTTGATTCCGATCAATAGTTCTGAAGACAGCCCTGACCTTCTGCATTTTTAACCAGCTCCTAGGTGAGGCTGACCTGCGTGTCTACAGACCACACGTTAGTCTGGAGGAGGCTTGAGCTATGGTTTTGAGCAGGGAGCAATTTCACATACCACCCTCCCCCACACCCCCACCCCTCCCCACCCCCCACCGAGGACATTTGGCAAAGCCAGGCTTTTTGGTGTCTCTACTGGGGTGAGGGGACGGTGCTACTGGCATTGGTAAACAGAGGCTGGGGTGTTGCTAGCACCCTCTGATACCACGGCAGCCTTCGCCACAGAGAATTACTTGCCCAAATGTCAATTGTGCATAGGCTGGGAAGTCCTGCCCTGAATCTAGAATCTAGTCTTGTGTGAGGGGCCCGTGGGCTGTGAGCAGCTGAGGTCCCCTCACCTGGAGGGGGTTTGCTGGGAAATTGGTGTGAACTGGTTTCTTTTGTTTCTGAAAAGAAACAATTCAGTCCTAGAAAGCCCCATGTATATTTCAGAGGCAAATGAAGGGCAAGTGAACCCAGTGGGGACTTGCAAGTATGAGCCATGATTAGGAGTGTCTCCGTTCAGTCAAGGACTTAGCCACACAAAATCAATGAGCCCCTCGGGCTGGGAAATGCTTTCCTTCCCAGCTCCCGTAGGACCAAAACAACAATGAAAAGAAACGTCTTCCTAATGTGATTTATCCCCCAGGAGCTCTTGATGATAAAATTATTACCATAAACCTAGACTAGGAGGTCAGCAAACTTTTTCTGTAAAGGGTCGGATAGTAAACATTTTAGGCTTTGCAGTTTGTATGGTCTACGTCACAAATACTCAACTTTGCCAGGGTAGCCCAGAAGCACCCAGAGACCATGGTAAAGAAATGGGGAGGCTGCATTCATTCCAAAAGTACTTTATTTACAGAAATAGCCCCATGTCAGATGGCTGGAGGCTACAGTTTGATGATCTCCCGTCTGGGCGCTCAAGGGAATCAGATCAGCTTTAGATCCTACGTTAGCTGTGACATAAGCAAGTGCATTTTTATTTGCCCTCCTTTGGTTTTATGGGCGTGAGGAGAGGGTGGCTAATGCCGTAAAACAGGCAACAAAACCAAAATGGTTTCGTGCCTGACCTCATCACTGTGGAAACAACCAATGGCACAATCCCATAATTCTAGTATCTCCCTCTGACAACGCAAGTTCTCGAATTTATCACCAAACATTAATGAGCCAAATGTGCTTAGCATTACTGGGAGCTGCAGGGAACCCAAAAAAGGAAAGTCACAGTCCACTGTTCTTAAGCATTTTTGTTGTTGTTGTTGTTGTTATGGTAATAAGACATAAACACATAATCACAGCACATTCAAACGCCCATAGATAGATAATTTATTAAAAGCGCATGTGACACTTGGTTAGGCATTTGGGAAAAATGGAACCTGCATACGTTCTTCTGTTACCAAAATAAATTCCAGTTGGTTCCAATACTTAAATGTAAACAAAGTGAAATCATTGGTGCTAGAAGTAAACACAGGATGGGTATACATTGTTTATAATCGTGGGGTTGGGAGAAGTTTTCTATTGAGAACAGGATCTCAGAATCCACAAGGAAAAGATCACATAAAGATAAAAAGCAGCTATGTGAGAAAGTCTGCCATAAACAAGATCAAAAAGAACTAGATAATTATTTTAATACAAAGAGTGAATTACTCAACTTTGTGAACTCATAAAAATCAATAGGAAATGATGAATACCATAACAGAAAAGTCATAATTTATTGAAGGACACATTGCCAATTAATCTTATGCATCTGAGTAGATGTGAAGAAAATAAAGAAAAAAAAATCCTGACCAAAATCAATTGAGATTCATCACCTAGGGACAGGTCAGCTGCAGTCTTGGCTCCTTGGATCGCGGTGCCCTCCCGCTGCTCCTGAGGATGGCCGTCCGGGAACCCACGCTGAGAAAGGCCACATGGAGCCCCTCCAGGCTCAGCTGGGCTCACCTTGGGCCATTCTGGCCCAGGAGTCAGATAAGAGACTGAAGAAGCCTCTGGATGATCCCAGCTCCCAGCTGTTCAAGTCACTCCCAGCCTTTCGGGTCTCCCAGCTGAGTCCCCAGACGTCAGGGAGCAGAGACAAGCTGTGGTCACTGTGCACTTTCTGGAATCCTTACCCACAGACACCATGAGCACAAAAAAGCCTGGATTGTTCTATGCCACCTATGAATTTTGGCCGGTTGGTTAGATAGCAGCAGGAAACACTGTGCACCGCAAACAAGGCAGGCAGGGGTTGACGCAGGATGGAAGCCATACTGGGAACTGTCTTGGAGACCGAACAGAACACAGCAGCTCACCCAGCTATGACCCAGCATGACGACAAGCTTAGATGCTGGATTCCAGAGCAGGCACGGAAATGGATAAGGCTGAGAGCAGGAGCACCAGCCCCGGGCACCGGCAGTTAGGTGGCTGTCCAGGGCCAACCACCTCTCATCAAGGTCAGAGTCAGTCCTGGGACATAGATTCATTCAGGAAGAATATTCATCCCTCAAGGTGAAGCAACAGGATGTGTCTGGAGAACAAGCATGGCAGGCACTGTTTTCTTTGGCAGATGGCAAAGAGGACTCGATGAATGGGTGTTAGAGGAAGTGAGTAGAGTGGTAGAGCGGGCAAGCCGGGCAGGGAAAGGACAGCCAAGGGCAGGAGAGAGGGCAGGCTGGCTGCCTGGGAGTCAGGAAGCTGATGCCCAGAGTGAGCGGAGGACACAGGCCAGCTCCGTGACGTAGGGGGTAGATCACACCTTCCCTGAGCCTCTTTCTCCAGTTAGAATGCTTCTCCTTTCCTACTTAGCAACCTTAAAACAAACTCCAAACACCTTAGCAAAGTTGACCTTGTAGACCTGGCCCCTGCTTAACTTCTCTCCCCTTCCCCGCTGCCTCCGCCCCAGAATCCTCTCCGTTTGTCAGGCTCACATGTTTGGACCTGCCCGGCCACCTTCCCTCCCTGGCATGCTCAGCCTCCACCACTGGCTCATGGTCATCCTTCGGGTCCAAGTGAAAGTTCTTCCCTCCCAGAAGCTCTCTCTGGCCATCCTACTGAAAGGATTAAATCTTTGAATCACCTTCTGTTTTGTTTTATTTTTCTTTATTGTACTTATAAGCATCTAAACTCATCTTGAATATTGTCTTTTCTCCCTCCCCGGAATTGAAGTGACTCCTGAGGGCTGGGACCTTTCCTGTCTTGGTTAATGTTGTATCTCCACGACCTAGAATAGTGCTTACCATTTAGTAAGTGCTCAGTAAATGTATGTTGAGTATAAATAAGTAAAAATCCTTTCGAGACAAACTCCTATCCATGCTTCAAAACCCTGCTCAAGCTGAACACCCTGCAAAGCCTTCCCCGACAAATATGCTGGTACTTTGTGCTGCAGCTTCTAAACAAAACACCCACCGTCATTCATTTGCCAAGCTCTCCTGTGCACCCCACTTTGCAGGTCTCCCCATGGGCTAAATTGGTGAACGTGGGCTCTGTAACTCAAGCAGCCAGCTGGATCTCTCAGGGTAACCTCATCAGAAGGGGTTCTCGCAGAGAATGAGGACTGCGGGCAGCTTCCAAAGCCAGACTCCCTGGGCTCCCATCCCAGCAGACCTTGTTGTGTGAGTTTGGAAAATATTTTTGAACTTTCTGGGCCTCCATTTCCTCATTGTGTAATGAAGATCACAATAATTAGCCATAGAGCTTTGTGATGAGCACACGGGGTGCCTGGCACATAGCAAACATGCACAGGAGTTAAATGACTTTATATTGAACAGTTGAATCTTTGGCATAAATCTGTACCACGTAAGTACATACAACAGAATCGAAGAGGAAATAAGCAAATTGAGTGAACGCTGTGGAAATACAACGGTCATCTCTGTAACAATACAGAGAAGGACCCCCGCCTCCAGATGAGCCGGTTCACACCGGCTCCACGTGGGGGCTCCACAGGGACCCGTCCACAGCCCGAGGTTCCCTATGACCGAGCACACGTGGGACTCCTCCCCACACGGGGGTGAAATCAAACTCCCCAAGGGCCTGCCGCTCCCACCACAGAAGACACGTAAAATCCATCTCCAGCTCACCGCACAAAACCATCACACAAGCTCACCATTTCTTACTCAGAAAAGACTTAGTATGTCCAGAGTTCCCAAGAGCCAGCCCACTGTCTTAGAGCACACGGAGCGTGGGGCCCCATAAAGATACAGGGGCGGCCAGGCCTTCTTGTCCTGGGGGGTGCCGATCACTGAGGGGCAGCCCTGTTCCCTGGACCGCCCGCCACACACACAGGAGGCAGTCCGTCCCTCCACAGGTTAGAGGACTGGCTCTTGACACGCACTGGAGAGTATGGCAGGGTCCGAGCTGACCCCGAGCAGCCAAACATCTCCTGGGAGGCGTAGGTCATATACACAAAGCCGTCCTCGTCCTTGTGGTCCCTGTAGACTTCTGCCATGGTCACACTCATGCTGACCAGGCTCCTGTTGTTCACCAGCAAATAAAAGGCTTCGGTGGCCCCGAGGACCAGGCGGCTCCTGGGTGGGGAGGGGGGAGGGGCAGGAAGGGAAAACTTCAACTGGGCAGGGAAGGGCCCCTGACCCAAGGCCTGACTCACCTCTGTTTGTCCACTGCAAACATGTTGACCCAAGGAGCCCACCTCCCCGCTCGAGCGCATTGTCCTCAAACTTGACAAGTCCCCAGGAGGGCCTGTTGAAAGCAGATGCCTGCACTCCACACACACAGATTCTTTTAAAGATTTTATGTATTTATTTATTGGAGAGAGAGAGAGAGAGTGTGTGTACAAGCAGGGGGAGGGGCAGAGGGACAAGCAGACTCCCTGCTGAGCACAGAGCTTGACATGGGGCTCGATCTCAGGTCCCTGAGATCATGACCTGAGCCAAAGTCAGACGCTTAGCTTAACCAACTGAGCGCCCCCAGGCACTCCTCGACACCCAGGGATTCTGATTCAGCTTGCCTGGGAAGCATCTCACAGGGCTGCAGAATCATGATGCTCAGGAAGACTGAATAGCTCCCTACTCCTTCCCTGTCGATTTAAAATACCTTAAGTCCTCCCGGTTGGACCAAAATGGTGAGGCCATCCCATCATTAACTGGGAGACATACCAACACAAAAATGCTACGCTAATAAGCCCCTCTTTGCTCTCAAACGCAATGTATGTACATCCGCAGACATACAAAGGAGATTCCAGTATCTCCCAGCATCTCACTGTTCAACAGCCTTGGGATGGCATTTTGGAAGGTTGTTTCTCTTTCTTTCTTTCTTTCTTTCTTTCAGCTCCTGAGCAATGGCTAGCTGCTCTTTCCTCCCCCTACCATCCCTCCTCCCATCTCAAGGAGATGGAGAAGCAGCAAAGTTCAACTGGACATGCTGTAAATATCAAGGTCAATCTGAGGCCTGACTCCTCCTGCGGTGGAGGACAACATGGCCGTGTGGACCCCCAGGTAAGGGCTGTTTCCCTGCAGCACACTTCCATCTGCTCTGCTTGGAAAGACAGGCCCAGCCTGCCCACTCTGGTCTCAGAGCTTTGAACTTTCAGGTGAGCTAGGTCTATGTGGCTATGCGACACAGGTGGCTGGAAACCGATTAATTTCACAATCAGATAATCCCTCCCAAAGTAACCCCAAAGACAATTGCATGGGTGTTTTGGGGTAAAAGAAGTGCTCTACAGTGGGAGTGGGCGGAGCTGAGGACAAGTGCATGGCCTTCAGCTCTGCAGGGCACTCTGTTCCCAGAGTCTGCATGCCCACCTCCTATCTCTTGCCGTGCTCTCTTTTTCTTTCTTTCTTTCTTTTTTCTTTAAGACTTATTTATATATTTGAGAGAGAGAGAGAGAGCATAAGCAGGAGGGGCAGAGGGAGAGGGAGAGAGAATCCCCAAGCAGACCCCACATCGAGAATGGAGCCCAGCACAGGGCTCGATCTCACAACCCTGAGATCACAAACTGAACTGAAACCGAGTTGGACACTTGACTGATGGCACCACCCAGCCGGCCTGCCATGCTCTCTTTCAATGAGGGTTTTGGCATTCCCTGGAGAAGGAGGCTATGGGCAGGGATTTTTGTCTGTTCTGTTCACTGCTGTAAAAGACAGAGGCTAGAAAGGACAGAAAACATAACTGATGCTCAATAAACATCCTGGAGCATCAAATGTTGAGATGGGGAGGGGGCCAGGACTGGTGGAAAAGAGAGGATGACCCCTGTCTGGGAAGGAGAAAAAGAATGGCTCTCAGAACTCCAAGGGTTGTTTCCCAGGGAGGTGGGGGAAGGGGTATAATCCTAACGCTCATGTTCCCTTAGCCACCTCCACCTCACTCTGGGCCAACATAAGCTTCCCTGAGGAGAGGAAATCGGGATGTTCTTAAATAACTCGTCAAGAGAAACAGAACAGAGACAGACACACACTCATAATGAATTCTTGAGTAAACAAGCAGCTATGCAACTCGAGAGGGCTGGCCTCTCCAGACTTTTCAACCCTATGAAGAATTACCCCCCAGGGGTTACATTCACATTATTCCCAAATCATTTTTACTGAAGCCATGTGTCGGGTGAGACTACTTAACCCTATTAAGCTTTAAAAATAGCTCCATTTTCTTTGCTGTACCTTAACCCAAGGGAGGAGCATGTTTGGGGACGCCTTCCCTATCCTCCCTCCCCGGGTCTGAGCAGTGCAGGGGGCATTTGCCTTTTGAAGAGGTGCCCACTCCCCCAGTGCACACACACTTCAAAGGTACTGTGTTTCTACTGGGAAAATGCAGACTGGGTTTTAAGCAGCATGTGGAAAAAAGGATCTTCTGGATTAGTTCCAGAGCCAAGATGACCTCTGAAACTTCTTAGAAAAGTTGGCAGCTCTTATTCTCTTTAAACTTGTTATCTGTGGGTTCTCCCACCTGTTTAAGTTAGATTAATTCTCAGAGCATCTTTTCTGGGCACTACAGAATCTAAAAGGTGAGTCACAAAGGAAATCTTTTCTCTCTCTTCCAGAATGCCCCCATCCTCAAAACCAAACCAACTAACAAAGCAAACGGAAAAAAGCCCAGCATGCTCCCTGACGTGCACTTTGTCTCCTACCGGATGACGCTGAGGAATTGGGTCATGGTCAGCTCCTGTGGGACCAGGAACTTGGTCTTGTCCAGCGGAGGCAGGAACTTCTCCCTGGGGTAGCGTTCCACTATCACCTGTCAAGAGGGTCAGTCCCTAAGAATGTGACTCCGAGCTCTCCGTATCTTAGAAATTTAGAATAGGGAGAGACTGGGTTTTTTTCCCCTTCTTCTTGTTATTTTATTTTATTTTTCAAGGAACAGAGTATACTCCTTTTCTTTTCTTTCTTTCTTTTTTTTTTTAAGATTTTATTTATTTATTTGACAGAGAGAGACACAGCAAGAGAGGGAACACAAGCAGGGGGAGTGGGAGAGGGAGAAGCAGGCTTCCCGCGGAGCAGGGAGCCCGACGCGGGGCTCGATCCCAGGACCCTGGGATCATGACCTGAGCCGAAGGCAGACGCTTAACGACTGAGCTACCCAGGCGCCCCAGGGTATACTCCTTTTCAAAAAGCACAATGAAGTCTTACCGGGATCTTGTTTGGGAACTTTGCCCGGATTCCAGCAACTTCCTCTTGTCTGGTTGCTGTGAATATTTCAAAGACAAAAGAATAAGTAAACAGCAAGAGAAGTCTGTACCCTCTTTCCCTCTCTCAGGCAGTCCAGACAGCTTCCCTTAGAATTCTACCTAAGCTCTTCCTCTGCTTGAAGGGTCTGAGGCTTTGGATTTTCTGTGGAGTCTGCATTTTGCTCAACAGCTGTGCCTGTCTCTGACTTAAAAAAAAATCCCACAACCGGGACCTAACTCATTCCTCAGCTGCTTCCAAACCGCCCACAGGAACCTAAAGGAGGCCCTTATGTAGGGCTGTGTGACATCAGGCCTCTCCAACCCTCCCTCTCCTCCCCCTCCCTGGGCAGGAGGAGGTCAGTCCTGAGGATGGAGAGAGAACAGCCACCTGCTTGCTGCTCAGACAAAGTCACTTTGCTCACGATCAGTTCAGGCTATTTCTTCGCTGGAGAAATTAAGGTTCACAATAAAATCAGTGGCTGCGTCATCAAACAGCCTACATCTGGGCTGAGGACTCTGGAGAGGCCAAACAGCGGGTTCGCTAGGAACAATCTTGTGCTTCAGAAAGGAACCATCTCGAAGGTGGGTCAGGACGGAGCTGCCGGCCCTGAACTGGGCTGCGTTACTCCCACAACGGTCCTTGCCAGTTTTCATAGAGAGAAACCTATGATCAGAAAGGTAAAGGGATTTGCCCAAAGTCACACAGCCAGTAAGAGAGGGGGTTGGGATTAAAACTCCGATCTGGTGCCAAGTAGGGCACAGTCCAGTATATGCTGCCATTTTATCTTCTCTGCCGTAAAGGGGGTGAAGGAAGCCCAGTGACCCCCAAGATCTCCCTTCGAGAGAGAGATAAGAAACAGAGGCCCATAGGGGCTAACTGGTTTGCCTGGGATCCAATGGTTGGTAAGAGGCAAGACACAGATCTCCCAGGTCCCAGCGTCCATGGTTTGCTTCCAGACACATACGCACATCCAGGCAGACCTCTTCACTCCGAGTGAGCGGAGGGGTCACATTTCCCAGCAGAGTACCTCAACAGTGAAGTCTTCAAAGAACCATAAAGGGACATAAAGGAAGGTGATGGTACATTCTGTACGTTTGCTTCATGAATCCGAGTGTGAATCTCAGCGCTTTGGTTAATCATCAGGAATGGACATCGAGTGATTAAATGATAGCATCACTGACAAGTGGCCTCATCCTCTGTCCTTGGACATCCTCTGTCTTTAGAAAGGACACGTGTGTTCATGGGGCTGAGATAATAAGGAGCAAGTGTGGACTGCACGTCTGTAGTCAAGCAGCTTTCAAATGCACAACCTCATTTAAGCCCCAGTTGCCTTGTGGGTGGGAAGGGCAGGTAGGATGCACATCCTATCGATGCACACTCAGCCAGGGTGCACTGAGGTGGGGGGGGCCACCCCAGGCCGTCCAGTTCCCAGGAGTGGGCCTAGCACCCAGGACCTGCAAAGCTGGCTCCACGCCTGGCCCTCAATTTCTGATCTTAGATAAATCACTTCATGTTACTAACTATGGTTTTCCTTGTTCCAAAATGATTACTTTTACCTGATTTAAAATGGTTTGTTTTGCCTAACGTGGAGTGGTTAAGTGGGAGTTGAATGAACTCATTTATGTGAAGCAGCTAGCGCAGGGCCTGGCACCAAGTCCGATGCCCTCCCTGCACCGGGCCTCCCCAAAGGCCCCGCAGTCCGGGAATGTGGACGGGCATTGAGGTTTGAAGGCTGAAGGAAATAGCTCTGGGTTAGGGCCAGGAGAAAATAAGTCCCAGCTGCAGTGTTTGGTCCATCATTATTAGGGCTTTGAGATGTTTCCTAACTGCGCTGCATTTGGCTTTCTTGGCTGCCACCTGGGATTAGCTCAGCCAGGCCTACCTCTCAGGATATAATGGGGGTGAAGGCGGTAATAGAACAAGGGACTTGGGGAAAAAATAAAATATGACAATACTCATAGAATGTCTTGTCATTCAGCAAGAGAGTGGCAGAGATCATTTTTCTTTTGTGGAAAAGCTTCTTTTTTGAGGGGAGCAGGGTGTCCGTGGGTGCTGTGTGGCCCCATCTTGCTCCTCGGGCCGAGGGGCAGGACCAGTCATCTGGAAGGTGACCAAAGCCACATAACATCGATGCCACAAGGACTGTGGGGAAGGAGATGGGAACAGCACCATGGTAAATGGCTGGAGTAAGAGCCTCGGCTTGATTCGGGGTCCTGGCTACTGATTTTAGTAAGCAAAGCCCAGCTTTATTCTTCTTAGAGCTTTCCCTGTCCCACAGGCAAAGCATGTGAAAGATGAGCTGGCTGAGCTCATGCTGATTCGCACCCACCGGGCCCTCCTCCATCTCCTCCGACCTGGGGCCTGGGCAGGGGTCCTGGGACTAGAGAAAGCTGGTCAAATGAGATGTTGGGTGGTGCTAGCAATGGGGATTAGGAAGACTCATTTCTCTCCACCTGTAAACATGCCTGTGTCCCACCTTCTTAAAATAGGAACAAGTCAACCTTCCCTTGACTCTACCAGACATGTGAATGTCATGGAAAGAACAATTTTGAAAATAGGCTTGGGTCCCAGATCTTCCTGACAAGTATGTTACTTCTTTGAGCTTCATGTTATTCATTAGCAAAGTGAGTATGCTTTTGCTCGTCTCCTGGGGTTGTGTGACGATGAAATGTGGGGAGCTCTGGGATGTCCGCGTACACGTGAGATGGCACAGTGGGGGCTCAGGGAACACAGATTCTCTTACTACTCCCCTCCTGTGTAGCCTCTAGCCGGGCCCGCTCACACTTCCTGAACCTTCCACAAGAGTTGCCCGAGCTCATTCTTTCCACTGAGCTCACTGCCTGTCTTCTCCTTCAGCTGCAGTCTGGAGTCTGTCCCAACACCAGTGCGTGCTCTTGGGAGGTCAGCACTAACACACACGAGCACCTCTCTTTCGTCCTTATTTTATTTGATCTTTGAGCCATCAGCGTGTGGAATTGTGCATTTTCTCCTTCTGAAAAGTCTCATCTTTTGGGTTCCTTGGGATTCTTCTTCCTTTTGTTCCCCCACCCCAACCCTGAAGCTGACAGTTCTCCTTAAGGCTGCTAAGGAGATAAGTGGACTATCCATTTATCCATAATAAATCCACATTTACTTATGTGAATAAAAGCTTTCACAAAACGTCTCTATATTTCTTGATCTGTAGCTGTCTGTGGCCTGCATCGAGTGCGTGCAAGCCTATGGAACAGCAGAATCCTTGCTGCGCACATTGAGCTTAAGCGAGGCCCCCCCCCGCCCAAGGCCTGGGATAACCGTGCTCCCAACCCCATTGCTGCCCTAAGCCCCTGCTGTGTACAAGGCTTAGAGCCACCAAGAGCTCCTGCACCCTGATCTTGACATTCCTCCAGTCCCACCCCAGTCCTCGTCTCGCTTCATATGCTTTCCTGGGATGACTTTAATCATTCCTGAGGAGGGCCCTCAGGTGACTCAGTTTCTTTAATGTGATGAAGAGCAGGCCTGTCCCCTGGCAAATGTAGATGAGTAGGGCTTACAGAGGGACTAGGACAGACCCACATTGCTTTCCCATCCTGTCCTATTGTGGCTGTGTCATTCATCCTTCCTGGCTACAAGCTTTTATTCCCGGGAAACAGGTATAGGAAGGCGCTGGAGCAGGTGGGAGGGCTTGATGGAAGGAAGCCTCCATCAGTGTGTACATTTCCAAGAGGAGAGGTTCTGGAAGCCTGATTGGTGGCTTCACGGTGGCCGTGGGGGAGACAGGAGCTGTGCTTCGAAGGGGGGCTCCTACTGCTGCAGACACCCAAGACTTCCCATCCTAGATAAGACTCACTCAGGATGGGAACGCAATGCTCACATCTGCAAGGTAGAAAGCTGAAGTTCAAACTTTATTTCATTCTATTTTATTTTCTTCATCAAGTGCCTTTTAGGATGCTGCTTACCAATGAGACTTGTGTATCTGATCAACGTGGATGAATACACTTTATTCTGAGTCAGACCATCAATGAAAATAGAAGCTTCTGGTCCCAGTCCCAAGTTAGCCATGGAATGATGACGTCACTTGAGCTCAGAATCTTCTTAGTTAGCCTGCGAAATCATTTTAATGCTGGAACATAGCTATCCTGTCCCCAAGACAAAAGTAACCCCCAGTAGCCACGAAACAAGGGCAAAACCTTGCCTATCTGTGTAGGCCCAGTACTTAACACAGAGACTGGCATATAGTTCATGCTCTATAAAGTTAATTGCATTTCTCTGCGTGCAAACTGCCAACACAGAACAGTGCCCAGTCACACAGTGGTGTTACCTGAAGCCCTGCATGCAGGGAAGGCAAACTCATATCCAGACCATGTATTGGTTACAGTCAGATGAATCGCAGCTTCTTCCAGCAGTGAAATGAGGCCAATGGCATCTATGGCCACTGGGTGACCAGTTGGCCTCCCTGAGGACTCTGCTATTAGGGCTCCAGCATCAGTCTCAGTCGGGTGATTGGACATTGGCAATAGCCTAGTGGGAGCTGGGCTGGTGAGTTGGAATTCATGCTGCTGGGCCCGTGCCTTGCCTCCATCCCATGGATTTGCCCCCGTGGATATTCCTTCACACACTCATCATTTTAACCCTGGGGAAAGTGGGTGTTGGTGGCCAACGTGAACAGGTTAACTGTCCAAATCATTCTGTGTCCCTGGCTGTTGATTGCCTCCTTGTGGTAGCTCTCTGGTGGCATTTACATGTGTTATAAAGATCTCCACACTTTGCATCTGCACCCATAGGTGCATCCTCATGCCTCTTTCCTAGATGTCCCTGTCCCCATTCTTCAGGTTTTCTTCTTACAGCCCCTGACTCATCAGCCAAGACATTTGCCGCTGCCCAGGAGTCTATAGAACGACTGGGCATACTGCCCGAAGCTCTGCCTAGTGGCAGGAGTGCCCCCCCACCACTGACTTCAGGGCCATGTGAATGGGGCTGTAGGGTATGTCAGCTCGCACCATATACCGAGCCTACACATCTGTGAATGAAGTATAGCCTTTTCCTTCCTCTGTCAGCTGATTGTAAGCGATCCTCCCCAACAATGGCCATCAGAGTGAATGAAGGAAGGACATGGGTACAACAGTGGTGAGTTACAAGGGGGTCTGGGCTACCTGCTAATGCAGCTTACTGGGCCCTTGGCTCTTGTATCTTATCCTAAATGTACCCCTTCAGTTTTAATTAATTAATTAATGTTGTTGCTTATTTAAGGATTTTACTTATTTATTTGAGGAGGGAGAGGGACAAGCTGACTCCATGCTGAACGCAGAGCCTGATGTGGGGCTTGATCCCACGACCCTGAGATCATGACCTGAGCCGAAATCAAGAGTCAGACACTCAACCGACTGAGCCACCCAGGCACCCCCACCCCGTTTCAGTTTTATGATGGGTTGCTGCTGTTTATGACTTTGTGGGTTGGACAAAATCTATCTGATAGTGGCCAGGTCTGGCCACATTTCCTCTTAATGTCCATGGTCAGCTAATTTTAAAAGATGAATCATTCTCTGTTGCAGATGACATGGCTATGCTTTGGAACCCTAGCAATCTAAATGGTGATTCTTTTATTGGGATTGATCATAACTGACCCAACACAACATCTTTTTCCACCACCGATACCATGAGGTCTACCTGGTCATATGGCCTGAGAGGCATGGTTGTTTGTGACAGTTGTTTCTTGCTGGGGCTGCGCTCAAAGCTGGCAACATGTTATGTCTCCTAGTATATTCTCATGTGCGGAATATGTGATCTTTAGAACCCCAAAAAGGCAATCAAGCATTGCATTTCCTTCTGGGAGGTGTGGGAGGTGTGCTATGGAAGAATTTGTTCTTGACTATAGAGAGGATGTTGCAACATGCCCAGGGCCACTGACTCCCTAAAAGCTTCAAGGATTAGGCAGGCCCCTGAGTCACTGAAAGATTTATGTCCCACCTCTGGAAAGCATGTGCGTCATAAAGGCTTCCAGTGTACTCGCTACTTCTTGCTCATCTGATTGGATCAACATCATATCATTGATATAGTGGACCCATGCCCTATTACTTGGGATGTCTAGACAATCTATTTCTCTTTGGACAATAGTATGACAGAGGGTGGGAGAATTAACATAGCCTTGCATAGCCTTGCTCCAAATAAATGCAAAATATTTTTAGTTCTTTTTAGTAGGGATGGAAAAGAATGCATTTGCAAGATCATGGGCCATATATCATGTAGCTGAGGCTATGTTGATGTTCTCCAGCAAATCTCTTACATCTGGCAGAGCAGCTCTGGTGGGGCTTTTATTTGGTTGAGCTTCCAAGAGCCACCTGAGCATCTGGTGGTGGCATCATCTTCTATGCTCCTTGCCAGAATATCAAATCCTTGCAATAGGGAAATGCTCTGACATCAATAACTTCTCCCTTATCTAATTTTATGTTCCATGTCTTCCCACCACATATACCTCCCATCCAGCACATTTAGAATCAAGACCTATATGTTCTCTCCTGGCTGCAGGGGTACAATTTGCTAGGTCCTGCAGCTCTCCTACTAACCAGATTTAGGTCACAATTTATGCAGCTGGGTGATGTCATACCCTAAACCTAGTCATTAGCATAATGGCCAGTGGGAAAGGTGTGGGATATGCTAAGCAGGGAGACCTGTTCCCTTGTAGGGTGAATGTGTCTGCATGATCTTCAGGTGATGGGGGAAGAATTCGCTTTTAACTGGAAAGAGCAGACCAGATCTTTCAAGGGAACCTAGGGGCTCAAGAGTTTCAAATTAATTGACCCAGATGTACCTATCCTAAATCTCAGGTTCCAATCCTTCCCTGCCAGGACCCCTGGCTTCAGTATAGCAGACATGCCTACATTGAGAATTCATCCTTCTCTGCAGTTCTATTACTCTTGTAATTATGTTGTGGCCCTGATCTTCAGCTTCTTCTGTCCTTCGGCTAAAGGAGAGGAGAGTGTCTTCCAAGGAGGCCCTCTGGATTTTATACTTTGCTTTTAATTGATGATTAATCAACTTGAGCCTTTCTTTTACTTTCTGGACAGCATCATAGCCCCCAGCAATAGCCATGCAACTCCGTAGTCCTTATAATTACCCTTTGCTTTTTAGTTCTCAAATGCCCGATATACCATGTCTCCAGTGCACCCCCTTCCACTGACTACCACCCCAGCACCTTAGCACCCCCACAGCTGGGGGATAAGAGTTTCAGTCCTGGCCTGTCACTCGGCATGCACCCCAGGCTTCATCTTTGCCACTGCTACTCTCACTCATGGGATTGTACCATGCGCACGTCCTTGGGCTGGAGTGGAAACCAACATTACATACACATGTCTGGTTAATCCATTTTCTCAGTTAATCCCTGTGAAAAGAGATCAAAAGACACCTGAAGGTCAGAAAGTTTAAGTAATTTGCTCAAGATCTCTCCGCTGTTGAGATTTGAGCCTATGACTATATTGCACCAAAACCCATTATGATATGTTTGTCATTCTAGAATTTTAAAAGTTAGCTTAAAATAGAGCCATCACTGTCATAGGGAAAACGCTCCCTGAAACATCTCCCTAGCAGCTCCAGGTTTACGGTTTCATATGCACAGAACCTCTACCCCTTCTGCTGCGGGCATCCCCGAGTTTTGTTGTTATTATTATTGAGGTATAATTGACATATAACTTATATTAGTCTCAGGGGTACAACGTAGCGATTTGAGATTTGTATATATTGTGAAACGATCACCACATTAAGTCTAGTTAACACCCATCACCTCATAGAGTCACACTTTTTTCTTTTTTTTTACTTGTGATGAGAACTTTTAAGATCTACTCTCTTAGCAACTTTCAAATATATACCTCATACAATATTTGTCTTTCTCGGATTTATTTCACTTAGCGTAATGCCTTCCAGGTAAGGAGTCTCCGAGTTCGGATTAAGACAGACTATGTGCTAGAGATTTCTCCACCACAAATAACCCAGGTCCCCACCACTGTTAACACGCTTACAGCCCTGGGAAATGAAGGCCGAGCGGCTCAGGCTGTGGCCCCAGCAGGCAGGCTGTTTCTAAGATCCTCGGGTGCCTGCAAAAGGAGCTGTGGCCCCACCTCAGCGCTCCCAGCCAGCAGGTGGTTCCTTCTCCTTCCCACAACCCGGCAGGTGTTGGTGTTCACTCCCAACCCCACCTGGGGGGAGAGAGGATTGTCTGGCACCGAGGCATTCCAGGGCCTACTAATCCCTTAGATACAGGAGAGCAGAAAGAGAAAGGAAGTCCACTATGGAGGAGGAGGGAGCCCCGAATGGCGGGGAAGGACTGTGGTGGAGGCAGCCAGGAAGGAGCGGGAGCTCATGTTTCCAAGAGCCAGCAGCATCTCAGGGTCTGCCTAGCCCAGTCAGAAACTGGGCACTAGTCCTGGCGTCTGCTAGGAGCCCCGACTTCTGGCATCTTCGGAGGCTGCGGGAGGGTGTAACACGGTTTCTGCCACTCTGAGGCCCTGGAATTCAGCCAGCCTGAACCCATCACACTGCATTACCTGAATCAGCTGAATCCCAGTGCCTGGATTCTGGAGGATTCCTTCTTTTCACGGAGTTTCAGGTTCGATCTTTATTTATTTATTTATTTATTTATTTTTTAAAAGATTTTATCAGGTTCAATCTTTAAAAGTGGAGAGAGTTATTTTGGCTTCACAACAATATATTCCTTTTTTTTTAATTCCAAAAATATTTGCTGGATACCTCCCATGTGATGGGCACCCTGCACCCAGCTGCTCCTGGGGATGCAGCTGAAAAGTAAAAACAAGGTCTGAGCTCAGGCAGTCTGCAGCTTAGCGGGGAGGCAGATGATGACAGAAGGAACACGCATGCAATGAAGGAGGGCCAAGGTGCTCAGAGAGGGTGGGTGAGGGGGTCTGGATTAGTGGACAGAGGGGCAGGCCGGGGACGGCTTCCTGAGGAAGCCGTATTTGAGCACGTATTTCAAGAATGAGTAAGCATAAGCCAGGCAAAGCGAGGCAGTGGCGTAGGTGGGGTGTGGGGGTTCAGGACGTGTTTGAGGCAGAGGGAACAGCATGCCCGACGGCAGGATACGGCATGACGAAGGCAGTGCTGGACGTCGCAGTGACTGCAGCATTGAAGGCTAGGAGGGAAACGGGGCTGCAGCATGCGGCTGCAGAGCGTCGTCGAGCCCATGGGCCCTGTGGTGTGATTTTTATCATAAGGGCAACGTGAAAGCACCTAAGCAGAGTGTAATGGATTAAATTTGCAGTTTGGGAAAATGGTTCAGGGGGCAACCTGGGTGGCTCAGTCAGTTAAGCGTCTGGCTCTTGATTTTCAAGCCACTTGTGGGGCTCTGTGCTCAGCAAGCAGTCTGCTTGAGATTCTCTCTCTCTCTCTCTATCCCTCTGCCCCTCCCCCTGCTCATGCATTCTCCCTCTCTCTAAAATAAATACACACCAGTGACTGCCCCAGAATTTAAAAAACCCCAAATAAGACTTCTCAGACTTAGAGTCAAGTGCAAACCACAGTCAGGACCCTTCCTTGTCTGATCCCAGTGTTTCCAACACCATGACACATGCTCCCCAGCACACCCTCCGGTCCCGCCCTCCCTACCCTTCTAGCCCCCGATTGAATTTCCTTCCCCAGGCCTTGGATTTCTATCCCCATATTTTGAACGCTCTCAGTAGATTTCCTTCCAATCTTGCACAAATCCTGTTCAAGGGAATATTTTTTCTCCTAAAACATTTCCTGTAATTACAATGTTGCCAAGGACATTTATATTTAACTTTGAATTTGTGTTCATGGCTCAGTAAGTGTGAATGGATTTGGTTTATTCTCAACCATCAATTAGCGAAAATTGTGGAAGATACAAAGATGTACTGGATACAACATCTTCCCTCATCGGGAAGGTAAGAGTGGATCATTTCTTCTCTGCTTGTGTTCTCAATTGTGTACCCATGGGGCTGTTTGTGTCTGAATCTCAGGAACGCCATTTAAGCCAAGAACATAGCTGGGAATGTATTCTTCCATGTTCCTCTAGCGGGTGGAGAGCATCACAGAATGATTCAGGTAATGGAATGGGGTGAACTTAGAACCATTCAAGGGCTACCAGTCCATTTTTCCTCAATCCATCTTTTTAAAGCCTTGCCATTGGTTTATATATATTTTTTATCATGTAAAATTACTAAACCGATCCACTTTGGAGTGATAGCTAAGACTAGAAATTTTAATTATCTTGAAAGTTGATGGTGCCATTCACTTCTTACCGAAGTATGTGAATGTTAAATCTTCCTCACACAAGCTCTCACCCAGTGAGGTGTGGCCACGCAGAGGATGTTGTGCTCTCTGGTGCCCTCTGCTGTTCCTCGCGTTGGTCATGTTCCTTCAAATTAGTCTGCGAGGCAATTCTCCAAATTTAGCAAATGACAAATTTCCACAATGACCACATTTCCTGACTGGCTTTAACCCAGTTTTAAAACTGTGGTTTTAACAGCATTGACACAGATGTTCAATTTTTAGTTACTGAAAGTGAAATTGTGAATAGTGACTAAAGTAAAAGTGCCCCCGAAATTGGTAAAAATGCTGAGCAGAAATCAGTATGAAATTAAATATTTTCAGGACACTTTCCAACCTAAAATTTGCACCCCGTGTGGTACTATTAATTCTAGACATTTGGAATTTTTAAAACGTTATTTCTGTTTCTTTTCAGAACACAATTTTTGTATTATTTTGCCAATTTCTCAAATGGCATGTGAGGCTTTTTTTTTTTTTTTTAATTTTACAGAAACACCAAGCTTAAGGTAAAATAAAATAATTATATCATACATAGTAACTTTTCAAATGAAAATTTAAAATGTATTATCCAAATAAAATACTTAAATACATTTTATTTAAGTACATGTAATTTAAATGAGTTAAACTTACATTTTTATTCAAAAGCATCCTAAGGAAATCAGAATTTAAAATCAAATTGAATTTAAATGTCAATTCAGTTAAAGTTAAATTCAAAATTATCAGTAAAACATCAGAAATTGCCCAAACTCTCTCACTAATAAAGTTCTGAAATTTGATTTTGAACAAGAAGCAGGTGAAATAGTCCAGCCTGGTCAGCTTACACAAAGATTTTAATGAATCGGTAAAAGCTTTCAAGAGGCAGAAAGGAAAGGATTATAATAATAAATCGACGAGTCATACCTCAAATTTGAAAAACTATAGCTACACACATAAAATGTGAGATGAACCCAAACATTAAGTGATTAAACCTGAAACACACAGACAACCTGCCTAAATATTGGCAAAGCAGAAATTAACAGAAAGAATTGAGAAACACAACAAACTGCGACGTTTCCATCTGGAATACTGAGCTTAGAAAAGATAATAAAAATTCAGGAAGGAATACCTATCATTACCTGTAATCAAGACTGACAACAGGTGAAGACATTTTTGGTAAATGGATACATTTGGTAAATTGACCGTGATGATCTTCCTGTGCAGCCTGATTCCCTGGGGTTATGATTTTAGGTCTTTCAGCATTTCCTTGACAGTTTGCCAAATTTTAAATGAGTGTAGATATTTTAAATGAGTATAATATTTTAGGGTTAAAATCTCTTTCCTACACATTATCTCAGTTGATCTGCACAGAATTTCTGTGAAGTGTTTCTTAATCTTGTTTTACAATTGGGCAAGCATCTCAGAGAAGATGAGCAATTTCTCTAAAGGCGCCCGATTGGCAGTCATGTGGGAACCCCCTGAAGCTTACATTTCAGCCCTAATAAAATGTGCGTTTGCTAGCATCTGCGATTTAACACTTCATCATTTTATCACACCCAGGAACTGCCATCCCGTGGTAGCTGGGAATCCCCTGATTCTCCTCTTGCCACCATGACATTTGGCAGCTTTGATGAAATGTTATTTAATAGTAGTAAATATTTATTGAGCTACTACTCTGTGCTGGTCTCAGGGCTGAGTGCTCCTGTTGATCGCCACACTCTAGCCTCAACAATCACATGTTCACTGATGGATCCCAAATCTGTCCCCAGCTGGGGCCTCCCCCATTTCTGTCTGGTTGCCCATACTCCTGCTCGAAGGTGGGATAGTTACACAACGCTAGAGATCCAGTATTAGAATATGTAATACTTGTCTTTCCGCCACATGCTGTAACTGAGCCTGCAAGCTCCAAGGAGAGCAGACATAACACATTTTCATCCCCTTCTGTCCTCTTCACCTTTTACACATACTAGTTGCTTGATGTTTATTGCTTTCAGGGTACATTTTATCACTAGGGTGCCTACATCAAGCCAAGAAAGAAAAGGAAATTGGTAACTTTGGCCACTAGATGTCACACCACGTTTAAAGGTTAACAGAACATTCCCAACCTGATAGTCCAAATTTTACTTAGATTTTAGTGTGAAAGCAAATCTTGTGTTACTGTTGTCTCTCAGCCATTTAAAGCAAAATGTTGAGCAGACTCAGTATTGGCGTCTTCTTTTAATCACTCATTTCTGTAGGAGGAGAGGATGTCTGGGGGTAATGTACAAATAATTTGAATTGCCTTTGGAATGTACCTTGTAACATCTTCCCTGCCTTTTGGTCTTTTTAATTGTGCCCGGTTAACATAAATTTGTGCTTCTGAGTACCATGTGCAATAAAATAGTGGAGTGAGGTAGAGAGCTAATCTGGGATTAAGCAACATTCTTGTGTTGTGTTCAGCAAAATTCTAATGCCATCTTGGGTGTTAAGCCTTTCTTCAGTGGGTTCCCATTGTTTTAGAAGGATCAGTGTGCTGACGGCTGTGGACCTGGTCCCTGCTCGAGCACCTGCTGAGCTCACCCACCTCCTCTGACATCATACCTCCCCTTGCTGCTCTAACTTCATCCGTTAGGTCTCTCTGGACTCCTCGCTCTGCCTGTTTACTCAGGGAGTCCGTGTGGCTCCTTTAGGTCTCATTAAAGAGCCACCGCCTGACGGGAGATTTTCAGGACCACCCACTGTATTAGTTTATTATCATTGCTGTAACAAATTACCCCAAACTGCCACAGATCAGTGGCTTAAAACAACACACGTTGCTTAAGTTCTGGAGATCGGAAGTCCAAAGTGGGTCTGCCTGGACTAAAATCAAGATGCGTTGGGGGGGCAGTGGATTAAGCAACCAACTCTTGGTTTCGGCTCAGGTCTTGATCTCGGGGTCATAGGACTGGGCCCCACACCAGGCTCCGTGCTCAGAGTGGAGTCTGCTTGGGTTTCTCTCTCCCTCTCCCTCTGCTCCCCCTCCCCCGACACTTGTGCTCTCTCTCTAAAATAAATAAATCTTTAAAAAGTAAAATCAAGATGGGCTGAATTCCTTTTTGAGGCTCTAGGAGAGAATCTGGTTTTTTTGTTTGTTTTTTTTCTAAAGATTTTATTCATTTATTTGACAGAGAGAGACACGGCAAGAGAGGGAACACAAGCAGGGGGAGTGGGAGAGGGAGAAGCAGGCTTCCTGCCGAGCACGGAGCCCGATGTGGGACTCGATCCCAGGACCCCGGGACCATGACCTGAGCCGAAGGCAGAGGCTTAACGACTGAGCCACCCAGGCGCCCCTTAGCTTAGCATTTTTTATCTATTGGTACCAAAGTTCTATTTACGTCTAATTCATGTGTTCATTCACTCACCTTAAGTCAACACATAATTTTTTTAAAAGATTTTATTTATTTATTTATTTGATAGAGAGAAACCCAGCGAGAGAGGGAACACAAGCAGGGGGAGTGGGAGAGGGAGAAGCAGGCTTCCAGCCAAGCAGGGAGCCCCATGCGGGGCTCGATCCCAGGACCCTGGGACCATGACATGAGCTGAAGGCAGACGCTCAATGACTGAGCCACCCAGGCGCCCCGAGAATCTGTTTTAACAGCTTCTAGAAGCTGCCTTCATTCCGTGGCTTATGTCCGCTCCCACCTTTCAGTTCAACAGTCCCATCACTCAGACCTCTGACCTGGTCATATCTCCTTCCCTGACACTCCGGGCTCTTCCCCACTCAAGGCCCTTGTCCTTCCAGGGGGCCCAGCCAGCTAAGCCAGGATCATCTCCTTATTTTACAGTGAGCTGATTCACACTCTGAATTCTACCTAAACCCTCAACCTCCTCCACCCCTGCCGCCCTGCTGTGTAACATAACATATTCACAGGTTTGGGGGTTAGGGTCTGAATGTCTTTGGGGGCCATTATTTTGCTTGCCACAGACACTTTAGTTAGACACTCAGTTCTGAGCTCTGATATCACTTGTTACCGTTAATTATATACATCTATTTTTAGGTTTGAATAATAGTACTCTTGCCTCCTAGCTTGTGTGCTCCACGAGGCTACAGGTCCCATTCCACTCATCAATGTATCCTCATGCTCTAGCACTTGGCTGAAATCCAGGCCAAATCTGGGGCTGGCCAGTGGGGATTCATGGTGTTTGTGATAGCATTTTCTAAAATAAATACATTTAGTTTATTCCCTTTGACTCCCACCAAACCTATTCCCCAGTTTAGCGAACTCCTAAAAATCCTCAAGGTCTTGGACACCTTGCATTTCCAACTTCTGGCTGGTTTCCTCACACTCTTCTCCAGCATCACACGTCAAAATCAGGCAGGCCTGGCTGTGAACAGGGCTCCTCACTCGGATCTACGTTACCGTGAGAGGTAACCTGATCTTTGTGACACTTGGTTTTCTCATCCATGATCTGGGGGAAAAGAACACCTAACAGTACTGCAATGAGCTGTTAGTATGTAAACTGTATAACACTATACCAGGCAGATAACAAATGCTAGTGTGTGTCAGTAAATGTAATGTCCTCCCCTTGGATGATCTATTATTCATCTTTTTATTCTCAGACTCGAGAGTATTGAAGGGTAGATAGGGTCCGGAACTTTTGACTGCATTAAAGAAGCCTCTGAAATCTAGTTGGGATCATCTAGGAATTTAAGAGTTAAGTGTGATGTTGGCGGGGATGCGGAGAAAGGGGAACCCTCCTACACTGTTGGTGGGAATGCAAGCTGGTGCAGCCACTCTGGAAAACTGTATGGAGGTTCCTCAAAAAGTTGAAAATAGAGCTCCCATATGATCCAGCAATTGCACTACTGGGTATTTACCCCAAAGATACAAAAGTAGGGATCCGAAGGGGTACGTGCACCCCAATGTTTATAGCAGCAATGTCCACAATAGCCAAACTGTGGAAAGAGCCAAGATGTCCATTAACAGATGAATGGATAAAGAAGATCTGGTATATATATATACAATGGAATATTATGCAGCCATCAAAAGGAACGAGATCTTGCCATTTGCAACGACGTGGATGGAACTGGAGGGTATTATGTTGAGTGAAATAAGTCAATCAGAGAAAGACAAGTATCATATGATCTCACTGATATGAGGAATTCTTAATCTCAGGAAACAAACTGAGGGTTGCTGGAGTGGGGGGTGGGGTGGGAAGGATGGGGTGACTGGGTGATAGACACTGGGGAGGGTATGTGCTCTGGTAAGCGCTGTGAATTGTGCAAGACTGTTGAATCTCAGATCTGTACCTCTGAAACAAATAACGCAATATATGTTAAGAAAAAAAAAAAAAGAAGAAGAAGAAGGTAGCGGGAGGGGAAGAATGAAGCGGGGGAAATCGGAGGGGTAGACGAACCATGAGAGACGATGGACTCTGAAAAACAAACAGGGTTCTAGAGGGGAGGGGGGTGGGAGGATGGGTTAGCCTGGTGGTGGGTACTGAGGAGGGCACGTTCTGCATGGAGCACTGGGTGTTATGCACAAACAATGAATCATGGAACACTTCATCTAAAACTAATGATGTAATGTATGGGGATTAACATAAGAATAAAAAAAAAAAAAGAAAAAAAAAAAAAGAGTTAAGTGTGAAAGTGAGGAAGAAGTTAAGACCAGCTCTATGTGTAGGGCTCTGGGTCCCCCAAAATGAGGAATGGCATGTCACAGAGCACTGTGAGGTGTTTGTCGCCTTTGCATGAGTGTGAGTTACCCATCTCACCTGCGAACACCCACACATTCAATTAACAGGGTGCTTGAGTTCCTCTGACTGTGTCCATTTCTTAAGGTTAGCCTTGTAGTTGCTCTCCACTGCCTAAGCTCAGGCTCTCAGAGCCCATTAATGGGAGATGCACAGTGATTCACTGCACACGAAAGACGCACAGTGATTCATTGCACATGAAAGATGCACAGTGATTCATTGCACACGAAAGAAATCACTTTTCCATTATGGGAGCTAAGCAGGGTTACCACAGACGTGGCTTTTGGCCCTAAGCATATGCACAGACCCTCTCTCTCTGGCCCAGACTTTCCTCTGGTAGCAAAGCATCTTCTACAGTGAACTGTAGATCAAAGCCCACTCATTCCTGTGCCGTGAAGTGCGAGGACTCATCAATGTTTCATCAGCCCTTTACTTCATTATGTGGTTTGGGGTGTTTGCAGGATGCCACTGATTACTTCAGTGAAGAAGACTAATTTCACCTATCACTTAATGGGTGTTAAATAATTCTCTCATTTCATGTACCAAACACGTAAAAAATAACTTTTGTGAGTTTTTCTTTATAAGAGCAATATTTATTGAACATAACTTTGTAAGAACCTCTAAAACGATTAGCATCCTCAGCAATTAACACTATCAGTATTAGCATTTTAGCTTTATGGAGATACAATTGACAAAAATTGTATATATTTAAGGCATAAAATACCATGTTTTGATATGCATATATATTGTAAAATGATTACCACAATCAAGCTAATTAACATATCTATAACCTCACATAGTTATGACTGTTGTGTGTGCACGTGCACATGGTGAAAACACTTAAGATCAACTCTCTTAGCAAATTTCAAATGTACAATACAGTATTATGAACTATAGTTACCATGGTCTCTGGAACTCATTCATCTTGCATAATTGAAACTTTGTTTCCTTTGACCAACATCTGCCCATTTCTCCCACCCCTATTTGAATAGTTAGGATTGGTAAAATATTTTTTAAAATAGAAAGATCTGCAAGACTGCCATGAAGTGCATTTCTAGAGTTAGATTTTTGTTTTGAGCCTTTAAAACTTGAGAATATCATTTCACTTCAGCCACATATATATTAGGCCAAATCTCCTAAAATATATGGACTCAAAGACTTATTATAATAATTATATGAAGCTTTGGGGAGTTTAACTTATGGGTTACTGCTTATCAGGAATCTCTGAGCTCACCCTCTGGCACGAGCAGGATCCCACCGTATTTTCTGGTGCCTACCATGGCTTTTATGGTCCTTGCCACAATCTTAGCTCTGGATTTTAGCTTGGCTTGTATCACTCCTACGTGTTCCATGTGTATAAGTCTTGACTTAGAGAAATTTAAACTCATGACGGGTTATCTAATAGCCACATAAATTGACAATCTAAAATAACTGTTGAGGGACACCTGGGTGGCTCAGTTGGTTAAGCATCTGCCTTCGGCTCAGGTCATGATCCCAGGGTCCCGCATTGGGCTCCCTGCTCAACAGGGAGTCTGCTTCTCTCTCTCCCTCTGTTTCCTCCCCCCCCTGCTCATGCTCTCTCTCAAATAAATAAATAAAATCTTTAAAAAAACAAAATAACTGTTGATTTATTATAGCTTTAAACCTGAGACATAAGTGATTTCTAAGATTTTATTTATATGAAACAATATAGAAGGAGAGATAAGCCACAAAATGAGAAAAAGCATGCCACAAATGTTAATAGCCTTAATATATAAAGAGCCTCTACATATTTCTAAGAAAGATACTATGACTTCATAGAAATGCTAAGCACATGAAAAGCTTATTCACAAATGAGGGAATAAAATGGTTAATATACAAGAACATATTTGAAACTGTACTAATAATAAAATAAATGCAAAATTTAAAAATAAAGATTTAATTTCTGATAAATTGGTGAAGATTTTTAAGGTTTTTAGAAAATGAGAAGTACTGAGTGAAGGCAGCTTATTTTATATTTTTTAAAGATTTTATTTATTTATTTATTTATTTAGAGAGCATGAGCAGGGAGAAGGGCAGAGGGAGAGGGACAGAGAGAATCCCAAGCAGACTCTGTGCTAAGCGTGGAACCCCATGTGGGGCTCGATCTCATGACCCCAAGATCATGACCTGAGCTGAAACCAAGAGTTGGAAGCTTAACTGATGAGCCACCCAGGTGCCCCTTGAGTGAAGGCAGTTTAGATACAGAAGACTCACGCAGGACCTGTGCCTGGCCATAAAACACTTTCCCCAAATCTTCCTCTAATGAGTTGAGTGGTGTCCCCCAAAAGGTATGTCCATTCAGAACCTCAGAGTGGGGCCTTATTTGGAATAAGGGCCCTTGCAGATGTAATTAAGTATGGATCTTGAGATGAGGTCATCCTGGATTAGGAAGGTCCTAAATCAATGACAGGTGTCTTTATGAGAGAAAGGACAGGAGATCTGAGACAGAGAGATACAGGTTGGGGGAAGCAACATGAAGACAGAGGAAGAGGTCGGGGGATGCATCCACAAGGCAAGGAGCACCTAGGATTGCTGACAGTCTCCAAACACTGGGGGAGAGGAATGGAAGGGATTTTCCCTCAGAGCCTCCAGAAGAAACTTAGCATGTCAACACCTTGACTTTGGATTTCTGGTGCCACCCAGTCTGTGTATTTTGTTGTAGCAGCACTATACTCTATTTGCCTGGCTGAGCAGGAAGGGGTTTTAGCAAGAAGGTCACATGATTAGACTTAATTCAACAACTATAAACTGCACACCTACTACATGGCAGATCTTGAAACTGGTGGATCGAGAGGTTTGTAATGGAGATATAGGAAGGAAAAAGACACATCTTATGGGAAGGGAATGGGGTGGGGAGCAAAGAAACGGGAAATTGTAGAGGGCAGATCTTGAATGGCTTTCAGAGCCATGTTAGCTAATTTAAAATTTATCCCCAGACCAGTGTAGGGTACCACCGAAGGTTTTAAGCAGAGGAGTAACATAGAGAAGATCATTCTGGCTATAGTATGGAGAATTAAGTAATTAACCTGAAGGGGCAAGACTTGGGGCAGGAGACCAATTAAAAAGTTGCTGGAATGATCTTGGTGAGGGATGCTGGGGGCATGAATATGGTTGTGGACACAGGGAAAAAGAGAAGTGATCAGATCAGAGAAATACTGAGGAAGTTGAATTAGTAAGACCTGGTTATTGACAGCTTGAGGAGAAGAAAGACCAAGGGGCTGAGAAAGAAGTGCACATTTCTGGCCTCAACAACAGGGTAGAGCTAGGGAGGGAACATGCTCTGAGGGAGGGGAATTCACTTTTGGAGGTTTGAGGAGAAGATGAAACATCCAAGGGTTAGTGTTCAGTAGGAAGTGGAATATGAAGGTCTTGGAATATTGCAGAAGCCAGGGGAGCATATAAAATTGCCTAGAGGGATGCCTGGGTGGCTCAGTCAGTTAAGCATCTGCCTTGGGCTCAGGTCATGATCCAAGGGTCCTGGGATCAAGTCCCACATCAGGCTCCCTACTCAGCAGGTAGTCTGCTTCTCCCTCTGCCTGCCACACCCCCCACCCACTTGTGCTCTCTCTCTGATAAATAAATAAATAAATAAATAAATAAATAAATAAATAAATAAATA